>NC_134857.1:128992392-129311255 GCF_049852395.1 Peromyscus maniculatus bairdii
TCAAAGGATTGAGGTAGAACATTCCTGCATGAACCACCTGGTCCAGAAACTTAGAGTTCCCAGGTCCCCTCCCACGGTCAATCAGAGTCTTGTAGCTAAGCACCTTCTTCCTCTGCCAGATTTTACATATTTTTTGCTGTTGTTTTAATTTGTCTGTCTCCCACACAGTGTGTGTGTGTGTGTGTGTGTGTGTGTGTGTGTGTGTGTGTGTGTGTGAATGTACGTGTCTTGGTACAGGTGTGGCTGTCAGAGGAGAATTTGTAGAAGTAGGTTTTCTCCTTCCACCATGTGGGTCCCAGGGATCAAGTTCAGGTCCTCAGCCTTGATGGAAGGTGTACTTACCCGCTGAACCATCTGGCCAGCCCACTTGCGCTGTTTCTCAGCTCATATCAAGTGCCGTTGCTCATTAAAGCAATGGTTTTCTGCAGGAAGTCTACCTTGCTTATGAACATTGCTTGCTGTCTTTGGCAGTTGGCAGCGAAACATGGATGAGGTGGAGTCCTGTCGGGAAGTTCTTTGGAGCACCCAGCTTTGTAATAGCGTTTAGTCTCTGTGTGTTTTGAGTCTCAGGTTCCCCAAGCCTAACAGGATTTCTGACCATTTAGGGGGCGTGTCACTTGGATTGTTAACTCTGCCAGAGAAGAAAAATACAGCAGTGATTGCCACCAGCTAGTCACTCTTCAAAGGCAAGTGGAAGAATGAAATTCCTTGCTGACAGATTTTTAAACAAAGAACTTTTATCTACATAGACACCACAGCTCAGCATGTACAAGTGGGGACGCTCTTTCTAAGAAGGGTTTGTTTAAAGGATGTCTTTATGGTTTGAATGTGGAATGCCCCCTCAAAGCTCATTTATTTGAACAGTTAGTCCCCACTGTGTTGTTCTGTTTGGGGAAGACTTGGAACCATTGGAACTGAGGGTAGCTATAGGAGAGAGGGACTGGAATACTCGAAGGTGGTGTATCTATTTCTGGTTCTGGCTTGTGTTCTCAGTTTCTGTGTTTTCCATGATGGGAGAAGGCTCAGTGTAAGCTCCTGCCATGCCAGCTGCTCTCCCTAGCGGACTGGAGTCCCCTGAACTGGTACATCCTTCCTACCTCACACTGCTTCAGGCATAGAGGTCAGGAAGGCTGCCCAATGGTTGGCTACCATCAAGAGGTTTGGGCAGCTAGAGGAGCTGGTGTTTTAGTGCAGATCGTTCCACATTGGTGGTTATGTGTTTCACTTTTTAGTTAATAGCACTCCAAGGAATGCAACTATAATATAAGGAAGAGGTGCAATGTCAGTCTGCTGTTGGAGCACACTGGGAACGTCTCCTCAGAAAGAGTAAGATAGGATGAGAATTGGCTTTTTCTAAAAAATGAAATGAAGCTCAACTCTCAGGAAATAGATCTGACAGCTCTGAAGTTTGTTTCCCTAGGTAAAATATTTCCATTGATGGCTGCTCCATTCCTTCAGGGCTAGTGGACACTGACACAAGACTGATTGGACAGTGTGTTTATTATGATGATGTCCTATTCACCAACCCTAAGAGGGAATTCTGAGGAAAAAGAACACCTACTAAATTTCTTGGTCATGCTGGAGACTAATTTTTTCCCTCTCAGGAAGTGTGTAAGTATTTTCATAACCAAAATGTATTTTTTAATGTTATCATTATTATTACTATTACTATTTTATTTTATGTTTTGGTTTTTTGAGACAGGGTTTCTCTGTGTAGCTCTGACTATCATGGAACTCACTCGGTAGACCAGGCTGACCTCAAACTCACAGAGATCAGCCTGCCTTTGCCTCCTGAGTGCTGGGATTAAGGTCAAGTGCCACTACCCCCTGGCTCCAAAATGAATTTTTATAAATAGGGACAATGCAATAGTAGAGAGAGTGCCTGAGCTGGCTTACCCCACTGATCAGATCAGTGAATTCCCTAACTGTCATCATAGAGCCACTATCCAGTAACTGATGGAAGCAGATGCAGAGATCCACAGCCAAGCTCCAGGCCGAGCTCCAGGAGTCCAGTCAAAATCTACAGAGACAACCAACCCAAACTGGTAGGAACTCATTAAGTTTAGACCAACAGCTATGGAGCCTCCATGGGACTGGGCTAGGCCCTCTGCATAAGTGAGACAGTTGTGTAGCTTGGTCTGTTTAAGGGGCCCCCTGGCAGTAGGATCAGGGTCCATCCTTGATGCATGAGCTGGCTTTTTGGAGTCTACTATCTATGGTGGGACACCATGCACAGCCTTGAGGCTTGGCCCTGCCTCTACTGAATGTACCAGGCTCTGCTGACTCCCCAAGGGAGGCCTTACCCTCTTGTAGGAGAAATGGAGAGTAGGTGGAGGAGGGAGGCTGGAGGGGTGGGAGGAGGGAAGAGGGGGATCTGTGATTGGTATGTAAAGTGAATAAAATATTCTTAATAAAAAAATAAATAAATAGGGGCAATGAAGTTCATAGGAGGAAGGGAAGGACGGAAGAGAGAAAGAGAGGGAGAGAGGGTGAGGAGCAAGAGTGACGAAATTACAAGGAAGCAGTGGAGGGAGCACGTGCTGCGTCTCGCCAGCACTTCTACGGTCTTTCTATGTCCGGGTTGGATTTGCCGTATTCAGGCAATGTAATCCAGCGAAGGATGTTTGAACATGTGGGGGTGAGGCAACGTCTCACTTGTTCCATTCTGGCCTCCAACTTGAGCTTGCTACATAGCCAAAGATAACCTTGAACTTCTGATCTGCCTCTACCTTCCAAGCGCTTCCATAACAGGTGTACGCCACCATGTCTGCCTACAGTGCTGGGGACTATGCATGCCAGGCACGCACTTCACCAACGCAGCTACGCCCCAGCCGTGAGTCATCTTTTCCCTCTAACTCTCTCAGTTGTCTGTTTCTTTATCCTTTAAAGAATGACAAGTGTGTTTCGTGTCATAGTGTAAAGATGACTAGTGTATTATAGAGAAAAAAAAATGTCTTGAACTTCCCCCAAAACCCCAATCAAAGTGTTTCTACTATTGTCATTTCCAAAGAATATTCTTAGCTTCCCAGAATCTAGCTAAACTGGGAGCCTAATGATGGATACAAAGTAACAGTGTTACAAAGAAATGCCTCAATTTTCTCATTCAGTTTTTTCTATGTATGGAATTAGATCTCCTGGTTTAGAGGCATTAAACAACTTTCGAGGATTACCCAGTTTTGATGATGAGTCTCTGCTCCCCCCCATCACTTATTTGTGTCATGGATAATTCTGTATTAAACTTCAACAACAATTTTTTTCTACTAATTTCTCTGCTAAAATTGGCATGCCCAATCTGTGATCAGTGCATCTACCAATCTTACAACTTTTACAATTAGTTAGCTGTATTAGTTTCTCAGAATTACCAAAATAAATACTACAACTGGAAATTTATTCCCTTGAAATTCTGTGTGCTGGCAATTCCAAGACCAGGGAGGAGATAGGTCTGAGCAGGCTCCCCTGGTGTCCCCGGGAGGGCCTCTTTGGTACCTTTGCTTAGCTCCTGTCTGCAGTGTGTAATCCTTGTTATTCTTTGCTTTAAAAGTGTGTCTCTCAAATCTCTGCTTCTCTTCTCATCTGCCCAATCTACATTCCTGGGGGAGGGGAGCTTTGTGTTTCCAATGTCCCTCCTTAAAAGGACATAACCCATTAGACACAGAGCCCACTCTAATCAAAGACCCTGTTTTAACTTGATTTTAGTTGCAAAGAACTTGTTTCCAAACAGTTTTATCCTTGGGTCCTGGGGTCAGGATTTATCATGGTTTTGAATCTTAGATGTCCTCCACAGGCATATGCTTTGAACACCTGTATCCTAGCTGTTGGCAACATTTGGGGAATCTGTAGAACCCAGTGGAGGTGGCACCTGACTAACAGAAATAGGCCACTTGAGGTGAATTTGAATGTTCCTTCACATGCCCACCTGCCCAGCCTCTGCTTCCTGATCTGCCGTTGTTCGCTGCCATGGTTGGAGCCGTTCTGTCATGTCTTCCTGCTACGAAGGACCAAACTGTCGTAAAGTCATGAGCACAGTAGATCATTCCCTCTTTTTACTGTCAGGTGTAATTATGGCCCAAATAATGCAAATTAACTAACTCAGGACCTGTGCATACCTTTTTTGAGGAATGCAAGTCAACCTACTGGTGACTTCTGGTGTCACAATCAACGTGGCTGAAAATAGCCTCTTTGCAAATGGACTATATTTCTGTCACCAGTACCAATGAATTTTGAAATTTCCCAATCAAAGAAATAGATGCTTTTAAATTCTATAATACTTATTGTATTACTTACTTTTCTATTGCTGTGATAAAACATCATGATCAAGGCAACTTATAAAAGGGAGCGTTTATTTGAAACAAAATTCTAAAGGGATAACAGTCTACCTCTGTCACTGTCATGGGGGGGAAGCATGGCAGCAAGCAAGCACTACACGTGGTGGCAGGAACAGCTAAGGGCTCACATCTCAACCAGCAAGCAGGAAACAGAGAGAAGAAACTGGAATGGTATATGGCTTTTGAGAGGATAAAACTGGCCCCTAGTGAAGGACTTCCTTCAGCTAGTCCACACAACCCAGTCCTCCCCAGCCCAGTCACAAACTGGGGAGCAAGCATTCAAATGGCCAAGCATGTGGGGGACATTTTATCCAAACCATCACACTTAGGCTGCGTAATCACACACGCATCCCTTTGTGTGTCCACTGAAGGAGCCATGTTCTCTTGCTGCCTGTTGTTCTAACTTAGCTCTTGTTGACATCTTCAGCTCCAAGTTGCTCTCATTGACTCAGATGTTGACCTGAGATAGTTCCTGCCTATTTGAGGCATAACCAAAGATGAAGCACCATGTCAGTGTTAAGCCTGCAGAAAGGAAGAACTTTGGTTCTACGTCAGACCCAGCTCCGATTCCAAATCAGACTCCTCTGCCTTCTAAACAGATCATCACTAATGTTCCTTCAAGTGGAAAGAGGCTGAAGAGGTTTAGGATAAAATGACTGCCACCTACCTTGGCCCCTAACTGGCCAGAAGCACTTATAGTCCCTTTAAATTCTGCCCTATCCATATTGATTAAATGATTTGAATCATGAATGCAAAATGAAATAGCATGTCAGAAACATTACAAAACCAGCAAGGATGTTGTCAACGATCATTAAATAACTTGGAAAAAACATGTGTTCTTTAATGTGCATTGAAAATGCAGATTCAGGAGGACATGGGATGCCAGAGTTTGTGTGAGTACGAACACACTAGATCAGTGCAACCAGACAGTGTCAAGTTGTCATTTCTCACAGCTCCTCTTTGGTTGTGGCTTATTTTACACAGCAAACACTTATTTGGTGTGAAATAAGGAGGTAAAATCTCCTATCCATACAAATGTTATTTCTTCTCTGTGTGTAGTGCATATGTGTGTGTGTTTGTGTTTGTGTGTTTGTGTGTGTGTGTGTGTGTGTGTATACCTAAGATATGGCTATCAGGCTTCTTACTTGCTTGCTTTTCATCTTATTTTCTGAAACAAGGCGTCTATCTGAAAGTGAAGCTCCTGGATTTGACTATACTGAATGGCCAATGAGCTCCAGGGATCTGCCTGTCTCAGCTGCCTCACTCTCCAGCTCTGTTTAAACTGATTGGCTTTTACGTTTGGAACTATGGATCCAATGCAGGACTTCATGCTTGCATGGCAGCTTCTTAACTGGATGAGAGATCTTCCTAGTCTCCTTTCTATTTTTTAATTTATATTCCCCATACTAGAAATGGGATTTGGAGGGGAAATGGCAATTGAGTGGGAAGGCTTTTGTCTTCAGGTATAATCACTCATTTTTGCAAGTCGTAGAGGGAAAAATATAAATGCACAATAAATTACACTTAGGAGCAGAGGACGAAGTGAGGGAGTGAACAGAGCTATATTTCTGAACTAGATTCCAGCCTGACTTTGCTCTTTCATTAGTTTAGGCTAAAGATTATTAACTCTCTATTGCTGCAGCTGAAAAATATCACACAGACTCAGAAGCTTAAAACACAGAGACATCTTTTTTTTTTTTTCACACAATTCTACAAGTCAAGAATCTGGAAAGCATCTCACAAGGCTGTGATCAGACCATCATTTAGGCTATCAGCTAGAACAGGTTAGAATTCTGCCTACACTCCCAGGCAGACAATGGTGTGACAACAAAGCTCCATCTTGGAATGCAGCTCGCCATACAGACTGGAGTAGGTCTTCATACTGGAGCAGACTTCAAGGATTACTCTGTGGATGAGAAGGGAAGTGAGCTTTGCCTCATGCCTAGTCCACTCTCTCCCTCAGCTTTCTTGGACGAAGCTACTGCTTTTGATGGCCAGGAGAGAAAAGATCTTAGCTTCTAGAAGACAGGAAGCCTTGTACCTCCTCATGTGCAGTGCAGTCACCACGGCTTAGAGGCACCCAGTGTAACACTCACGCCTAACTTGTGTGCAGAGACCAATGCACTGCTTGTGAGCGGAGTCCTGGCCTTCCTCTCTTCATTGTTCCATGGCTGGTTCTGGCACTGGTCTCACCAGAAAAGAAAGCCTTTGCTGGTCCAGACGCTCACAAACTCTCCTTTCCTGATTGCCCCAGTGGAGGGCAGTTCCACCCTACCCTGAACTTATATATTTAAACATCTACTTAGAAATATTACCAGACTAATCAGGAAATGCTTGTTTTTAATTTCTCTTTCATAGTTTTGGGTCTTTCTGTTCAATGAAACTTGCCTTATTTGAGGGTAGAACACTTCCCTCATATCAATGTAAAGCCATACTGGGGGTATCGGGTGTGTGTTGTTCAGTTTCATTAATCATTTGAACCTTTAAGATAGAGACAGAACAAACGCTTCACTTCCGTCAGGACACTAAGGTGGATTCAAAAGTCAGTATATTACAGTGGAATGTTCATAGGTTTCAATATCC
Source organism: Peromyscus maniculatus bairdii (assembly GCF_049852395.1). Taxonomy (NCBI): domain Eukaryota; kingdom Metazoa; phylum Chordata; class Mammalia; order Rodentia; family Cricetidae; genus Peromyscus; species Peromyscus maniculatus. Next base: position 128,999,301 of record NC_134857.1, read on the forward strand.
ATGGGCATGCTACTTACTTCTTTGCTCTATCCATGACTTACTTTCTCTCATACAATATGGCTCTATGTTTTTATTCATTTATTTATAAACTTTATGTGTATGGGTCTTTTGCCTGCATATATACCTGCACACCACATGCATGCAGTGCCCTTGGAAGTCTGAAGATAACACTGGATCCCCTGAAAACTGGGGTTATAGATGGTTGTGAGCTGTCATGTGAGTGTTGGGAATTGAACTCAGGTTTTCTGGAAGAGCAGTCAGTGTCCTTAACCCCGAACCATCTCTCCAGCCCTTGTAATATTGTTCTTTAAATTGTTTGCTTTACCTGGCCTCAATCTAAGTAACACAATCCATGGAAACACATAAATCATATTCAAATTATATAGTTTACATTTTAATAAATTTTTATTTATTGTGTGTGTGTGTGTGTGTGTGTGTGTGTGTGTGTGTGTGTGTGTGTACATAGGCCCAGGTCAGAGGACAACTTTTAGACGTGATTTTTCTTTTTCCACTATGTGGGTCCCAGGGGTTGAATTCAGCTTGTCAGTCTTGGGAACAAGAACTTTTACCTGCTGAGCCATCTCCCCAGACCCACTTTCCAGTTTATGAGTTTTGCATGAAAGCTCATAGAACTGAGTTGAAGTGTTGTTGCTTACATACTACTTAGAAGTGTTTTCTCTTCCAATAATAAAGCTCAAATAACTTTTGGGAAGTACAAAGAATTTCTCAGACCTTGGTCCTGAATCCCACATACAGGTAAAGATGATCATAATGGTGATAGTGGCCACTAAAGTTTATTGTGAGTACTCTGTATTAGGGATATATATATATATGTATATATATATATATATATATATATATACACATATATACGTGTGTGTAATATATGTACATAGGTAATATACATATATCCACTTACTAAATCAGGAAAACTATCATATACTTTAAGAGAGAAGTTATGTAACCTGCTGAAATCTTAGGCCTGGATAGCAAATGCAGGATTTTAACTCAGACTCTCTGGCTCCACTCTGCTCTTTAATTACTCCATACCTTGCTTCTTGGGTTTAATTTGGGATTATAAAGATTAAAAGAAAAATAAATTGCAACACACACAGCTCATGTCCTGTGTAATGCCAGGTCTAATGTATGGAAACAGTTCAATAGAATTTAATGATCCTTCTAGAAGATATGTTGGTATATTTTATGTCACCCTTTTGCAGCCATCACAGAATGGTGTCATGGAATGCCAGTCTTTCAAACTCAGGCTAGACCGGAGCGAGGCTTCTCACTTAGATAACTGAAAACCCAGAAGATATCTGACAATCTTGCTGTTGTGGAATGGAAGTCCAGCTAATGTGAGGAACTTTACATGGTAACTCACAATGACCTTGATGAAAGTTTGCAGGTCGTGAAGACCAATTAGTTGCTATGGTGTCAATGAGTGCAAATTGCTGTAGGTTGTTGGTGAACAGGGAAATCTCTGCTGGGTCAGTGCCCAGGGCAATGAGGTACTAAAGCCTCTGCAGGGGGCTAGAAGCAGACACCTTTAAAAAGCCACAGCTATGCTGAGCTTTGGGGGTCCACTCATAAACAGCAGTATGTTCCTCCTGCTTCTCCGGCCTGGGTGTGTAAATCAAGGTATTAATCTCAGCCTCTACCTCCCTGTGTGGCCCACATTAATTTTATTTTAGGACTGATTTTCTTTGCAGGTAGAGAAGCAAGAGATTTAACACAGAATTGCTTATATTGCACAACTTTTGATTATCAGTGCAACTTTGGGATATAACTAACAATCTTCATTTTAAAGCATTTTATTTAAAGTTAACAGAGATGAAGACAGTTAAATAGTGTGTCTGTTAAAACATGGAAAACATTTGTTCAACCTTTAAGAATAAAAAGAATACACAATTCTAAAAACGAATCCAGATATTGCCACTTGTTACAGTAATGATTAAAATAAAACTGTCCAACTTAATGATGCACGTACTGTCAAAATAAACAGAGTTCACTAAGGTAATTAAAATTATTTTTATTCCATTAATAACATAAAGTGTCATGGCTGAGGATGATTGTCACAGATGTCTGCAGAGAGCATAGGACAGAGCAGACACCTTGTCTCTGAAAAAACATAACTGTATCCCACAATTGCAGAATGTTTTATTCATATGGTGTTTATGTCTGGATGTGTCCAAGCTATTTGCTAGGTGAACAGTCACACTTGATAGATCCAGGAGGGAATTTCTTGGTACAATGAACAAAAAGAGCTATTTTGTTCTTGTGCTCCAACCTCAGACCAAGAGGAGGAGGAAAAAGCTGTCATAAAAATATGGTCACCTTCCTGTCTTTAAAACAGTGCTAGTGCCTGGGGAAGGATTTTCAGAACGAAAAAAAATTGGTGACATTACACAGGAAACTCTCTGCTCTTCACCTTGTAATAGTCAATCTTATTTAGACAGTGTTCTCTGAGTGGGCTGGAAACTGTACTGTGCGAGATGGCTAGGGATTCAGGGCCGCAAATGCACAGAACCATTACATATGACAGAGACCTGGGTCCTCTACTGAAACTTTACTGCTTAGCTCTGTTCCTGGATGCTTTGACAAGTACCATAATCCAAACTACCTATGATAAAAATAAATCACTGCTCCCTACTTAATGATCTCTTGCTTTCTCTGCTTTCCCCGTGCTGAGAAGGGGAAGATATATTCCTTATAATTGGAAAGGGAAAAGGCAACATAAGCTTTTACAATAAAGCTTTTTGTTATGGAGCTGTAAAGTTTCAGCAATTGAAAATAAAAGAGACTATAACCAAATGGAAGGTGTATCTCTAACCAGGGTGCTGCCCTGGGGTGTTGATCTGTCTACATTCAAGGGTAATGTTAGGTCACCGTCAGTAATAAGAGTAAGTAGAATTTTCTGTTGTTCATTTAGTTCCAATGACCCCTAGAAAGGGCTACTTACTGAAGTGTGTTTGTTTGTGGAGATAATTCCATGGGGGATATTTTAGATTATGCTACAGGAATGGTACTTGCAATGGGAAAAAAAAAATCACCATTTAAAGAAACATTGACATCACATCCAAATTCTGTTACCTTCCTGGTACCAAGACACAGCCAAGTTTGTGCTTGAAAAGGAAAAGGTTCTCTGTGTGGATTGAGCATCTCATATCAATGACATCATTGTAAATTCATGGTTGTTCACATCCCAGATGGAGAGCAAGCACTCCAAAGCAAAACAGGAAATGAGAAACTATTACCAAAAGCCATGAAAGAAACTAGCTCTGCTGGCAAGTTGAGACTCTGCAATGAATAACCCAAATGGAGGATACACTTGAGTGGCCGTGACTCCCACCTTTCCAAGGGTCATAGCATCTGTCGTTCCAGGGACTTGCCCATGGAAACCAAGCTCTGAAAACTGGGACAGGGTATTAATGAGTCGACAGCCTCAGGTGTAAAATGAATGGCCACCAGTTCAAAATACTTGATTAGCAACTTTACACAATGGAGCATTTGAGGAAATGGTCTTCATAGACCATATAAAACTATGCTATTTTTTTTTAAACTCTGGAGAAACTGAACCCAAATAAATTACCAATGACTAGAAATAGCCTGACATTACAAAATTCTGGCTAAAACAGGACAGCTCAGAGGGTTAGACCTGCCTTTTGTTGCTTTCACCTACTACTAGGCTTATTGGGAGTCTATGCTTGATGCCTGGTGAAGAGAAGAGGTGTGGGCTTTATGCCTTATTTTCCTTTTCTAGATCACTACAATTCAGCTTTGAAAGCTTCTTTTGGGGAGCTTGTGAGAGCTCCAGTGTCCTTACAAATTTACCTGTGGTAACTTTGCAGGTAATACACTGGATAAGATGGCCTGCCTTTAAACACTCAGAGATTTCAAGATGACTCATTTAGAAGACTATGGTATCACTGAATAGGGTTGACTCTTCAGATCTTGATACAAGGCAAGAGAGGGGCAGAAAGAGATTCAGGTGTGCAGTGGGGCAAGGAATAGAGATTGGTATGTATGGTTTTTAGCTGTTTGTTTTGAAGCCTTCAATCAGCTGAATTCATGTGAACACAAGAACTCTCTCTGAGATGCTATTTTTGGATATGGGGGGGGAGTGCTTGAAAACACACATGTGACTGCTAATCTATCATTAATTTGCAGAGTTTAAGATTACCTAGAAGACACATTTCTTGGAATGTTTATAAGGGCATTTCCAGGAACTTCTGTGGAGAGAAAATATACCCTGAACATGAGAAACACCATCCCATGGACTGGAGTCCTGGACGATATAAAATTTAGGAGGAAATAAGCTGAGTATGGCACACATCTATGTCTGCTTCCTGACAGATGCCATGTGACCACCCTCAAGCTCCTGCCACCATGACTTCATGCTGGACTGTGTCTCGTTTTCAGTGAGCCAGAACACAGCTTTCCTTCCTTCCAGCTGCCTTTGTCAGGCATTTTGTGACCACAGCTGTATATCCTGAATTACTTTTTCCTAAACAACCTGCCCACCTAGATTTGGCTTCCATTCTTAATCTTAAGTACTCTGTAGTTACCCAAATATTCAACACTTAGACGGCGCTATAATCTGAGTGTGTTTCCCACATTCCGTGTGTGGTGTGCTTAATCTTCAATCCAACTGTGAGAAACCCTGCAGTCACAGGGCTTTGTCCCCATTGGGGAGTTAGCATCACGTGTCTAAGTCCATTGAGAAAAGGATGGTATTTAGCAGCAGATCCTAAAACACCCACTTCTGTTCCAAGATTCTTGCCAAGTCAAGTGCACAATGAAAGTGGCCTGATAGCAGATGTTTGCATAAAAGCTGTCTCTAGGCCCATTGATTTCCTCTGGAGCATTCTGGGAACTGGGGCAACTACCATCACTCAGAAGCTATTTTGTCTCTGGCCAGCCTGGTAAGGTGTCCTTGTCTTGGAATTCTGGTCAAACAAAGATGAAACAAGCTGAGTTAATCATTCCACTGTCCCTGTGAGCTCCCCTAAAGCTGCTCTTGCTGTGGTTATTGGGTAGGGAAGTGAGCACGGTGGAGAAGAAAGTGCTCTTGGCTCAGCACTGGATGGTGCATCACTGAGAAAGCAGGACTGCTGGAACTCTGGCTCAGAAACACTGGGAGAGTGGTGCCTCTTGTCCAGTCTAGGAAGGTCTAGTGTAGAGCACAGGACAGCCTCGGCCCGGTCTGTGGCTGTGACATCTCTTCACATTCGATCTGGCTCCTCCTTAGACTCTCTCTCCTGCTGGCTACCCTATTGGTGAGTCTCAATAAGCCTTCTCCACTGCCCTAGTACAACTTGACTGTGGGAGCACACATCACAGCAGTGGCTTTGCTAGGAAAGCCCTCAGTTCCTCAGGAAGCTGAGACAGGGGGTCAAGAGTTTGATGCCAGAATGGGCAGCAGAGTAAGACTGTCTCTGAGCAAGGTCAGTGCTTGATTGTGCATTCATTCTCTGTCTCTGTCTCTGTCTCTCTGTCTCTCTCTCTCTCTGTCTCTCTTCCCTCTCCTTTTTGTCCAGTCACTCTACAGTGGGAAGAAGAGACTTATTAAGTCACACAAAGAGTCCGTTGCAAGAGCCTGTTGATTGACATGCATTTTAACAAGTGACACACCCTTTGGGCCACATTTATGGATGCTTGTGATAGATTAAATCAGGAAAGTAAGGCTTACAGAACCTAGAGGGCCTGGATCCTGTCCAGTTAAAGAGAAAACATTACTTTGCCTATTTATCTCCTTCACAAATACGGACTAGGGAAGAGTAAGGAAGTTGCAAGGAGTTTAGAAATATTCTGCCAATAACAATCAGCATGTTGAACCAGTGTGAGTGTTCTGGGAGGAAGTGCCAGAGGCGGTGATGGGTCTGGTTTTATTTAGCACATTTAATAATGATCTGGAAGGGGGAAACACATTAAAATCACAGATTATCCTAAATTGACAGGTGGTGTAAACACAAATGAGGCAAACAAAAGGATATAAAGAATTTAGAACAGAAATGAGATTCCATCAGGGAAAAGAAAAAAAAGAACGTCCTCACATCTGTGCAAGTATCCGAAATCAGCAATGGAAATTGTTTTAAAAGTCATTTAGCTCAGAAAACATTCATAGGCTTTGCCCACATTTATAAGTGCTAACCCCCCCCACACTCATAGTTATTTTTATTCAGTTAGATTAAATTGCTTATTCCTATCACTTCAAAACACAGATCTGATCTTGCCACTCCTCTGCTTGAAGGGTCTCATTTTCTTAGAAATTCAGATTAAGCTCATTGGTCCTGGAGGAAACCTTCCTCCACTTCTCCCTTACCCTTCGAAATCTCTGATATATCTGCCTGCTCCTCTCTCCTCCATGCTTCCAGGCCTACTCACTTGCAAATCCTTAACTGCATCCCACCTTGTTGCTAATGTTACCATGCTTGTCTCTTTCCTGTCTAGTCTCCGAGGGACCTTCAACACTCAGTTCCGGCCCCACCTCCTTCCTAGCTTTACTGGACAAAATCCAACCCCAGCTCTGAGTTCACTTTGGTACCGTGTTTGTCATTGCACCCATCAGCCATTTTAACAATGACAGTGTGCAGATTTATTTAGTGAGCAAATCATTGTGTTCCAGACTCTCCCTGTGTGATGACGCATTTTACACGAATTATCTTTGTAACTGTGACAACCATCTCAGGATGTAGCACTAATGATCTTCATGCAAAGGAAATGGTAAATCCATGTTAAGTTCAGTAACCTGTCCATGACTGAGCAGCTGGTGAGTGGTAGGGCTAGCATGCAAATTCCTTTCAAAATCTGTACTTTTAAGATTATGCTATTATCATAATACATTTCCTTGCCTCCCTCCTGGATTGTATAAACTTCTTGAGGACAGGGACCATGTTGTGATCAACTAGCACCTAGAGTTCCTTGCATGGTACACACAGCTTCATAATACTATCAACAAAGATAATTAATACTTAATGTGTGCTAATCATGCATCTCTAGCAGCCATCCCAGCAGGTGTGAGGTGATAGCTCATTGTGGCTTGATTTGCATTTCTCCAATGGGTAGTTATTACCCATACAACTATTAGCCATTTGTATATCTTTTTTTTTTTGAGAAATATCTATTCAAGTTCTGAGCCCATTTTAAAATTGAATTATTAGTCTGTATGCACAGGCATGCATGTGACTATTGATTGTCCTCATGAGTTTGCAGAGGTCATTTTGCAGTCATCTGACAGAAAATAAGTTTACACCTTTAGGGATCCCAACATAGTACTTGAGAGAGACCAGTTAGATGAGATGGACAGCATTGACTCCCTGATTGTTGTTAGATCCATCTGCTTTGTCTGAGCCATTCTGAATCCTTCTAAGTATTAGTTTCACAAGTTCTCATGTTTATGGCACAGGTCATCTTCAGTTTCTCTTATTTGTTGGTATCTCTTATTTTGACTTTTAACTGCTATTCTCTATCAAGGTAGAAAGATCAGCAAAATCCAGACCCAGGGCAGTGCCTATGAGACATAATGTGCTCTGTTTGGTTAGGGTTTGACTGTGTCCCCCTGTACCTGGAAGTTGGTTCTCAATGTGGTGTTGGTAGAAGGTGATAAGCCTACTGGTGAGTTACTACTGTTTTTCCCCTCACATCTGTCTTGCTATGAGATTATCTCTTAGCAAGTTCTTATCAATGTGCCATCTACCATTAAGACATCACAAGAGGCTGAGTTAATAGGGCCGACTTTTATTAGATTTTCAGGCTTCTAAACTATGAATCAAACAACCCCCTTTTTTTTCTTAGTAAGTTACCTAGCCTCAGGTATTTTATGATAGTAACAGAAAACAGTTTTACACATTACAGAAGACATGTTAGTCTGGATTTGAAAGAAGCCTTTCAACACAGTTATGCTGCAGAGTCACTTATTTCTCTATATTTTCATTTTCTTACCCACACACTGGCTTTTTGGCTATAGGCCATGGGCCAACTGCATCACCATCACCAGGGAGATGTTTCATAAATTTGATTTCTGTGTCCCATTCACAAGGATTCTAATTCTGCCACTAGACTGGGTGTTTTTTAGTGAGTACAAGATGTGACATATTACCCTGGCACACTTTTTAGAAGCTTAGGAGAATGAGCTTTGTTAAAATTGATCATTCATATGTAACAAGGCCTATAAGGTGAGGGATTGTGTGTAATGGGCTAGGTGAGTGGGTTTTGTATTTATTACACTCACAAATGAGGTCTGTGCTGTTAGGAATGTTTTATAGCAAAAAGTAATAGCTGCATTATTTAAAAGCTTTAACAGTTCAAAAACTTTCCCCAGACATTATTTTATTCCATATTCACTAGAGCAACTTCTTTTTACAAATGAGAGAATGAAGACCTTCATGCATATATATTTTATTATATATATTTATTACAAATATATATTTATATTATATGTAAAATACATATAAAATATTAGTGTGAACCAGGAGCACAGGCACAGTTTGAGTTCTGTTTATCAATGATAGCCATGTAGCCTATGATTGTTACAGTGGGGTGTGATGGTTAACATTCATTGTCACCTTTATTAAACTCAGAATTGCCCAGGAAACACTCCTCTGGGTACATCTTTGAGTGTGACTCCAGAGAGGTTTAACTGAAGAGTGAAAACTCACAGAGAACATGAGTGGCTCCATGCCATTGACTGGGGTCCTGGGCTGATTCAGAAGACCAAAAGTGAGCTGAGTGCAGTCATTCATCGTCTCTGCTTCCTGACTGCAGATGCAAGACCAGCCACCTCCACTCCTCCCACCAAGATATACCTGCCTCAATGGGCCCTGTCCTCAGACTGTGATTTGGGCTCCAGTTGCTCTTGTCACAGTTCCAGGAACAGTAACTACTCCAGTGGAACTTCTGGTTTTTATGGAAGGACAGAAACAGCTCATTTCCATAAAATGCAAGAATCTTAAAGTTAGTAGTGTAAGATCCTTGAGTGCCAAATCTCTGAAAGACATGGGTAGCATAAGGCTCTGTTGAGCCTCTAGCAATTTCTAGAAACCCTGAACACTTCATTAGGCTTGTTAGAAGAAAATGGTTTGAACTGGCTTGTAATTGGTGGCATTATAGTAGTTCTGAGTCATTGAGGATCTCAATCTAGAATATTGTCTCTAAAACACTGAGGATCTCAGTCTAGAATATTTACCAACTTCTCAGCCACTCCTTCAAAGGGTGACAGAGCAGATTCCTTCCAACCTGCCTTAGTAGACAATATCACAAAAAGTTCAGTTGCGGAACCCCTGAAGTCTTGGTCCTTTCTGCAATTCTGCCTTTTAACCACTTCTGTCACTCAGTCCTATTGACTGTCTGTCCAAACATATCCCTAGTTTCCCCATGTCTCTCCACCTTCCCTGATACCACCTTGAATTAGAAAATCAGCTTTGGTGTAAACTGTAGCAGCCTCCCAACTTGTCTGCCTGATTCTTTTCTTGGCCCTGCAATCCATTCTGCCCTCTCAACAGAGGTCTCTTAAGATGGAAAGTCTTTGTACTCTAGATTATAACTTTGTAATGGATTCAGCTTTGATTTGGAATCAAATCTAACCCTCAGTGTAGCCTTTGGCCCTCCAGGTTCTCACAGTTCCTCTGAGCCCATCTCCTCCTGTTGAGTAAGTTTGTGTTAGTAACATTGCATTCATGTTGGTCCCTGATGTGCAGCATGCTCTTCTTCCATTGGTCACTTTGTTCTTAATTTTCCCACTGCCTGGAAGTCACTTCTCCCTACACTGTTAGGTATAGTTGTCCTCTTCACTCAGATGTTACCTTGTCTGTCTTGAGGTGTCACCAGTCCCCCTATGAGAAATCTGAAATAAACCCTGTCACTAGCCTGCTTGTTTTAAGGACACCTCTTGTGGTGTAAGGCTGGGTTAGATGGTCCTGCACCCCAGATGTGGCCTGCATTCTAATGGGGATTCTACTCCCCTTCAGGGCATGGGAGCTGTTGGCTGACACTAAAGGTCCAAGATTTGGTGGAAGCTGTCACAGGCACAGTCTTCGTCTCCAATGAAGATGCTTCACTAATTAGCATAGCGAATGCCAGAAGCGGATATTTATTGGTGAAATTAGTACCTTGTTAATTAGCATGATGGACACCAGAGATGGACTGTCATTAGAGATGTAAAGAGGGATATCTGAGAGGTATAGCTCCTTCAACCTAGCAGGAAGAAGATAAACACAATGAGAAAACCTTCAGGTCTGAAGTTGAACAGAGTGATCTTTTTTTTTTTTTCGTATGTTTGTTTGTTTTATTGTTGTTTAATTTTTTTTTATTTTGACACAGGGTTTCTCTGTGTATCCCTGGCTGTCCTAGAACTTACTACTAGGTAGACCAGGCTGACCTGGAACTCAAACTCACAGAGATCCGCCTGCCTCTGCCTCCCAAGTGCTGGGATTAAAGGCATGTGCCACCATGTCCAATCTGAAAGAGTAATCCTTAAATCTACCACGCTGAGACACCAGCTTACAAGATGTTTTCCCCTTCTTTTCATGTGTATATGTGGGGGGGGGTGTTCAAAAGAACTCAGACTCTTGTATGTGGGTGCATGTAAGTGAGTACCTGTGCAACCTATGCATCTGGATGTGTATGTACATATGTGTACATGAGTGTGGGAGGCTGAAGTTGATACCAGGGATCAACCTGATCACTCTTCCACATTATTTTTTGAAGCATGGTCTGATCTCTTATCAAACCCTAAGCTCACCAATATGGCTAGTCTCTCTACCAACGGGCTCTAGGGAGCCCCCTTATACGCCTAGAATTACAAGTGAGCCACCATACCCACCTGACGTTTACATGCTTTTAGGGATTTAAACATCACAAGGCAAGTGCTTTAGGCCCTGATCCAGCTCCCCAGTCCTGGAACTCTTTTGCTTGTCTGATGCTGAGCACCAGGGCTTCGAAGTCTGCTACTTAACATTGTCTCTTCGGTCTTGGATGAAGATGGTTGTGGGAACAAATACTAAAAGGGCATAGAGGACCACACCTCCGTCACAGAGCAGGTTTTACCAGCAGTCTTACATTTAGTAGCCAATAAATTTCATTTCATGAAGTCTGTGTGTGAGAGTCTATGGTGAGTCCTGATTTCATTTATAATCTTACAGCAAAGGTGTAGGGGGGAAAATCCTTCTCAAAGCTTGTGTATTATCTTTTGGTTGTGAGCCTAGCCTTTAACGGCTGAGCCATCTCTCCAGCCCATGTATTATCCCCTGAGGAGACACATGCATGCCAAAAGAGTTTAGCTTTAGTTTATAAAAATGAATGAAGTTCATTTGTATATTTATCTACTTACTTAGTACTGCCTACTACCTGCCTTCTAATGTAAACCTCCTGAGAGTAGAGGTATGAGGTGATCTCTTTCTAGAGCTAAAACTGGAACCTGGGATCTGAAAAGCAAGGAAAATGTAACAGAGTTGTGTTTTTCAGAGCCACCCATCTTAGAAAACTGGGCCTGAGATATAGTATGAAGATCTACTATGAGGAAAAATGTAGTGATAAAATGAGATGGACTTAGGGTTAAATGAGACACAGACCTCGAAATAATATTCATGAACATCGTAAAGCTGTGTACGTGTGTTCCCTAAATTGCCTGTCAGCACCTTCCTAGAGCTCAGACTGGAACCTGGGATCTGAAAGGCAATGGAAAACGTAATAGAGTTGTGTTTTTCAGAGCCACTCATCTTGGAAAACTGAGCCTGGGGTATACTATTAAGATATACTGTGGTGGTATGGAAATCTAACCTTGTTTTAACAAGTATTTCCCAAATTCTTTGAGCATGGGACAGTTTATTTCTGTGACATTTGCTACCAAAGCCTCAAAAGACACTTGAGGGTGTGGGTATATGACAGCTGTGGATAGGGAGTTGGCAAAGCAAACCCCTGCTTTCATTATCCTGGGTGGTCTGGGGTAGGAGCCACTCTCCTCTTCCGGTTTGCCTCCTGCATATAGAACCTCTACAGCTAGCTCTGATGAGCGAAGAAGCATCTCTGGGCTGGTCTTCCCTTCTGACCCACCCTTTACCCAGAGTAAGGAGGCTGAGTCTTCTGGAAGCAAGAGCGCTGGGAGCTCCAAGGTGTACTCAAGCACTGCAAATCGTGTATGGACGTGCTACTCGGTGTAGCAGAAAAAAATGAGCCCGTGAGAGCTGCCGCAAAGTGGAACTCACTTTCTACACCCCTTTAAGGGTCAGATGGTGCTCACACATGCACATGCTTCCTTGCCTCTTCCTTTGAGAATTATTATGATGGTGTTTCACTTTAGTAAGGTTCATGAGTTTATGGCCTTCAAAATGCCCTTGAGAATAAACTCCAGGGACTCAGAGTGGGGAAAAGAAACGGGACTATTAACAGGCTTCTGTTTCTCTCTTCTTTCTATGACACTCCAATGGAGACATCAGATTTACTTGCATTTTCAAACCGTGGAAGGGTTTATGGAAGATGGCTATTGTCTTTCTCTTCCTGACTTGGTTAACTAGACATTAAACCATGTCATAAAGTTTGGTAAATAGATTCAAGTGAGAGATTCCTGAAATACTGCGTTCACAAATGCATACAATTACATAGCTGAATGTCGGGACAACAGAAGGGCTATGGAGCACATGCGAACATGAGGGATGAATGGCAAACAGAGAGAGCTTTCTCTCATGCTCTGAATTGCAGGTGAACTATTCTTCCAACTTGGGGTGCTTTGACTTCCCGCTGTGCTGGTGTTAATTGCTATTCATCCTGCCATTTACAGTTTAGATGACATTTACTTTGGTAAGCCTTCCCTGAGCCCTGGGTCTGGTGTAGATTAGGAAATAGGTCCAGGTGCTTCCAGTATGGCTTCCATAGACATCTTGCATACTTACTTATCTGCCATGTGCCTCTAGATTATAAACTCTATTGTGGTCCCATTATCATAATGATATACATAAGTCCCCAGAGCCTGACACATCAGTTTCTGGGACATAGAAGCTCAATGTGCATTTCTATCTTGGGTAGTTGATGTAGTTTGGGTTTCACTTAGAGTGCAACCATCCTTGATATCCTGTGTTGCATTTGGGAAGGCTCACAACAGTATATCTCTTATACATAACTCTTGACAGTCACTGGAGAAAGTGGAATTGGCCCCAAGGTAATTAAACCAGAATTCAACAAAAAGCTTAGCTTATAGCTTATGGAACTTTGAGAGAAAGAAGTTAAGACAGGCAGTTTCTGAAGCAAATCTTGGGCTCTGAAAATTCCTAGCAGTGACTCCTGCTGGAGTGGAGCTTTGGGTTAACAAGTCCGCTGGATGATCAAGAGGCACCATTGTTTAGAAGGCTTGATTTGTCAGTACATACAGTTGTTTGCTCTGAGCTTTCCTAGTCACATGATTGCAGTGGCCAAGAACTGCATGTGAAAACCACAGACCAGTACACAAATAAATGAGAAGACCTAAGTTATAAACACATGAGCACATGCATCCAAAGTGGCTTCTCTTGAGACCTTTATTTGTGTTTATGTTTGCACAGCTATGTAACATGAAGAATACAGTGTATACATATGAGTGTGTGTTTGTGAGAGGTATAGATGAAAGGAGAGAGGAAGGATTGTGGGAGGGAAAATAAAGAAAATGAAGACACAAGTAGAGAAAGAAGAAATCAAATGTATAACCAAATTCTTGGTACTTGGTGTAAATAAATCAAGCTTTAAAAGCAAATATGTAGTTGATTCATATAAGCTAAACCTAGCTGTCTGTGCAATGATTATTTCTTATTCTCCCACTGTGTTTGCTCTCAGTCCATACACACACACACACACACACACACACACACACACACACACACACACACTCACACACTTTGGATCAGTTACTTACTATGACCTTCGCTAATCACTAAATAATTAGCTAAAACAATTTGCTGATGACCAATGTTTGGATGTCCTTTGCAGAAAGATCAAATGAAATGGAAGAGTTTAGAACTCTCAGTGTGATGAGTCGGCTTGCTCTATGGCAGATAAAGCCCTACATCTATGCAGGGAATAGGGGGATGACAGAGTTTTGAAAGTCAAATCCCAGAATGCTCGATTTGAGTTCCGCATCAACTGTCTTCACTTCATTCTAAAAACAGCCGCTCGAGCAGTTGGAGAGGTACAAAGAGAGAACGGAGAGACAGGGCACTCATGACAAGCTATAAGCCTTGATGCTTAAACCGGGGTAGGGGGAGAAACAGTGCTGTGTAGGACTTGTTTCAAAAAGTGGCAACTGGTGTTTTCATTTGTGAAAGTGTTCGCGCTTAGCCATTAATAAAGGGATTGGGTTACACGGAGCTCCTGCAGCCCTTACAGAACTTCAGTCTTCAGATTTCTCTTGTTTCATTTCATTCCACTTAACAGCTCAGAGCTGATTTTATTCAAATATGTATAAGGTCTCAAATGGAAAACATTTTGGTAATTTGCATGGCTTTTTTCAAGCCTGTAAAATCTAATCTCCACAGACAATAGAAACAGACTGTAATCTTGGAAATAAGAGACAAAAATGATTGGTGTAAGTCAGTTTTTGAGATGTCATGTTTCTGTGGAGGCAACTCAAATCAGTGTGGTGTCCTATTCCCAAAAATGGAGTTTGTGATGCAAATCCACCAGTTTCAAGTTCAGTAAGAGACCTCATCTCAAAAAATAAGGTGGAGAGCTTAGCAGATGATACTCGGTGTTGACCCATTGTGTCCACACTCATGCACACTTGTGCACACACGTACACAAGAATAGAACAATCTAAAAATAAATGAAAGGAGTGATGATGGAAGATGGTGCACTTCCAGAAAAATTGTGCATCTCCTCCTGAGCCACACAGGGTTCTCAAAGCACTTTCTCAACTCCTGTCTTCTACAGGGAGGGAGTAGGTCTGATAAAGAAGGCGCTCAGATTGTTCAATTACTTGGGGAGTTTACTGAACCTCCTTTCCTCTTAGTGTCTTTGGGATGCTTGCTAGATCCCTTGCTCTCCCAGAATCCTTGATCTCCACCGGCTACTGTAATCATAGTAGTGGGCTTTAACTGCCTTGTGTTGGGACCATCTGTTCTTCTCCCCTGAGTAATGGAGTTTGTCACTGGGCACACGTAAATCACAGAGAGGAGAGTTTTCTCCTTTCTTGACTTCACAAACACCAAGCACATTTAGAATTCAGAGTTGTCATCAAACAGTTCCCAGTCTTCATGGGCAGGGCAGATGCAGAGGGGTTTGTAGCCTCGGGGAAGGGCTGTTATGTTGACCTTAGCTGCTTCTGTGCTGTCCTTGTCTGTGACTTTAAATCACATCCTTGGGCTAAGTGACTAGGGGGTATTGAACATTACCTATGAAGAGCGAAGACCCGTGCTTCAGTTTCATCGTAAAACCCCCATCTTGGAATTTGAAATGAGATTATATACAAGTGCCATGTTACTGAAAGAAGATGAAAGACATAAAAGTGGAAGAAATTACCACATCTTTCTCAAGGAGTATGGGTGTCATGTGAATATCTCTATATCCTGCTCCCTGTGTTGTGACTTATAAATGGGGTTCTTTTTCAGCATTTCTCTATTCCTTTCTAAGGCCAAGAATGCCAAGTCCCTTAATTAGTGCCAGCCATGCTTGGCTGAACCATCATGGGCTGTGTGCATTGAAAGACGTTGGACTTGTTACCTTGACCGTAAGCATAGGTAGTTCTGATTTTAGCACTCTAAGCCATATGTTCCAGCAAACACACGACAGATTTTCACTTCTAACACTTGTTTAGAAAGCTCGGCTGTGGGAAGAAGTTGCTTATAGGCAACTGCAGTCTTTTTTCTCTGACACTTCTGGTGGTCTTCCACATTTCTTTGCTTTTCTCAGGAATGCAGGTACCATACTGCTTGTCTGTAGGCTATGCTCTGACTGGGGGATTTCAAGTGGTGTAGCCCTGAACTTGAGGGGGGCTGCAGATTTTGCTGCAAGAAAAAATTGACCTGGAGAAATATGCTTGTCAATTAAAGGTCAAGAACAATAAGGCTAAACCAATTTAATATTAGTGTTTAAACTTAATAAATGAGACCTCCTGGATGTGTGGAAAGGGCAAAGGACTTGTCTTTGGTAGAGTGATCTTGCTGTTTTTCTTCTCTTGAGGGTGATGTGACAAGAGGCAGGAGTATTTTAAAATACTCTTGCTCATTCTTGTTCATACTAGAGATGTTTTCTCATTTCTCTGACAACATATTTTACCATGGGATAGTCTACATGTGAAGTTACTCAGGATGTTTGGAGTTGATTAATGTTGGGGGTTGAACAACCATGGGTAAAGTATAAGAAAACAACTTTTTGTTTGTTTTGTTTTGATTCTTGTTTTTCGAGGCAGGGTTTCTCTGTGTAGCCCTGTCTGTCCTGGAACTCACTCTGTAGACCAGGCTGCCCTCGAACATACAGAGATCTGCCTGACTCTGCCTCCTGGGTGCTGGGATTAAAATCATGAGCCACCATCCAGCCAGAAAACAAATTTTAAAGCTAGTAGTTGCTGATTCTATCTCCCTGTGTTATAATGTTGCCACCCTATTGGTCAGCCTGTAGGATGACATGGCTTTAGTCTTGAGAGAGACTTACTGCGTTGCAATGCATCTTAATTACTAGAAACACTGCCGTCCCCCACCCCTCTTTTAAAAGATTTAGACCTTGAACCTGAATACTTGAGGGAAGTGGATTTATGAGACTGAAGGAAAAGTGACCCCAGGATAGTAGAGTTTGTTGGGTTTAGGTTACAGGAGGAAACCTGATCCAGGCACACTAGCTCACCCCTTTAGTCCCCACATTCCGAGAGGCAGAGCCAGTCTGGTCTATATAGTGAGTTCTAGGACAGCCAGGGGCACGTAGAGAGACACTGTCTCAAAAAACAAAAAGACACATTAAAAAGGACACAGTAGATCTGCAGAAAACGGGCAAGCATGTTAGGACAAAGGGAGTTTTTTTTCTTTTTTCTTTTTTCTTTTTAGAACATTCCAACAGGTAGGAAAAGCTACTGAAATTTGAGCAAGAGAGGGGCTAATCCAGCCCTGGCACATTACCCTAGCCCCCGGAGGCCTGGCTTTGGGGCCCTACTCCTACAACACAAAGACATCAGAGCAGAGGCAGGACCTGAAGTCTTGACTTCCTTCCTTCACTCATCCTCAGACTCTACCACCAAGTGCGGACAGACAGACGGACCCAGCCTTCCTCAGTTTGCCTCTAGTCATGGCTGCATATTTCATGCTGCTGTTTTCTGCTGTGTGGGTGATAACTTTTAATCTTTCAGATCAGCTGTTAATTAAAAAAAATAAAACAAAAACAATGAACACAGGGTGACTGCCTTAAGTCCACAGATAGGCAGGCCTTCGAACACAGCCATTCAGGTTTCTAGGCAGGGCAGTGCCTGGGGACTGTGGCTGACTCTTCCACTGCTCAGTTTTCTGAGACAAGTGACTCTTACTCTCCATAGCCTCTCTCCAAAGTTGTCTGTCTTTCTTGTCCTCTTTGCAAGTTGTCTTTCTGGTCTTTTTTTTTTTTTTTTTTTTTTTTATTGAGGTTCTTCTTGACACTGATTTCTGTTAATTTAACTTCTTTTTTTTCTTCTCTTCTCTTTCCTCTCCTTCCTTTTCTTTCTTTTTTTAATTTTTTGAGACAAAGGCTCATGTAACCCCAGTTGACATTGAACTTTTTAAGTAGCTGAGGATAACCTTGACCTCCTAATCTTCCCGGCCCCACCTCCTGAGAACGGGGATTACAGACATATGCCACTACACAGGGGTCAGTTTTAAACTTTTCTTGCTCCTCCTTTGTTTTCTCCTAAGAAGCATGAGTAGCCCTGGGCAGAAATAAAATAGCCTCAGTCAGACTTTTCCTCCTACAAGGACTTGAGGGAAAGGCTGTATGAGGATGTGCTTACAGGATTCTAAGTGCTTTCAAACCTTCTGTGAAATTCTTTCTGTGGCATGCAATTCCTGAGGGCTGTGCACCAAATTGATAAACTCAGTGCTAAAGTGAACTGTCTCCTGCAGTCCCCACGAGCCTCTCGAGTGTCAAAACCCGATTGTGCTCCAGTGCGATGGCTGTCCCACAGAAGAAAAGAAACCCTTGAACGCACTATTGACAGCATAAGCAAATTAAAAGACTCAGCAAAGTTAATATTCTCACATTATAACAACATCTCCTATAAATTATTAAAGCCCACACAATTTATTACCCATGTTAGGAGGTGAAAAAAAAGCAAGTTGAATCATGAGCTGTGCTACTTAATGATTTATTTTTTTGTTCTTCGATGTGTTGAGCTTTATAAATCACCCTGTTCTACTCCGCACTGCACCAGAGAAAAGCATTCACCAGTCACCCCTTCTCCCACTGACGATCACCTATGCAGGGCCTGATAGAGCCTCATTATTTTAGCATCTATCAGCAGCCTCCCTCTCTGTTTGGGCCTGGCCGCTCCTTCTCATTACTATAATGCTTCAGCATGGCTGGAATGACCATGATTTAAGTCATTAGATGATAGATCTAAGCCTTTCCAGAAATAAATATTAACCTCATTATTTAGGCAGGGTGGCAGACAGACTTCTTGTATTCTGTCACAAGCTTTCTAAGTAAATAAAAATTTACTTAGGAATCCCATGCTTTAAAGTCTGGTCTGCCAACTTAACTAAGAGCTAGCCTGATTACATTTCATGTTTTAAAACATATATATATATATATATATATATATATATATATATATATATATATATATATATATCCCTCCACTCTGAGGAACTCATTTTTATCTCTGGTGCCACCACTGACTTGGGCAAGTCAGTTAGCTCTCGGAAACACATTTCCTAATATATTCCTGGAGCATGATGTATTTGATAATGCCTGAAATCCCCTCTAGATCTAAGATTCTGAGAGGAGAGGACATAACTGCACATTAGGCAGCAATTTGTGCTCCTGATGAGGAGAGAGAAGAGATTTACCTAGCCAACTCTGTCCCTGCTATACCCTAGTTCAAGAGACCTGGGATCCTCCGTAGACCAACCTGTCCCTTCATGTCTGTGCTGGCCCAGAGAGCAGGAGAAGGATTTCAAAGGAAAATGAGCCATATTTTAGAGGGAAGAATAGAGATAGGTTAAAACCATAGGGATTGTTCTAGAAGTCATACACAGATGTGAAAACTCTGGAAACTTCTGTTGGGTTGGCTTACAATTCAAGGTCTCTAGCGGCTATTTAGTCTGAGGTCTGTAAGTGTTTGTACATATACCCTTTGCAAGGAGTCTTTCATCTCAATATGTTTCTATCTCAGCCTGAATTTCCCTGGAGAATAAATACTCATCTGGGCTGTAGAACCGCCACTTGCATGTCAGATTTTGAAAATAGTGTCACGTTAGATCACTGTCCTAAAGTTAGCAGAAAAATAAACACTCAAGCACAAACTAAGAAGGCATGTAAATACAAGTTGTTTTAATACAGTTTCTCTTGTAAAGGCAATTTGATACACATACTTCTTGGGAATTAAAATAATAGACATCAATAATGCATGGACTACACATTTAATTTGCTTCACAGAAGTAAACAAACAAAGTGTACTTTTCCTTTGGAGCCTCAGAACTTGAAGAACATAGTTTGACCTTTAAAAATTACTTCATTTGGTATAGTATATTATTAAATACATGGATGAATACATGTATTCATTTAATCCATTTTACATTTTGTGTGTGTGTGTGTGTGTGTGTGTGTGTGTGTGTGTGTGTGTGCCGCGCGCGCACTATGCTATGGCACAAGTGTGGAGGCCATAAGGCAGCATGACAGAGTTTGGTCTCTCCTTCCACCATGTGGGTTCAGGAAATTGGAGCCGGTAGTCAGGGTCATCAGTAAGTCCCTTCACCCACTAAACCATTAGCTTGTGCTTGATAAACACATTAGCATTCTAATCTTTGAATATCACTTGAGTGGAATTTGTTTT
Source organism: Peromyscus maniculatus bairdii (assembly GCF_049852395.1). Taxonomy (NCBI): domain Eukaryota; kingdom Metazoa; phylum Chordata; class Mammalia; order Rodentia; family Cricetidae; genus Peromyscus; species Peromyscus maniculatus. The sequence continues at coordinate 129,019,267 of NC_134857.1, forward strand.
TGTCTTTTCACATAGAGATCAATCCATTTTTAAGCACATCATTTATGCTTAACGAGCCTCAGTTTTCTCATCTGAAAAACTGAGATAGTAATTTTTACCTGCTTCATAAGACTGACACACAGCTAAAATGTGTTTAAAACAATGAAGGTACATGGAAAAATAAATTATAATGTTGGTTTTGATTACATGAATGACTAAATTCTCAGTTTTTCTTTCAACAAGAAAGGTGGAATTTCACTCATCTACTATAAAAGCTCCCCCAGGTAATGTTCACACATTCATGGCTTCCTCTTGCTGATAGAAGGGAGGAGACTGTGGAGTGGGTACAGTGTAGAAGGTGTGTTCTTTCACGTTCCACCTGCGGGACACAGAGGCCAAGGCTTTCTTGATGGGTTAAATTCACTATTGGGTTTCAGCTACATGCCAGGAGCTTGTGCATACTGCCAGATGGATAGGTGTGACAAGGTCTCACTAAATAAAGGAAAATACTCTTCCTATGTAAATATTCTTCCCCTAAAAAGAGTGGTAGGTTTGGTAAGAAGGGACAGGGCACACTTGGGAAAGTTAAGTTCAGACATTGGTTCCCCAAGACCTTTGTATAGTCAGACATTGGACTTATTGTAGACATTGTGGGATAATGCCCCTGGGAAGAACAAAAGCATCAGCAGCTTTTGATAGCATGGAAGGTCCACTTGGCTGATTAGATTGAATCATTGAACCTTATGCTGCCCTAGATATACAATGAAAGACATAAGCACCCTCCTAAGAGGGGAGGCGTTTAGATGAGATCTTTAAGGCTTAGGTATTGTGTCTCATGAATGAACATGAAAGCCTGAATGCATAAATAGTCATTCATTCTGTCAACAACATTAATTGAAAACTCAGGGGTGCATAAAGCCCCACTTGGGTTTATTGAGTAAGCCACAAAAATATCTTTACATCTGTATGCAAATACTTCACAACTGTGAGACCGATGAGTGAGTGCTAGGGATGTGAAGAGGCTGTTAGATGGCGACACACACTTCCGCTGTGAATTTCCACCTACTCTTTGCCTGACCACTTATGTGTCATAATTTTCTGTAATACATGTCTTTAAAGGTATTACAGCACTTGTAAATACTAAAATGTGTTCTAGCATCTTGAACAAAATGCTTCCAACTGAATTGCAAACCTTAGCAGTGAAAGCTAGTGGAGTATTAGAATGCTTGCCACAGACAGGTTTGCATATGGATATTTCTTGGCGTTCTGAAAAAGCCACAGGCTTTGAATAAATTTATTATTTGCAGGGTGTACAAATCTCAAGTATTGTCTGAGTTTACACAGTCTTTTTCTTGTGGTGAGTATGTCTCTGCCCCCACAGAAGCACATTACCACACTCTGAAAAGAAAGACTGCCACCAGTTGGATCCTCTCAGGGGCACATACTCTAAGGCTCTGCTGTCCTTCTTGAGCCTAGCTGGGTGATTTGGGTAAATCACCTAAACTTGCTGAGTTCAGTTGACTCTGTTCTGCCCTACCATGCTGCTCTTTCTTCTGAGCCTCAATGGTGCCTGTTGTAGCACCTGGATAAGGACTGATTTCTGCACCCCCCCCCCCCCCCCCGGGACTGTGCTTAGTATGCAAACAAAGGAACCAAGAGTTGCTGCAAAGTGACTTCCCTAAGCAGCCTTCAGAGAGAGGTGGAGAAGTGGATTGCAGACAAAGACCCTGGGGTTTTGCTCTGGCTTAGTTTGTAACCAGTTTTGCTGGTTCAATCCATAGCAGAAGAAAAGAAGGAAAAAGAGAAGAAGGAACAGCAGAATGAGGGGAAGGAGAAGGAGGAAGAGAAGGACAAGGAGGAGGAGGAAGTGGAGGAGAGATCTTGAAGATGTGAGAATTTTCTCTTCCTATATCACTCTATATTTTCTATCAGTGAATCCTGAAAGTGGATAAAAAGTACTTGAATCCTTGTCCTAGAGCAAGCTCCTTGGAGATCTAGTCAAATCATTTAGTCTTCTCTTGTGCCAAGTGAAAAACCCAGGGCCTGCTGTGCCAAGTACATGGTCCTTGTGAGAATCAAATCAGGTCACATGTGTATTGGTGCTTTGAAAATTGGGAAAGAGTCAATGAATTCACATATTTTTATTCAAGACAATTGTTGTTGCAATTGTGTGTTTCAAACTTTAATCCATTCATCTAGAATGCTTATAAATAATGTTCTGTAGCAGTGAGCGAAAGAGAAAAAATATCAGAGCATAGTAACATAAGTTATTGACAAGAGTAGAGAATTAGAACCACAGGATGAAGAGAAGTGACTGCCAACAGCACGTAGCACCCACACTGCCCTCTCCCCACATGACAGGTGTCAAAGACAAAGGATCAGGAGAGGGAAGCCTGGCTTTTCCTCATTGTCTCATGCTCCCTTCCGAAGAATGGATTCCCAGCTTTCTTTGTACGGAAAGTACCTTTCCATTCAACTTGAAATTCACAGGGCAGAATTGTGTTTACATATTTTTAGAGCTCTTTCAAAAGTGAATCCTACTATTTAAACATTCAGAAATGTAAGTCAAACACAGACAGACAGAAGAAGGACAGATAGAGGGAAGGTTTTTAAGAAGTGGCAGTTGAGGGTTGGGGAGATAGTTTAGTAAGTAAAGTGTTAGCGGCTCTAAGGACCTGAGTTTGATCCTCCAGAACTTGTGTGTAAAAATCCTGGTGTGATGAAGTGTGCTTGTAATCACAACAGTGGGAATGTGGGGAGATGGGCATCGCTGGGCTGGGTCGCACTGCGCACTGACCACCGCGCAGGCTGTGAGGCAATCCAGGACCCTGGCCCACTGTTCTGTTTTGCCTCATCTTGTGTTAGGCTGACAGTGCCAGAGGAAGAACACCAGAAGTTGACCTCTAGCCTCCATGTGTACACACCCACACCCACGCACGCTCCCACACACCAAACTGCAGCGAACACTGAAATCCTTGCTATCACCTGAAGCAAACTCAGGGCAGGGAACTGAGACTCTGAATCCTGTGTGTCACCTCTCAGATTCAAACAAAAGTGTGTCAGAACATTTTCATCAACATGAAAGTTGTCCCACCAGAGGCAGGGAAAAAAAAAAAAAAGAGATGAATCTAAGGAGCCGAGACATGAAGTGGGGAGAAAAGGATCCGGTGCTGTCGCCTGCTTTGTGCTCCTGTAACACAACAGCACAGTGGACCTTGTGTGGTGGAAAGTGAGTTCACCAAGTAGGAATCAGGTCCTCAGGAAAGAGCAGCATGGCTCAGTGTTGCCCGTTCTCTTACCCTTTCATGGCCTTCCACTTCCTGCCAGGAGATGATGTAATAAGAAGGGCTCACAGGATTACTGGCACCTGCCCGGTGGCCTTCCCTCCTTGGGAACTGTCCACAGCATTCTGTGGCAGCAGCTCCAGAGGACTACGACAGTCAAAGGACGGAGTTTGGTAATACATTTAAGTGTCCCAAAGACAGGAAAGCGGATGCCAAAACACTGCCTTCTCATTAAGAACTCATGTAACTTCATTTTGCCAATTTATGAATTGACTGAAGAGACAAGCACTTCACTTCAGTCTGTTACCCTGTGAGTGTCTTAGATATGAATTGATTATGATCACAGTTACCCCGGTACTGGATTTACCACAGAGCGTGTGACTCACTGCCATGTGGAAACGATGATCTCCTGGAACTGTTAATGATTTCAGTGAGATTTCCTAATTACTCAGATACTATTGCATAAAATAAGGTTTACCCTTACAGTCACAACTTAGGTCCATTGAAGAGAGATGTGAGAGATGTAATATTGAGCACATGGATCACAGTCTTGCAGCTCTCTAAATGGTATCACTCAAATTCTTACTGGGAGTTTGCAATTAAGAAACACCCACTAAGTTAATTCCCATGAAGGCTTTTGCTGATCTTCGTTTAGATATCAATTGACTTGCCTTGTGATACTCAATTGCATTTCTCAGTGGTAAGCTGGCTAGGTAGTCATGTTTTCCTGCTCCCATGATACTTAGGAGACTGCCAGTACAGCATGTGACTCTTCATTACAGGTAACTGGAGAGGTGTCTGTCACCTGTCCTAGACTACGAGTTCCCTGAAGGCAGTGGCCACCATTTGATTTTTTTATTCTTAGTATCTGTCACAGGCCCAGACATTTGTTCCATATTCAATAAAGTTTTGGTGATTGAATCAAATAGTCACAATATATTGTGTTTATATTAAATATTTCTGCTAGTTCATTTAACAATTTTTTATTTTTTTGTACTTATTTTTAAAAGAACTGTTTTGTGTATATGCATTTATGCATATGTATATGTGTGTGTGGGGTCTGTGTGTGCATGTTTGTAAACATGTATGTGTGGAGGCCAGAGGTCGATGTTCTTTACCTTACATTTTGAGGCAGGGTCTCTCACTGAACTTGGAGCTAACCACATTGATTGTCCTGTTCCTGTAACTCCAATGCCCAGCTTTGTATGTGAGTTCTGGCAATTGGACTCCAGTCCTCATCATGTGAGGCAGGCACATTATGGTACCACCTGAACCATCTCCCAGATCCAAGAAGGATTTATAATGCAGAAGGGCTTTGATCACATTTGGGTTGAAAAGAACTGAATCCTTCAAAGTCATTATCTTCCAAAGGCTGACTGTTACTGCATGCCTTATTGATTTTAAAATTTTCTTTCCGAAAACCAGCATTTACTAATATTTCTAATCACCCAGATATTAAAATGACCGAGGGATACACATGGATAGGTGAGGGCCACTTCCCCCGATGTATGCCACTTCCTCCGGACTTAGGATGTGTTCAAGCCAATCCACGGGTTTTAAATAGAAAAAGGAGTAGGATAAATGTTTTTAAAAACCCTAACTGCCAAAAAGTTCTGTAATATAATCCAAAATAAATATACCAACTTAACTTTCATTTATAAAAAAGAGCCTAGCAGGTTTAAAAAATCATCAGCAGAATGAATATGGAGCAGAATGACAACCTGATTTATGTAAAGCTTTGGCGTCCACTGTCTTAGTTAATGTTTGATGGAGTGCTTCCATCCACGATTCTTCAGGGAACAAAAAGAAGAGTTTTATTAACTATTTTCAAAAGAGAATGAGGCCATGACCCTTCTCCAGATGTTTTCCTCGTCATATAATTGTGATGTTTCTTCCAAATCCCCCTAGTTGCCCAATTCCTATTTCATCGTCTATTGAGCAGTGATTTATACAGACAAAGAAGGAGGGGAGCCAGGCAGTTGATAGGGACCAGCCATTTCGCGTGAAGATCCAATATAGAAAATCATAGGTTGTAAGTGATGCTAAACATTCAAAAGTAGGAACCAAGGAGATGGCTTCATTGGTAAGGTCTTTGCAGTACAACCGTGGAGACCTGAGTTCCGATCCCCGGCACCTGTGTGAGAAGCCAGGCGTGGGGACAGGTATCTGCAATGTCAGCAGTGGGGAGGCAGAGGTAGGGAGAAATCTGGAACTTGTTGGATCAGTGTGGGAGCTTCAGCTTAAGCGAGAGACCCTGTCTCAAAATATAAGGTGGAGAGTCATAGGGAAGACACCTGGTTTTTACTTTTGGCCTCCACATATACACACACATGCCTACACATCTATCTACCCAATATGCCAAATTATGGATGCATTGAGAAAGCTATGCTTAAGTACAACGACAGACAAGTTAGTGATCCACAATAAATAAAATTCAAATAACTAAGCTAGCACTCACTAAATGTCTACTATTCACCAGGGACATTTCTAAATCCTCCAGTAATGGCTTAATTTTTAAATCTTTTCTTATAGTTATAGTGTATGTATAGAACAAAATGATGGTTTTCATTGTGCCTTTTTTTTTTCTTGCTGTGGCCTCATGAGGCATTTGTATACATCACATTTTATAGATTCGATATTGAACGGATACAGACATCTTGGTACCTTGTAGAAGTTCACACTATCAACAAGGAGTAGAAAGGGATGGATCCTCAATCAGTTGGACCTGTAAATGCTACAAATCTACTGAACAGTAAGCAGCAGATACAATGAAAACCTTGATATGGTTTCTATCTGATACATACCTGTGTTTCCTGCAAGTGCTCCCTAACCTGCCATCAGGTTCTGTCCACTGGAAAAGTGTTGGTTCTAGTTTGACAAATTGACTAGGAAAAGTGGTAACAATGCCCACTATGGATATACCCAAGACGAACAGGAATCATTCTGCCTTCTTGTTGGCATCAGTAACTTATTTGCATGTGCACACGTGTGCATGTTACCTGTGCATGGCTGTGTGTGTGTGTGTGTGTGTGTGTGTGTGTGTGTGTGTGTGTGTGTGTTTGAACATTTATTTCACTCCCATCTGTCACAAGTGATTGAAAATGCCTTCGGGCAATGAACACAAGTTTAATTTGGGTAAAAGCGTTACCGCAGGGGAAGAATAAGCAAGGACCCATCCCTAAGCTATTAAGAGACTAACAGCCCACAGCTGTCCTCTCTTTTGAGAAGGGAAGTTGGATTGCATGGGACACTCTCTAAACCAGGCAGCAGGCTGGCAATGGTTTGCTGGAATAAGGGCATGGCATTCCTTCCTCCCTGCACCCCACTGCCCTATTGCAAGGGAGCGTTTAACTCTTTGATCTAGCTCCCAGAGTTTCTGCAAAGTCCACACACCCTTGCTTCACTTCCTCTCCCAGGCCTCCCCTTCCCTTCCCTCTACTCCCCAATGCCGCCCAAATCAGTCATTTTTCTGAGAATTCTTTTCTTAGGCTTTGCTTCTAGAAAACTGGAACCAAGATGGATGTCACTAGCATTGTTCCTAGAAAGCAAAGGCCAAGTTGGAGATTCTGGAGGTGTTAGCAGTAAGGCTCAGCTACTGGTGGAAGTCTCCACATTTATAGTATTGTTGATGACTGGCATTTGATAGCAATTGGACTGTCAAAGCCAGAGGTCAGCACACTAAACCACACAGGCTCAGTTCAACACTTTACTACAAATAAAGTTCCATTACAACACATTTGATCACGTATTTTCAGACAGAATTCTGGAGATTCAGATTTCTGTACTGGAGACAGAGTCAGATCGTCTATACAGCCTTAAGTGTTACATGATACTGCTTTGTGGAGAATTTAAGATGACTGCTGCCTAACTCCCCTCCCTGTAGTTAGTGGGTTCTCATCTGAATAAGAAGAGATACCATAGAAGATGTGATTTTCTTGGCTTTCAGAGCTATGGAGAAATTGGAACTTGGAAGACTGTGATTGGTTGGTTCTTGCTAAATACTGAACTGTTGAAGAAATAAGATGAGAAGCTCTGCTATTTACCTATGTTCTGTGGGTGGGATTATCACATTGTGCAGCTTCATGTTCCTATGGGTCAGGATTCCAGAGAAGCCTTAGGTAGACCCTAAGCTCTAGAGTCTCTCACTAAACTAAAGTCAGGGTGCCATTTAAGGCTCCAGTCTTATCACCTGAGAAGAGGTTGATGTCTTACTCTTGATTGTGGTGATGGTTAAGTGAGTACGCACAATTAATTCCATCCCAGGAATCAAAGGGTAGAAACAGGGAAAATTCATCTCAATACTCCATTCAGTAGTCCATCTCTCCAACTCTAGGTTTTATGAATCTAGAAATTCTAGTTTCCAAAAAAGCCTCTTTGGAAACTTCTAGCTACGTCTGTTGCCTGCATAGCTTGAACTGCTCTTGCCAGTAGATAGACTGGTACAATGTGATTATACTGGCAGAGTAACTGACCTCATTACTAGGGAGAGGCAGAAATGCTACTACTTGACAAGAGGTCTAGGAGCAATGTGCATGTCACTTGGAGTTGGGATGTGTTGGGCTCTATCTAGGTGTGTTGATGCCTTGTTCAAGTAGAAGGAGTAATCTGCAATCTGACTGGACTCAGGCACTCACATTCCTGGGAAATGAAAATCTGGCACTCTACCAGGCTCTGCAGATGTATCAGTCTTATAATGGTTCATCTTCATGTCAACCTAACCGGATTTGGAATAATTTAGGAGACACACCTCTGGGATATGTTGCTGTGGGATATTTGTACACTGTGTAAAGTTGTATTGCTGTGATTGGTGCAATAAAAAGCTGAATGGCCAATAGCTAGTCAGGAGAGGATGGGCAGGATTTCCAGAAAGAGAAAGGAAGAGGAGAAAGAATCTAGGTCCACACTGAAGATACTGAAGAGGTTGGATATATAGCACAGAGTTAACTGAGCCATGTAGAAGAACCCAGATTAATAAAAGCACGTTAATTTAAGTTATAAGAGCTAGTGGGACAAGCCTGAGCTAAGGCAGAGCTTTCATAATTCATAATAAGTCTCCCTGTCATTATTTGTGAGCTGGCAGCCCAAAGAAAAATCTGACTACAAAGTGTCTATGAGGATGTTTCTAGAAGTCTTTGACTGAGAAGGAAAGAACAATCCTAAATATGGGTACCATTCTTTGGACTGACTAAATGGTATTCAGATCTCTGCTTACTGACTGCCACTGTAGCAGTGTGGTTCATTGATCCCTTCCCAAAGATTTGCCAAGACACCTGAGAATTATCCTTCAGGATAAGAGGAGCCAACCTCGGGGGGCAGTTTTTGTTCTACCATACCCACAGCAGACCAAAGCATGGCTGAATTTTAGCCTGGACCACATCCTCCCTCTGTTCTTTTCTGGTCTGTTCTTATTTTCAGAAAGCACTCTCTTGACACATCATGCCTAAAAGAACCACAGTGTCTGGGCCCACTTCTCAGGACTCACACTGAGGTACTATTTCGTGCTGTGAATTATAGCAGGTCATGTTTTGTCTGCCAACATCTTTGATCCACACCTGATAGTTTGCCTTTGAAGGGCTATGTGCACTCTGTGTGTGAGTTGCCGACTGTTGTTTGTTTGTGTTTTGCTGTTGTTGTTTTGCCTCTAACACCTCTTTGATTTATTGCCATAGCATAGGCTTTTGCTCATTTTCACTTCTCAAGATCGTTCTAACTGATCGAAATTACTCTAGTCTTGTCACTCTCCAAGACATCTGGTGTCCTAATGCCAGCTATTTTATTTTTCTTAACAAACAAAACGAGGTTCCTATCATCTTATCCTTTGATTAAACATCTTGGTGATTTCCCATAGCTTCCTGGATGAAGTCTCCACTCTCCACATAATATACAAGACACTATGTATTGGATTGTAGTTTCAGGTGGAATTATGGTATGATTTTCCTCTTACCACAGAGCCTATGTATAAGCTTCTTATCTCCCAGATAATAAATGTTGTGCTGGGAGTCTACACCATTACTTCTGCCTGGCAAAGGTCTGTAAGTGCTCTTACTTATCCTATATTACATAGCTTATTTATTATATTTTTTCGATGAAACCATTATTTACCAACCAAACACTTCTTTTCAAACCTCCTCCCTGGGTTTCCTAGCACTAAGAACACACCTGTGTTATGACATCTGTCATATTTCATTACTGTTTATCAACATGTCTTTCTTGCCTACATGACTCAGAATGTCACAAAGCCAAGTAACACATCACGAAGCCTCCAGTGCGGATCAGATGGCTTCTCACAATACTGCAAAGTGTGCATACAAAGGTTTTGAGTGAAGAACTTCATAGCCCAACAAACTGGTCACCTGTACCCCCATTCCTGCCTTCTGTCATGTTCCCTGCCCTGTTGGTTGGGAGGTTTTGAAACTGATGAATCCTTAGACAACCTGCTGCTTATGTTGATCTTAGGACTGGCCATTCCCATGGCACATGATTGAATAGGCTTATCAACTGCTTCCTGTACATTCACACTCATTCTCTCAGTGATTTGCAACAGAGGCAAAGAAATATGCTTACATGTGACATTACCAGGGGATGTTTGGTTAGGAGACACATGTGTCATCTCATTTCATCTCTCCTTAGGAAAGAAAAAAGAGCTAGTGTACAGATGTATAAAAATTCCATCTGTTTTATAACTTATTTGCACTGCTATTTGGATGCCACTTTGACAGGTCCTTGTTTCTGATTCATCTTGACCAGCGGTTCTCAATCTGTGGGTCACAATCCCTCTGTGATCCCATATCAGATATCCTGCATATCAGATATTTTATTATAATTCATATCAGTAGCAAAATTACAATTATGAAGTAGCAACAAAAATAATTTTATGGTTGGTGGTCACCACAACATGAGGAACTGTATTAAAGGGCCACAGCATAATGAGGAAGGTTGAGAACCAGTAATCTAGACTTACCTATAAGCAGAACAATGTGAGTCTTTGAAACTTTTCAACTTCCTTCAAAGAAAAACAAAGCCTTTAAAAAATATTTTTAATGCTGTATTGTAGATCTAACTTCATAAAGTTAAATAAACACACATGAGAAAAATCCCTGGTATATTATTAGAAAATGCGTTTGTGATCCGTGATTCAACCAGGAGGCAAAAGAGGATAATGAGTGTTTCCACATTAAAGGAGAGCCAATGGTTACTGTGGTATAAAACCTGAGTATGAGAATCTGACCCGATAATATTTGTTTCTATCCTCCGGAATCACATTTGAAATCACGAATCAGCCTTAGCTCTGCTGTCTCCCATCTCCTGTCTCTGTCTTTTCTGACTTCAAAGGAAGCAGGCCTGGAGAGGGAAGGCATACAATAAGACTGGTCCAACCACCTCTGTGACTCAAACGGGCAAAGGTTACAGATGTATTTTCCTTTTCTGCACTGGAGTTTATACCCTCAGTTATCTCCAGGAAAACCCCTTGCCCAGGCTAATGCAAACATGTAGATTATACTAACATTGCATAAAATTGAAAGAAAATATTAATAATAATCCATAATGGTATAGCACTATGGAATAATATTTATTATTATTGACTTTGGTGACAGAATAAAAAGGTAAGTCACTTTAGAGATGTAAATTTTGAGGTTAGAGATGTGTTGATGATAGGCTGACTTGTTCTGTTCTTGTACCAGTTTATATTCTGAATGTGGTCATTAGAAAGAGCACAGTCTTCCCTCATCTGCTGAAGCACATTATTCTCCTTTAAGTGTGTTTATGAATGTGCATGTGCATATGTGTGCAAATTAATTATTTCAATCCAAGTTTGAAATCAGGGGTTGTTATACTAAAGCCCAGAGGAATGAATTAGCTTGACCAGGTCATGAAAAGACCCTCTGTGAAGCACTAACCTGGAACCACTGCTGGACATTTCATTCTCAACATTCAGAATGAAAAGACAAGCACTATAATCCCATGGCACCTCTGAAAATGATATCAGGAAATGTTCTCTCAGAGTCAGCTACTGGTCAAGACTTACACCAAGTTGAACAAAGTCAGGAAGGATCTAAGATTTAGAAAGGCTGAAAGTGAACAGAAGACCTTTAGCCCCTTCTGCTGCAGTACATAATATTTCCTGTTTGCCAGACATGTACATATTGAACTATCTCCGAAAGAGAAGCACATATAAACCTCCATGTTCCGGGCTAAGTCTCCAGTCCTTTTTGTTTCGTGGAAGTGTCTCAACACAATTAACACTGAGTGAAAGTGACAGCAAGAAGAATAAAACATCCCCAATAGACCTGTCTGCAAAAAGCTGTCTGATTAAACTTCTTAAACCAGTCGGGCACTGGGGAAGTGGAAAGGCAGGGGATCTCTGTGAGTTCAAGGCCAGCCTGGTGTATTTATGTATAGTGAGTTCCAGGCCAGTCATGGCTACATAGTGAGACCCACTCTCAAAAAAAGATTTAAATAAACAAATAAATTCTTCAAATGTTTGGTGTCCTCTTATGCAAGACAATTAAGCATAATAGATATGTTTTAGCGAAGGTTAGCTTGCTACTTGAAATGTCTCTGGTAAAGCTGGAAAGTGATGCAGCAGGTAAAGGCACTTGCCACCAAGACTGTTGGCCTGACTTCTATCTTTGATTCCTCACCATAGGAGGAGAGAACTGATTTGATTGTCCTCTGACCTCCACATGCCTGTACATACACACAAAATAAATTAATAACATGATATAAATTCAGGTAAGTAAAAAATAAATGTATTTGATAAAGGCATTTTTCCCTAATAAGAGCACAACTAGCCTAGAGGATTTACAGCTTAACAACCAATTCAAAAAGGAGTAACATGATCTGGAAAAAAAAAAAAAAAGGCATTTTAGTTTGGGCTACTTCTGTTCCCAAATACAGAAAACTGGTAAGTAGCATACAGTTATTTTCACCATTCCTAAAAGAATTTGAATTATAAACAAAAGAGTTTTGAAATGAATTCTTTAGTGAGCCCTCAGGGTTCACATGCTTTCATTTTTTGCCAGCTCCTGAGGTCCAATTCCCAGCACCCCAAAAGCACAGAAAGAGGAACCAGAACACGAACTTTGCTTCCAGGTAACACTAGGGTTTCTTTTCCTTTTTTGTTTTGTTTTTCAAGACCAGTTTCTCTGTGTAGTCCTGGCTGTCCTGGAACTCTTTCTGTAGACCAGGCTGGCCTTGAACTCAGAGATCAGCATGCCTCTGCCTCCCAAGTGCTGGAACTAAGAGGGTTTCCAAGAGGCAGTGATGGGGAGGACATTTCATCAGGCAAATCCTGGAAATCGCCAGTGTCACACTCATTTTCTGCTAATCCATGTTTAACCTGCAGCTCAGAAACCAGCTCCCCTTTGGTCCTGCCTTCACATTTCTATAGCCAACTGTACCGTGTTGAAATTTATATGACAGGCGGTTTCAACACTTTTGTTTAGTTAAATGCAAGAGCATCACTTTAAAAGAAAAGCCCTATTGCCAAAAAATATAAACAGCCCGGACTTTGATTAATATAAATATTTTAGAACCAGAACATTCTGTTACATCTTATAAAAACAGTCCTGATGGGCTGATGGGAAAGCAGAAGCACTTTTGCACATGAGATGAACTCAACAAAATACAGCTGCAGAGCAAAATTTTAAGTCAATATGAATTGTTTGTCTTTTCAGAGGGCTGTGGACTTTACTCGAATGGAGTTATGTTGAGCACTTCGTGTTTCATTAGTAAAAATGAAAGATTTTTTAATAGATTTATTTCTGAAGCAGCCAATTTAAATTTCAAAGTCTTCTAATTTAAAAAGATGCCATTAAAACGACTCCCCCTGCCAATGTTAGGGTTATTTACTAATAAGCCGCTGGACAAGAGATGTGTGAAATGAATAGATGAGAAACATTGACAGCAAAGACTTGGAAGGGTGATGTTAGTTTATTAAGTCCTCGTTTGTCATGAATGGCCCCACTGCACATAGAAAAGCAATCCTTCTACCTTAAAAGATTAATTCTGGAGGCGGTACCCCGAGGTCAAAGAACACGGGAGCGTGTGCCTAATCTCGAAGAAATCAGGCTATTTCTCACAGCAATTAAGCAGAGGTCTGAGTTTCACCCATGGTGTATTTAAACACAGGATACAATTAAGCCCCAAAGTATTAATATCTTTGCTTTGCAAAATTGCCCAGGAAATAGATTTTGCCCTCTCTCAAATGAACAGCAAGTCAAATTAAGGGAATAACTCGATTCGTAGCTAAGTTGCTTGAAGTAAGAGTGCTGCATTCTTTTCTAATTGCAAATGACTCATAGACATCAGTATAGTTTTTTTCTTTCTTTCTTTATGTTACAATAGGCTGAGTGTTATATGCTTTCCAGTTCCTCTTATCTAAATAGTGAATCTCAGAAGCTTTCTTGAAAATGTATTGTTTTCATGTTGTAATTAAATAGACAACTCATTGTGTGTTAAAAAATCAACTCATTATAAAAATCTGAGGACTTATAATTTACCACCAAGACATATTTTAGCTGGGGAGCTTAGCAACGGATGTGTAGAGGAAAAAAAAAACTGCAACTCATAAGCAATCAAGTGATCAGAAGGTTTTTCTTAGAGTTATTTTCCTCATATGCTTATCTCAAGCAATGAGCTAATGCTCTAGAGAGAATTATTACAGCTTTAAAACATTGCCTCACAAAGACAAAATAAAAAGCTAAATATAAAACCAGCTAAACAGCTTTTATTTGTTGTACATCATATCCCTAAAGGCAAAAAATTTTAGTAGTACATAAGTTGTATTAAATAAACTACCACTTTTTTTCAGTTCTTTAAAAAAAAAAAATCCCTCCTAGAATTAAAAGATTTTTGCCCCTTTTCCAATTTTTTGTTATTTCTCTTTTGTCTACATATCAGATTAACTTTCCATTTCATTGCCAAATCAAATTCTCTTTGTCTTTTTTTTCAAGGGAAGGCAGGGAGGGAAGTTGGTCTTGGAATAGGAAGAGATAAATCAATAGCTTTTGTTTATATAGCTGAATCAATAATTTCTTTTCATATAGGACTTGGTAGCAAGACAATATTTGTTACATAGCATTAGGAAATTCAAGGAGAAATGTGTAACTCATGATTCACAGACTTCCTTATAAAATAATAAACCTGAAGGAGTAAAGCAAATACAATGTATGAAATATATGTGCATGAGAGGGTACATGTGTGTGCACAGTTGTCTTTCCACACTCTGCCACGCTCATGTTTGCTCTTGTATTTCTACCTAACACTCACTATTGCTTTTAACAACTGAGAACAGAGGTAAAGTGCATAAGCCAATGGTCTTTGAACCCATACTATGGATAGTTTAGGTTGTGTGTGTTGTATGTGTGGTGTGTAAGTTGTGAATGCATCCGAGTATGCAACTTGGTAAGCCTGTGCCTGTGCACAGATGCCAGAGATGTCTTCCTCTGTGGTTCTACACCTCATTCCTCTGAGGCAGGTTGTCTCACAAATTGAAAGCTTGTTGTTTTGGCCAGGCTGCCTGACTAACAATCTCCCAGGATCCACCTGCTTCTCTCCCCTCCAATGTTGGTATGACCCCCTACAATCATGTTTAGCTCTTTTTATGTTTTCTTAAACATCAGTTATGGGAATTTGAACTCAGAACCTCATATTTGCACAATAAACACTCTTACTCACTAAACTATCTCCCTAACTTTAGCTTGGGCCCTTTGGAATGTGTGTAGGCTATATGAGGATGTATGGAAATTTGAGTCCCACAAAGAATTGTTTTTATAAGACCAATGACTTTAATATACTTCTCCCTGACATCACTGGCAACTTGGTCTATTCTGTAACCTTTAAAAGTGCAGTATATCCCAAAATGAGTTACTTATTAAACAAACGTTCTTTTTCTAGTGAAACTGACCTTTAAACGATTATTTCTCAGCATCCACAACAAAGAGAATCTCACCTGTCACCTTTACACTTTTGATGCGCTACAGTGCGTGGATCCACAACCTTTTCATAACATGGAAGGAACCTGGTACACAACATGGAATTACAAAATGCTAACGAGCACTTTTTATTTTTAAGGGGAAGTCTTATTACACTGTTAACTTGCTGTGACGTGCAGAAGCTATGCAAAAGGGTAGAAATAAATTGCTGTTTTCATCGAACTACGACAATTTTAGGCAATACAACTCCAAAGCAATGGGGGTAGTCATTTAGCTGCTAAGAGCAATTTCTGCAGGTTTCTCCATGTAACTTTTAAAGTATGTAGATGTGGATCCCTATAGGTGTGGGTACATGTGAGCATGGGTGGGCATGGTGTGATAATAAAGCTGCATTTGATTTAAAAAATGCTGTCCCCATATTCCGGAATCTACACAGCGTTTGTAGACAGTCTGAGCTAAACCTCTACCCACTTAACCTTGTGACTCTTTAGCTGTGTAAAAGGTAGAGCTTTGATTATGTTTTTAACTGTGCTTCAGAAATAGACATCTTTGTAAAGATGTGATAAGTCCATGTCTTAGTTATTCTTACTTAAATGGTGATGGCAATTGTAAACTTTATTTAGGAACCAAATCAATCTAGCACATATTTAGACACTTTACATTTGAAAGGACTGTGCTACCCAGAGTCCCACTGCCCTGATCATTGGTGGATAACCTAGTTTATACTTCTGTAGAGCTGTGGAACCAGACAGAAAGTTCATTAGCCTAAATATTTTCATTCTTAGAAAAAAGAAGAAAATTCTATTCTTGAAAAATCCCAATAAAAAAGTTTTACCTGAAAATATGGTAACATGCCTAGAGTCCACACTTCACACATAAGATTATAAACAGGGCACAAATATCTGCTTATGTTCAAGAATAAACATTTGTTCTTGCAGATCTGATGTTTAAAAGATAGATAGATAGATAGATAGATAGATAGATAGATAGATAGATAGATAGATAGATAGATAGATGATAGATAGAGAGTACATAATAGATAGGTGGATATGCTGTTTTGAAAGTGTTAGGCTCCAGAATGCTAAGACCTAATGATCTATGAAACAATCTCTCCCCTTTTCTCTTATAAAATATGTGTACTGAAATAGATTAGAAATATCTGAGAATTCTGTTAAATGATGAAAAATACCTATTTTTCAAATAATATTTACTTAAGAGAGTTTTCTTTTTGGACTCTTATGTGATCATATTTTCTAAAACATGGGGACAGGGCAGCCACAAGGCTCCTAGGAAAAACCAAAATTAATAATCTTTTGGGGGAAAACGGGCTCTAAAAAAGAAAAATGAAGTATGTCTTGTTTGTCTTCCTACAGTTTAATTTAGAAAGAGGTAAACCAGTTACTTTATTGAAATGTAATCACAAAGAAAAACACCCAGGCTTAAGACTGCACAGGCTTGTTGTCAAGACTTCCGGGGTCTCATTCATTAATTTTGGTGGCTGCTGACAAACAGAGGAAAATCTGCAGCTATGCTGAATAAAATAATCATCAAGGGCTTCAATGTCTGTAAACTATTTAAATTCCTGACATTGAGTATTTATAGTAAGTGATGAGCTTTTGACATTCACCATATTTCAGCCAGCCCTCAGCTGCCACGTAGATACAAACTGAGAGACTGAGCGGGGATCTTCATACCCTTGGCTCTCCTGGTCATCCGGAGCTGTCTTGACCGTGACACAACCAGACACCCCGGTGTTACTGACAGTCTCTCAACTGCCCACTCACTGTCTGGTTCCCCCCCCCCCCCCTGAACAATAGTTCGGATCCAGGACACCCTCTGCCCTGCCAGAGGCAGCCCTGTGGGATAGTTTTCTTTATCCTCTAGTTATCACCGTGATCTCAAATCAGCACGGGCTTGCATTCTCGGGCTTCAAGAGCCTACTCTGCCTATGAGCAGAGCCAACATTTCGGCCACAGATGTGACCAGTTAACTGTACAAGCAAAGAGGATAAATCCACGTAACAATACTTCATTCAGCGAGGGAATCTGCAGTGGATTACAGTTTCTCTCTGGTTAAGTCTGGTCCTAATTTACTGCTTTTATTCACTTTTCAACCACAAACGAGCCCCTTATGAGGCATTCACTAGGCAGAATTGACAACTCTTTTTATCTACTTGAAAAATATTTTTGGATAATAATTTATGGTTACAAAATATTTTAAGCAGTTCGAACACTTATATTCATTCTTTCAATGCTTAAGCGTGCAGTATCCTCCATAAAAAAAAAAGAAGAAAGAAAAAAGGACCACTAGAAAATTTAGTAATTTTACACACAGCGTTTGTAACAACAGAGTGGTTTGGCCACATAGGAACACGGATTTTAAAGAAGAACTCCATGTATTTCACGGAGAGTCTCTTAAACACTTTCCTAAGCTCTTAAGTCACATCTCCAGAGAGCAGCAGAATCCAGAATGGTGGCTCCAGGCTGTGAGGATGAGTGAAAAAATAATTTTGTCAAGCATTGTACTTTATTTATGGGTTAATGTTGAAATGGCATATTTTGAACACCCTTTAGAGGGGAAAGCTGCTGCTCTCTGAGGACACAAGCAGAAGTTCAATTACTGTTCATACTTCACACACGAAACTAGAAGTCAGAGACCGACTGGGACTTTCATTTATTTATTTATTTTTATGATAAAAATTTTTCTCTGAATGGGGTCCTGAATTGATGCTGTCATTTAAACAATTTATCTGCAGGTGCCCATTACTATTGGGAGTGAGGTATTTCTCCAGACGGAGCACCAGTTCTCTAGAACTGTTTGGAAAACTGCTCCCCAGGATCTGTGTGTAATAAATAGCAAGTGCCAGGACCAGGGTTGTTTGTAAAGAACGTTTTCTGGTTTTGCCAACCAGTGACCTTGTGACTACAGTGGAACCCAAGCAAATGAGAAGGAATGCATTTTATAAACAGAGACAAGGATGTAGTGTGGTTGGTGTCCTTTGAGATGAAAATGTTGCTTTTGTATTGCTTTAGATCTTTAAACCATGGGTACACAAAGCTCTGCAAGTTTTTTCCTGGCAGAATTTGAGCATTCCAGACTCCTTTCTCCTATTTCTTTCTTCTGTTCTGTTCTTCTAAAGCAGTATATAGTAATTATGCATAGTAAAGTTTCCATTGGACATTTCCATACATGTATATGAAGCATTTCCATCGTATTCACCTCCCATTACCCACTTCGCTTCTCTCCTACTCTGGCTGATCTCTTCAGTCCTCCCAGGTAGCTCCCAGGTAGCTCTCATGGTGAGCGTGTGTGTGTGTGTGTGTGTGTGTGTGTGTGTGTGTGTGTGTGTATGTGGTGTGTGTGTGTGTGTGTGTGTGTGGTGTGTGTGTGTGTGTGTATGTGGTGTGTGTGTATGTGGTGTGTGTGTGTGTGAGTGTGTGTGTGTGTGTGTGTGGTGTGTGTGTGTGTGTGTGTGTGTGAGAGTGTGTGTGTGTGTGAGTGTGTGTGTGTGTGTGTGTGTGTGTGTGTGTGTGTGTGTGTGTCTGCTGGTGATTTTCATTAGGGTACTTACAAGAGCGAAGGTGGGGTTTGTTTATAGGATCCTGGTACCTTAGGAGTGGGGATACCACTGAAGAAAATGCTAAGCTCCTTGATAGGAAGGAGGTCTTTCTCTTGTAGAATGGACCTTCATAGGCAGACACTCAGATGAGGTTAGACACTCATCTTTTTCCCTCATCAGCCTACATACTGTTTTAAGCTAACTTTTAGGGAAAGCACCTTTAGCAATAAGAAGAAAAGACATTGCTTTAACAAGAAGAGCTAGACAGAATTCTCTACATGTCTGTTCAAGTACCATATGTAAATCATATTTAAAAATCAGATTATGCATATGTTAAAAGGGTGAGAACTACATAAATGTGCAACAGGAAAGTAAACTATCATTTTGGTTATATAAGTAATTATTCCTTCTTTATAGACTACAATTCTATTTGATTTTCATCATAAAAATGGGTGCGTTTGTTGACTGTTTATTATTACTGTTGGTTTGCAATTCTGTTGAAAACAATTCTTAATATCATTCTTGTCATTTTAGAATGTGTCACCTTCTGCCTTTAATCTGGTAGAAAGATTTCATTGCCTCCATGATGTGTTAATGAAAATATAAAAGGAAAGGTTAGGGAGGAAATAAATTAGTCCAGAGCAGCATCGGATTCAGATGACACTTAATGTAATTCTTAAAACTTTCATGTTAAAATTGTTTCATTAGCAATATTGCAACTAATTTCTGCTACTTATTACAAATATATTAAAACACAGACAAGAGTAACTTTAGTAACTAGTGACAGAGGTTGGGGATTGTGACAATTCAGTGAGCTAGCTTTGTTACCAGGCAGAAGTCAGCTCTCATCTGCAGCTGTGTGTCAGTGGGAACAAGATTTCTTTGCAGAGAGTTGGTACTTTCTCTTTGCTTCCCAATCATGGTCCTTAACTTTTACACCAGACTCCAGGTACCCTGATGTTAACTTGTTTTCTTTCTCTCCCTGCTAATCACTATGTGTAAAGTAAGAATGTCGGAGGAGGGAAGGGGGGTCATTTAACAGTGAATGACCTCATTCCATAGCTATCACAAAGTTATCCAGGCTAAATAACTTATTTTCTAAATCACTGTAAAACATCAAGGTTCTAATGGCCCTAAAAATATAATGTCCCTTGTCATATATTTCCTGAAGGGAAAGTTAGAGCTAGGCTTTGGATTCATGTGAAGCAGGAGATTAATATAGTTTGAAAAGAGAATGAAAACTTGATAAGCAATTAATCCACCCAGCACACTATTCTAATGGTTCGTCCCTTTTATTAAGTTTTTTTAAAATCCAGATTTATTCAAAAGAAAATTAAATAAAACATAAAAGGAAATCTTTCTATAGCACATTTCTTACGAGTGAAGCACCCATACATTGAGGTAGGAATAACTGGGCATTTAAATAATTTAAAAAGAAAATTGCAACAAGTTGAACAGAAGCAACTGAAAGTTTCCACCCCCATCCCAGCACCTTGAAGAAGTGGAGAAAGGAAAGATTTGAAATGGGAAGTAGAATATGTGAAGGGGCTAATTTCCTAACTGGACAATCCTGTGTGTGACAATCCAGGGTTTGGGAAATGACAGTTTCCTTTCATAAATGCTGGTTTATGGAGGTTTAAATTTAAAAGTAGAAACTATTCAAAGGTACCACTGAGGTCCTACAGGCTTAACTGCAGAACAGAACCCATCTTGCTGGTGTGTCTGCTAGTCAATGTTATCAAGAAGTATAACCAAACAATAGAAAAAACAAAACAACAAAAACAAAAACAAAAACAGACCAGAAAGCCATGCTGTCTGAGATCATGGTGCAAATAAAGACACATGTTTGATGAACATGGGCAACTCACAGATTTCAGATCTCAACAGTCCAAGGGTTTAAGAGCATTCACTGGGTGGTGGTAGCACACAACTTTAATTCCAGTACTCAGGAGGCAGAGGCAGGCAGATCTCTGAGTTGGAGGCCAGCCTGGTCTACAGAGCAAGGCTACACAGAGAAACAAACCCTTCTTGAAAAAACTAAACAAAACTAAAAAAAAAAAAAAAAAAACAACATTCATCTCTGTGGCCAGTGGGACCAAGCACAGACTCACACAGAACATCAGATAAAAGGATCATGACTTTTCCAAACCAGTAGAGTCTCTTGCAGCAATGTTGTGCAGAGTCTGGATCAAGTGGCAAAAAGGGAGAAATCAATGCAAGTTTGAAGAAGAGAATGGACATGGTTAGTCACATAATCGGAGAGCTAGTACTGGATAAAATGCAGACTTCTTGGAAGGCTATCGAGTGAAGATACTGCAAGGGTAGTCCTTATAGGAAAATGATAGTCTTGTCAGAAGGACAAGCCTGAGATGCAACAAGATCAAGTCTACAGCCAAGATGTGGACTGGGACTCATATCTTGCCTTTCTGTTTCTTAGAGAGGAAGAACGGGAGGCTGAAGAGATGCTTAGTGGTATAAAGAGAAGCTTGAGTCATCAAATAAGGATGATAACTCTGTGTGTGTGTGCATGCTCTCTCTCTCTCTCTCTCTCTCTCTCTCTCTCTCTCTCTCTCTCTCTCTCTCTCTCTCTCACACACACACACACACACACACACACCTAAATTAATTGCTTGGTAAACACATATCCTTCACCCAAATTATTGGGTTAATCACTGACACTGACACTGGTTGCCAAGGTCCCAAGCTGCAGAGCACACGCTCAGGTGCTGAGTGGAAGCACCTGAAATGTGGGTGAGTCCAATTAAACATTCCATCAACGTTTTTGGCACCTAGCAAAGACAGGACCAGATTCAATCTGCCGTACACCCGGTAACCCGGATAAGGACTGCGTGCCCATCATCTCAATGGAGGTTGTCTGTGATTTGCTTATTGCCAAGTAACCCAATTTTAGAATAGCACAAATTTTAATTATATGTTTCATTTAACTGGCACCTGTCCTTGGAGGCTGTCATTAAATTCTAACAAGCTATGATGTGGGAACTATTATTATGTATGATTTATAGAGAGGCAAAAATAAATAAGGAGAGAAGGAAAAGATGAAGAAGAAAGCAGGAATTTGGCCTGGGAGGCTGGTGTCCCAAGCTGTGGGAGTGAAGGCCTGGAGAGTCCACTGGTCACACTGCACTGCATCAGGTGTCTGGAAAGCTCTGGGAAGAGACATCAGAGCCTCACATTTCTGGTGCTTACGTGTGATTTTACTCAAGTCCCCCTTGCCCATCATTTCATGTTGTGGGTGGAACACTCTCTTCCTGAGCAATGTGATCTCCTGAATAAGATGCTTGACACTGAATGTGTGAGTGTGTGTGTGTGTGTGTGTGTGTGTGTATGTGGTGTGTGTTTGTGTGTGCATGTGTGTGTTTGATAAAATATCTCATGTAGTCTGTGCTGCCCTAAACCTTGCTGAAGATGACCTTGAACTCCTGATCTTCCAGCCTTTATCTCCAAAGTGTTGTAATTGTAAGTTTGTGCTACCATACCCCTCCCTCCTACCTTTTTTTTTTTCTGATACAGGTTTTCATTATGTGGCCCAGGCTGAGCTGAAGGTCACCATGTAACCCAGTATGGCCCTAAACTCACAGCAATCCTCCTGCCTCCGTCTTTAAAGCATGGATTAGAGATATGAGGCATCATAGGAAAATCCCACCAGTAGTCCAGTTCAGTGAATACTGAACTACCCTAGTGCTCTGGTTCTGTTCCGACGGGGAAAGGCAAGTCTGGAGTGAAGAGGGCCGGTGGAGCTGAGACCCACAAGCAAGGCTAAGAGCGGAAGTGAGGTGGACACATGTCGGCCCTGGAGCATGGTGTTCGCACTTTTCTGTTTAATACATTTTCATATGTCCATAATAAAAAAAGAAAATCAGTTTAAAGATGCATTTGGGAAAATGATTCATTCTGTGCAATAAAATTTGGCCATCAATGCTGAACCAGAACTTCTTCTGTTAATTATTTCATATTCCTATGCTTCTATTGGAGATCCTACTGTAGCTACAACAGTTTCTCACAAAAAGAGGAACTGAAAAAAAAAATCTGTATGTTTTTCCTAGTCTCTGCCTTTACAAGGTTTTATTTTATTTTATTTTTTATAAGAGTCTTAGGTTTCTAGAGTAAGCACCAAATGTACTTCCCATTTAGAAAATCTAGCTCAAACTGAAATAATTAGCCCTTGCTCCTGATTTTAATGGAAATGTAACTTAACTCCTTCCTTACCATAGAGCCCTGTTCAGTCCTGCCGTGAACAGTTGTTTACATGAAATTATTAGTAGACTGTTTCTGGCAAAGAAACAAGCAAAATTTGTCCTAAAACAAAGGCAAAATGATAATAAAAAACACCGCCTTTTAACCTCTCCAGAAATTTAAATAAAAATATATGAGGGAAGTCACATTAATAAAGCGTGTTCGGCTTGGGAGAATACTTTACATTCATGTGTACAACCTCAGACAGGGTTGTGACCCTCCTTGAATGACTACAGTGCCTGCAGCTTCCCTACCTGCATCCAGGAGGATGTGAAATGATTTTATAATTAGAAATGTTAATAGAATTGACAGAAAGAAGAAAACACACTGGTACTGAGAAGCGCTGGGTATCAGTGCCTATAAAACCAGAGATATTGAATGGGTTGGCTTTTATTCCTCTAGGTGCATAAAAAAGAAGCAACCAAAGAGAGCTAAATATAACCCAAAGTGAGCTGCGTGCATGCCTGAGAGGGGAAATGTGAGGGTCAGCCTGGACTCGGCAGCAGCAGGTGTGTACAAAGGGATGTACCGCAAGCCTTATTTGCGCAATAGATATTGGAAGCTGCATGCTGACGAGGAAAAGATCTAATTCACATTAAAACTTTTTACCCCTGGCTAAATGGTTTTGCAAGGGCCTTAATGTTCATTTTCATACTGCCACCCCCCAAATTTCCTGTTGAACGACATTTTAGGAAGCTATTGCTGTTCAGGGTGTCGCTGCTGCCAGAGATGTCGCACGATCACTCCAAAGTAAATCTAGTTGCCTCCCCACCACGCGGCCTGAGAAAATTTCATCCACAGAGCTGATTCAGGGACTTCTTTGGATCTGCTACTGGCAGCATAATACGGGATGAATGAAAAAAAATAAAGCCCTCAGCAGCTGAATGCCCTTAAAGAGCACTTGGGAACTTTATTGGGTGCCAAATAAAGTGGCCTCCAGTGTCAGCTGCGGGAAACGCATTGTACTGGGCTCGGCAGTCTGTCCCGGTCGCCTATTCATTTCTGGGGAAATTTTCAGGTACTGAATTTTAATCCATGATGCCCAATTATAATTTGGGACCCTTTTACACCAGAGACCGGGCTTCACCCCATATGGCAATTAAGTCAGAACCGCTTAATACACGGTTTTAATTTCCAGAAAGCAGGTGCTGCTGCTGGTCAGTCACCAATCCTTGATTTTCCTTCTTTCTGTGGCTTAAGCAATTTTTATTTTCATACCCCAGCGAAACCCCTTCCTCTAAGCATTCAATTCATGCTAGATGGTTTCCAGCCTAACCCTGTAGAACTTCCCACAAACATCTTTTCAAAGTATTTAATCTTAAAAACAAACAAACAAAAAATTACTTTGTAGGTGTTTGTTTGTTCGCCATTGTGCAGTAACTTACTTCATTTTTTAAAACGTAAGTGAAGAAAGGAATGGTTACAGTATGCTTAGAATTATGAGGTGAATTCCCCAGGAATAATGACCTTTTACTAATTCAGTTGTCGACATATTCCCCCTCCCCCGACAAACACACTCAAATTTATTAAAAACTGACAAACAAAACCTGAACAAAAAATATTCCCAAATTCTTTGTCACTTTGAAACGGTAATCTTGAGACACATTCTCATCTATGACCCTCTCTTCCTGGGCAGTAGCCACATCCCCTTCATGCATCAGCTTCCCTTTTCTTGGATTTCTCCTCTTAGGTTCAACATCCACAAGTCATGTATCTAGAGGTGAGCTGTCTGGTAGAATAAAACATGAATGCTATTTCCTCAAATACTCAGTGTTTCTAACTGACAGGCCTTCTGTTTTTCAGGGTCTTTTCATAGATTTAAGATGTGTGTTTATGCTGACATCTATACCTGGGTTTGTTCCATGGACTTGTGTTCCATTCTTCAAGTCAGTGGCTATAGTTTCATGACTCAGTTTCATCAAAAATCTCAAAAGCTTCATCCCAGCATCACAATCTCCCTTCTAGTCCAACTGTACAAAGAATCCAGCCTCAAAAGACCCACTGAGTAGGCATAGGATTGCTGGACTATTACAGACATCTTTAACAATTTAAAAACTATTGTTTGATTTTCTTTAGAGATGGGCAATAGAGAAACAATCTTACAATATGGCAAACCCAAACCCGAAGGTGATGAATACACAGAAAATGTTGTGTAAGTCAAATCTTGTCTAGAAAGAATTCCTTCTATACACGTGCAGAAATGGAACCAGCTTTTGGTTGTTTTGAGACAAGGTCTCATTTAGAGCATGTTGGCCTTAAACTCCTCATGTAGCTGAGCTTGACGTTGCCATCCTGTTCATAGTATTGCCTTTACCTCTCAAGTGCTGAGATGAAAAATCTGTGTCATCAAGCCCTATACCCGGCTAGGTGGTAGAAAATTATCTCCCCTAGATAATTTTCTATCGCTGCTGGTGCATGCCTTTAATCCCAATACTTGGGAGGCAGAGGCAGGAGAATTTATGAGTTCAAGGCCAACCTGGTCTACAGAAGAAGTTCCAGGACAGCCAGAGCTACACAGAGAAATTCTGTCTTAAAAAACTATGACAACAACAACAAAACCCAAACAAACAAACAAAAAATCAAAAATGAAAAAGAAAAAAATTCATCATGTCTCTAATATATTTTGTTTAAAACAGAGCCAGTTGAGAAAGATTTAGGAGGCAGATCTTTGTGCTGTGGGAGAGAGCATCTTTGGGACTGTTGACATCCACCGCTGTTTCCTTTGCTGTATTTTAGTTATGAAATTTTGTTATTGCTCTAATGTGTGTTAGTGTGGCTCAGCTGAAACCTGCTCTAGTCATGAACCTCCAATACACTATTGATACTGTGTTATATTCATTTTCATATGCTAGGGATATAGCTGAGTGACAAAATGCTTGCCTAGTGGTCCAGGGCTCAATCTCTAGCATTAACAACAAGTATTTTCAAGAGAAAAATTGTGAAGCAATATATTCCAGAAAAAGTGTCTAGAAATTCATGGTTGTTACTTTTGTTTTGAAAAGTAAAAATAGTGAAGGCATACAGACCTGCCACACTACAGTTTAATACAAATGTCTATTGTAGAATGAAAGTTGGCTGCGAACTTCATAGCTCCTGATTCTGTTGTGTATCTTTACAAGGCCTGTGTCTCTGTCAGCCTCTGGCACCCTGAGGAGAGGTCCAGCAGATCTTGGTTACCAGTGTGTGCCTGGTTCTTAAACATTATAAAGATCCAGTAAATAGAGGTATATTGGTTAAAATGAGTGATAAACACTGCAGTAGATTCATTTAAACTATGGGTCTAACCACATTAGAATGTGGGTTTAAAAAATTCCTTACCCTCAAAGTAAAAATAACAGAAATAAAAATGAGAAGGACTAAATTGAACTGGTCTTTAATAGCCTTGTCAGAGCCAATAAATGCCTCACCAATTACTCTATTATCTGATGCCTCGTTGCTCCTGTTAACCGGTCTATTTGAAGTCAATGTTCATTTCGTTCTATAATTTTTCAATTTGTTTTTAAGTCTTTATGCCTTCAATTGCTTTCCAATAGCTGTTTCTTACCTGCCATTTATCCTTTGTTGGATGACTTCTTAAAAGCAAGCTAACAGTGAACTTCATCTATCAGCAGACGCCTTGAAAAGCTTGTTGAAAAGTACAAGAAAAGGCAGTAAAGGACTGGGGGTGGGAGAGAGATGTGGTGTAAAAGAGTTAAAATAAGCAGAATTTTTGATTCACTTAGCACATAATTATTGAATGCTTCCTCTGGGCTGGACACTGCACATAAAGTCTAGAGGACTCAAAGCCAGGAAAATTATGACATATTCACAGAACAGAGAGAAGTAAGGATTATCAAAACTCCACCCCTCCAATTCAGTTTAAACTCTAGAATGATATGATGCTTCTGGAGTTATAATTTGATGTGTAAATTATTTATTCTATCTATTATGTATTATATATATGTGTGTGTCTGTATATATGATGTATGTATGTGCTCATCTTTTTTTTTTTTTTTTTTTTAAATTTTTTTTTTGGTTTTTCGAGACAGGGTTTCTCTGTGTAGCTTTGCGCCTTTCCTGGGACTCACTTGGTAGTCCAGGCTGGCCTCGAACTCACAGAGATCCACCTGGCTCTGCCTCCCGAGTGCTGGGATTAAAGGCGTGCGCCACCACCGCCCGGCCTGTGCTCATCTTTTTTATCTTGACAAATTTGCAAAGTTTCCTGGAATTCTTCAGTCAGGACATATAATTTAACATGATTCTGTCACCTAAAAGTAAATGTAATTTTAGTTACCTGAAGTCAAGGTAATTATTGTTCACAAGTCAAGAACGTTTTTTGACCCTGGCTTGATAAACTATGCCCTCTATAGCCACCCTAACTTCTTTATTTCATAATTTTTGTTATTGTTACTGACAATACTATTCATTACTATTTTGGTCTTTTGTGTTTTTTTTGTTTGTTTGTTTGTTTTGTTTTGTTTTGTTTTTGTTTTGAGACAGGGTTTCTCTGTGTAGCTTTGAAGCCTTTCCTGGAACTCACTCTGTAGCCCAGGCTGTCCTCTAATTTAGAGAGATCTGCCTGCTTCTGCCTCCCAAGTGCTGGGATTGAAGGCGTGTGCTATTTTGATGTTACTATTACTATTTTGATGTTCAGTGTTAATCCCAGGACTAGTACACACTAAGCACACTCTTTACCACCTTAGCCCTATTATCATTTTTGTTTTGTTTTGTTTTGTTTTTCGAGACAAGGTTTCTCTCTGTAGCTTTGTGCCTTTCTTGGAACTCACTCTGTAGCCCAGGTTGGCCTCGAACTCACAGAGATTCACCTGCCTCTGCCTCCTGAGTGTTGAGATTAAAGGCATGCGCCACCAACGCCCAGCCTATTATCATATTTTTAAATAACGTTTTGTTTTAGACACCTATAAGTCTTCTCTCTCCTATAGCTTAGTGAAGGTTTTGGGCCCCAACAGCAGATTTGAACAGAATTAAACTGTCTACAAATCTGCAAATATTTATCTGGCTATGTACAAAACTCATATGCTGACTTCTTGTCTAGACAACCTTTGGTAATTTGTGCTAAGTAAAATGATAATTTGGATGAGAACAAAATGATTGATAACCAGGAAAAATTTTTAATATCTCCTTCTGGATATGATTTTTGCCCTATATTTGAATATGATGTGAATATTATTCTGGGAATTTTTATCTAATAAAAGTAATATTCTCTGCTCTGAAGGATATTAAAGATCTGAATCAGTAGAGTGAAGGTCTGTGTAACTTTGCAGCAGTGTTCCTTTGTTCCATATCTGTAAGTGCAGACAGGAAAAAACTAGGGTGTCTAACTTTTCTAGTCATGTATTTTATGCTGGGAACATGGAGTTTCCTTAGAATGTAACATATTTCAGTGATTATCCTGTCGTGGTTTCAATCTGGCTTAAATGATTCTGATTTCCTGATGTCCATGACCTTATACAGTCTTATCCTATACAGAATATGGTTGACTGCATAGTCAATAGGTCATTACAGAAATTACAGAGGGTGAATTTTGATAGCAGGTCATCAAAGACAGTGTGACTTTAATCCTGCCTCCAAGGAGTCAGCCGTTGTGTTGAGAGGGACACTTGGGCAGCTCTTTGGAAAGGTCTCCATAGAAAGACAAAGCTTTCTCTCCACAGCTGAAGCATACCCGAGCCTTCCTGCAATGTGCCCATGAAGTAACGATTCTGGAAGCCAATCTTTTGCCCTAATAAACATCTGACATACTGGTGTCAGTCTCCTACAAGACCTTGTGGAGGGAACACCCAGTGAAGCCACTCCTCACCTCCTGACGCACAGAATCTATGAACTAATGTGGTCAGCAATCTTAAACATTCAGTTTTAGGATAATGCAGCAGATGATAGGAAGAGAAGGGAGTAAGAACTGAACCCAAAGCCCTTCTCAGTCTAAGCCTGTATACCGCTAGTGTTCGATTCCAGACGAAGCTTCCCATGACTGACTGCTTCTGCCTTTGGCTCCAGGAAGATTCTTTAATTATGTGGCTTAGCTTCATCTGTAGTGTTGATATTTTTTCTGTGTCTCAGAATTATGACTCTATTGAGATGAATAAAAAAATTAAAATCCTGGCATATAATAATTGCTAACAACAACAAAAATTCCTAATAATAAAAAAACTCATGGAATAGCCAAAGAGATGGCTCCATGGGTGAAGTAACTTGCTATCAAGCCTGAGGACCTGACTTGGATTCTCAGGACCTACATGATGGAGGAGAAAACCAAGTCTCTTTATCTCTCTTCTATCTCTGTCTCTCTCTCACACATACACACACACTAAATAAATTGTAAGTAAATGTCAGAATTTTGCAGAAGAATTCTTTGGTGTTAAATATTATTAGAATTGACTTCAAGCATTGACCTAAGCATGTTTTAGATGTTTTCTTTCAATCTAACCAAATCTAAAGTAGATTTTAAAAGGACTCCTATTCTATATCCAAAAAGTATATGCCACACAGAAAAGTTAACTTGGCTATGACAAATGGTGAAAATCAAATCCAGAATGACAAATGGCACATTGTCTTTCACACATAGAATCTAGATTTTTTTAAAGACAAAAATGTGAAAGTGAGAGAAGACTATTTTAGGAGGAGGAAGATAACCCCAGTGAGGGACGAGCTAAAGAGAAAGTGAGAAAAACAGAGAGGTGAACAGGATCAAAGTCCATTATGTATGGACTTGAGAATTTCATCATGTAACTCCTTATATATGCAACTAGTATATATGAATACAAATTTTTTAAAAATCAAAAGAAAGAAAGTCATTAACAAGAGAAAATGGGATAAGTCAATTAGGAAGTAATGAACATTACAGGTTCCAAGATGGCCAATAGCAAGGAAAGAAGAGGCTATTGCTGACTTGTTTTAAAAAGCTTGGTACCTGTCATCTCTACAACAGTATACATTAACAACCCAGGGCGGGAACAGGCTATGACTCAGCTAAAAACTACAGGCGCTGACCTCGCTACAACTTACACAATAAATAAAACGACAGGTGTAGTTTCTGATCTTATTTGCTAGAGCCTAAATCCTAGCTATCTTTCTTTTCTTGGCAAAAATGAAAGATAAACTGGAAAATTCCATGATCCTTGCAGATTGCTTGAGTTAGCCAGCCCTCCTTTAATTCGTGGGATTATTGGACAAACCCAGTGCCCATTCAGAAAACACTCCTGAAATCTGCTCAGGATTACCAATATTGTCAGCAAAACCTGTTTCAAATTTATTGCTTTTAGTCAGGTTAAATAATAAAAGGGTCCATTTGTCCCACCACATGTACATACACAATTTCAGCTTTCATCATACCCTACAAGTTTAATCCAGTGATTTATGCATTTCTAGCTCATATTCAAGGATTCTGTTGAAAAAAATCACCCAGACAGACAGAAGAACTGGTGGGATTAATAGGATGTGTGCCAGGTTCAAAGCCTGCGAATTCTTTCCTGAGTAAGAAAAAACAACCTCAACATCGTAACCATCCTTCTGGGGTCTGATCATGTTAATGACTTTTGCCAAAGAAAACGGCTGAGGTCGAGAAAGTTCAGAGATGAGGACCATGACTCTAGACACACACTGCATGGAAGAGAAGCCATTGCCGCTGGCAGATTTTCCTATTTAAAGTGTAGACGACACCATCCTGGTTTTCTTGGAGGAAATCTGCCCTCTGTGTAAGTCATTGTACTAATGGTTAAATTCGAAGTTTCAGAACTTTTTATTTTCTTTCTGAATCCATTATATCTCACCCAACAGCACAGCTTGCTGTAAAAAAGCAGGAACAACTATCAGGTGAGCTGACTTTAAAGACACTTTTCTGGAGTGCAGCGCTTTGCTTCAGCACCGTCAGAGAGTGAGATCCCAGACAGGGAACAAACACTCTGCTTAGTGATTGTGGATGGCTTTAAACTCCTAAACACATCTAGTTTACGTCTCTCTAAACGAAAGTATCGGAATGGGTGTGGAAAAGATCTTTCAGGTCCACTCTGTTAGTATTTTGCTTCAAGGACATACAGACCTTTACATATATCAACAACTTGTTTCTTTGTTTAAGGAATAAACCCATTCCATCAGCTTCCTCTAAGAGCCTGAAAAGACATCTTGTTGAGCATATTTTGCCACTTCGCTGAACTCAATAGTTATTTCAAAGTATTTTCAACTCTCATTTTGTCATAGCACTAGTGTTTTTAATGCCTTGGCCATGTTGTATTTTGTGTTTGTTAACTTTAAAAGACAGTTTTAAAATTTTAATTATATGCATATGTTTATATGCACATGAGTGTAGTTGTCCATGGAAGCCAGAAGAGGCAATGAGATCTCCTGGAACTGGAGTTACAGATGGTTCGTGAGTCACCTCTGGATGCTTGTCCGGGGTGCTGGGATCTGAACTCAGATTCTCTGCAACAGCGCTCTCTCTCTCTCTCTCTCTCTCTCTCTCTCTCTCTGGGTTTTTTGTTTGCTTGTTTTGTTTTGGAGACAAAATTTTATATAGCCTTGGTGTAGACCTGGTTAGCCTTAACCTTCTGTATACTTGTTCCCCACATTATTAGTAATGTTTAAAAAGATTAGCATTTGGCTTATTTTTAAATACTATAGACTTAAGAACACTAGTGTGTGTTGCATTTAAATACACTGAGATGTATTTGGCTGGTTTACAAAAATTCAGCTGCTCAGGTGATATTTAATTTAAATTTACTTGTGTCAAATTTATGATTTATGAATATAACCAAAATTCTTTCAGAGTAGATGTAAATTTCTTCACACTGAAAAATCAGGAATTATTTTCAGAATATATAACATGTTACCAGGGCATAATTTTATGATTGTATGAAAAAGCAAACTATTTTCTGGATAATACTTAGCCTAATAGAATGGCCTGTTAGGATTTAAAAAAAAAGACAATTTTTTTCTGTTCTGTTTTTCTTGGGGTCCTTGCAGAAAGGTCCATGCTTGCTTAGAACACAGGGAAGCTCAGCAAAGTCTCCTTGGCAGTAGTTAGTATTATATTTTTATTTTAAAATGAACTCATTTAGCTATGCTGGCCATTGAAACCAGGGCTCCGCGCCACTCATTACAACCTCAGCCCTAGTGTTGTGTTATTTCAACCGTTGCTGCCACGATGACTCTACTTCCTCTACTTCCACGCAAGCCTACCTTGGGAAATAGAAAGGAAAGCAGGAGGGGCGGGGGGAAAGAGAGGATGCACAAGCTTCAACAGATCTGCATTTTCAAAATCAACAGACCCATGTTTTCTTAATTTGCCAGCACATGACTTACTATGGCGATGTACATTTTATCCTTATTATTCAAGCTACAGAACTGCTAAGTTGTCACTTTATCTGTTTCTAGTGTCTCTCGTGATTCTACACTAGTCTAAGCTACAGACACAGCCTTTGGGCTCATGTTTTTGTTAGTATTGGATCCCAGGGAGCAGTGCCATTACTGTTGCCGCCAGCTGCGGGACTGCCAGAAGTCATCTCAAGCAACATGATGGCATCCAGGATATAGGGGTGCGATAGCGTATTTTCAAAGTGCATACAACATTCTAGTATCTTTTATCCCTAGTAGCCCTCTTCGTATAATATATTTTTTGCTTGTTTGAGTTTATGTTACACAAAATCTTACAGGCATCTCCAACCCTGTGACACTGTGGCATGATGTCATTGCCTGCAACTTAATGCTGGAGAGCCATGCAATTGAATTATGAGAGAGAGAGAGAGAAAGAGAGAGAGAGAGAGAGAGAGAGAGAGAGAGAGAGAGAGAGAGAGAGAGAGAGAGATCTCATAATACATCAGTATTCACAGGTGTCCTAGGGTACATGGATAGTAGGCAGGGGTGTATGCTTGCTAGAACATAAGTCTTTTTTTATTCCTTTTATTTCTGTAGTTCCCTATCTCAATCTAGTCTTTTTCAAGCTCCTGTTTCATGTAGCTCCATGCAGAAGAGCCTTAGTAGCCTAAATTCCTCCATCTCCAATCTGTTCTACACTGTCTGTCAATCACATCACCTTCCAAGGTACTCCACTGCACACAAATCAAGTTTGAGGCACATCTCCTTCTAATCAATAGACCCTTATAGATTGTTTTAGTCTACCTAAATCACTTCCCAGAAAATATCTTGTCATCTTGTTGCTAAAGGGAAAACATCAGATGAGATTTCTATCGAGGCCATTGAAGTAGAAAGGCAGATGTACGCTTCTGAGGCACTAGTGGACCTCATCTCCAGGTAGTTCTTACATGATATGGGAGAACTTTTTTTTTTCAAGTCAGAGACATGCACAACAGGGGCATTTGGACTGGGAGTGGCCTTGAATCCAGGCAAGTGGCTGAAGGAAGTGCGGGCTGCCAGGGTGTGTCAACACTACAGAAAGGCTGCGCTGCCTCAAAGGTTCCGCAGATCAGTCAAGCCAGCCCCATGCTAAAACACGAGTCAACCGACAGCAAATGTGGCTGCTAATGGCTCCTTCAGAAACAACCCAGCACATTTATCATCCACACCCCAGAGATGGTTGCGCTGTAATGAGAGAGTTAATGTCTGCTAAACAGCCGTTCCTCACATTCTGTCCTGTTCTCTCGCCGAGGGGAACTCGGGCAAAATTTGTGTTTATATTTTGCACTTTGTTGCTAACTCAATATTGTCCACTGTGTCACTGTATTTGATCATCACAATGGCACTGGGGAAGAACCAGGATGTCCCTGGATTGCCTTCAGGAAACTGACTCAGCTGCAGCCGTCTGTGTTTAGACAGTGGCAATCTTGAGTTATATTTTTAAACATAGTCAGAAGATTCCGGAGCCCACCTTCTTTTTTATCATATCATGCAAAAATAAGTCATTTATATCTACCAATTTGCTTTCTTGATATTTGAAATGAATGTTTGGTTTTGAAAAGGAATGAATTTTGATCTGGGTAATGTCTGGGTAGTCAAGACATTTCTCAGTTGCAGAAGAAGGTGGGATGCAGCTTTCTGTGTGATGCTACATTATGTCAGGTTTATTCTCTGCTTGAAATAGCAAGGGCATGATGAAGGGCATTCTCTTTAGAAATTTCGTTAGAACTAGACATGCAGATGAGAGTCAGCTGAGCCTTTTGAGATCAATAATCTTTGAGGATACACGATTGCTTTTTAAATATACCTTTGATAGTTCTAGGGTCTGGATCTTGGCTATAGAACATGCTAGGTAGACACTCTAGCTCTGAGCTACATCTTCAGTTCAGAGAACATGTTCTCTGCTGTGTGGGGCAGCCTCTACAACGGCTCCTAGGGATCCCCTTTTGAGGCTAACTCCCTTGAGTATGGGTTGGATCTAGTGACTTGCTTCTAATGAATAGAAAATAGCCAAAGAAGAGATGCCATATAGATTAGGCTACAGAAAACATGAGGCTTTCTTGATTGTTCACAATGGATGCTTGCTGCCATTCTCAGGGCTAGTCTATGGAGCATCAGCTTGCATGGAAATGAATGAGAAACTCAATCCTCAGGCAGCAGTTCTCAACCTGTAGGTCAGGACCCCTTTTTGGGGGGTCAAACAACCCTTTCACAGGGGTATGTAAGGCCATCAGAAAACACAGATATTTGCATCATTATTTATAACAGCAAAATTATAATCGTGAAGTAGCAATGAAAATAGTTTTATGGTTGGGGTCACCACAACATGAGGAATTGTACTAAAGGTCACAGCATTAGGAAGGGTGAGAACCACTGCTCTAACACAACAACTCCTGAGGAGCTGAGTGTTGCCAATTTCTATTTGTGTGAGCTTGGGTGAGAATCCTCCAGGATGACCCCAAGGTGGCTGCCGGTCTGGTTGTCACAGATGTCAACAGGGTGAAAGCCTGGCTCATTGTCCTCTGTTTGGCTGCACCAAAATTCCTGCCCTGCAGAAACTGAGGTCACATACCTCATTCTGGGGTAATTCACTTCACAACTGCAGAACCCACACATCGACTTCAATTGTTTTTTCCTGCTTTTCATGGACATAATACTGTCTACTATCTGTGCTCAATTTTAGAAATGGATTTGATGTTAATTAGCTATGGAAACTGAAGAGCCACTAAGATCATTGCTTTGGAGTTAGACATATTGGAGCCGTCCCTAGATTTAACCATTTATTGGTTTGAGGCACCGGGAAGTGATGTAATTAGTCTCTGTTCCTCTATTTACTCCTCTGTGAAAGGAAGGGTCTACCTACCTCCACTGACACTCCCCACAGGTGTTTGCCTGTCCCTTTGTGTCTTATTGAGATTGATGAAATAAAACAAAAATCTTTAGGAAGTGCAAATATGTAGGAAATGTTTGCTGTTATAACTTATGTATTATGGTCTAATAATTTTTAACCTTCTTGCTATGAGTGTCCACACTCTTCCCCTGACACACCATCAATCAGTCAATCAATCAATCATTAATCAGTCTTAAGTACACACAGCCAGCACACCATTCAGGAGGCAGAGGTAGGCCAGCCTCAAGTCTGGTCTGGCTTACATAAGAAGTTCCAGAACAGTGCTTCCTAGTGATAGCTTTCCTAAAAAAAAAAAAAGGAAAGAAAAGCAAAGGAAAAAAATCATAATGATTAAAGCCAAGCACTAGAACAATGTCACAGAATTACAATAAAAACAAGTCCAAAATATTTTACAAGACATAAAATAATTTAATTACATGACAGTAACTGATTTGTGATGCTTAAAATGGAAGCCACATTACAATGGTCTTCACTAGGTGTTTCTGAAATCCTGTGGGGGCCATCAGCCTATTTCCTCTGTCACATTTCTGAAAAGATAATTGCAGGAAATACTGCAACCATTTCACATTCATGGGTCATACTGAGATATCCTTAGAGACATTGTCAGATATACACAGCATATCACAGCACCAGATACAACATGGTGCCCACCTGCCTGTGAGCATTTACAAATCAAAATGAAAAAGGTTAGCTTTGCTTTGCAAGTAAAAGAATAAAAAAAAGTTTGTTGGATGGGCAAATGAAGGTTTTTCAAGATTCCTGTCTGTGTAAAATATCAGCAAAATGATACTAATAGCTACAAGGATTTTTCTTTAATAACATTTAATGTACTGTCCATTAACTCCTTGGGCTTAGAGACTAAACAAGGCATCCAAAGTAGGAAATGCAAATCTGTGTACACTTTTCTAAAGAGTAAATAGGAAAACCATTTGGGAATAGTCACAGAATATTGCTATAAAATTTTTCTTTAAAGTGAAATTTTTATGAAGTTCATTTTTTAAACAATGAAAAGGAACTTAGTGGAATGTTAAGTGATAGTACTGGGAAACAGTTGAAAACAGAGGTTCTGCAAATGGTATTTTCCAGCTGAGATCATATAATGGAACACTTTGGGCTGAGGGGAAAGAAGTACAATGGATTTATTTTTATTAGAAGAGATACTTACAAAGACTCGTAGAAAACGGTTCTCATTTTTGAGAAGGTTAACATCGCCATCTTGCTCGTTAGAGTATTACACATACAGGATCTAGCTGGAATCATTTAAGAGACTTCCTTGGAATGAAAAACGTGTGTTGGTAAATCAACGTGCACTTGCCAGTGGACATTCAGAAAGAGGAATGACTGCTGCGTTTAGCTGAATCACCTTTCTTACATATGCTTCAAAAAGGCTTCAAAAATTAAAATTAATGTCTATTTTAACTGTATACTTCCCCCATGGGCCCTTTTGTGTTCAATTAGTTCCTCCCTCTACTATGTAGCCCTTATCTTCTGTTTGTTATTTATAAAATTGTCCTGTTATTTGCAACCAAAAATGTATATTGATCTTGTGAATGTCGATTTATCCGTGCAGAAGCCCTTGTTCTTGTATCTTAACAGTGAAAATGAACACACACACACACACACACACACACACACACACACACCCCACACACATGTTTCTTTAAGAAACATTTCAATCAGAGGGACTTTCCTGTAAGTGATGCACATGTATGAATCTTGTGCACTGAACAGAAAGAGAAGAAATTCTGACTGAGCAGGGGAGACGAAAACCAAGCAGAAGCTTGTTCTTTCGATAACAGTGCCTTCTTCTCTTATAAAAACACTAGGCCAGGGCGAGGTTATCATCTCATGAAAACCTACAACCAAAGTGACGTCAGTGTGCAATGAGAATTTTTATTGAATTTAAACCGAATGGGGAAAATAATGGCAGGAAACAGAATGATTTTAAAAATAAACCCTATGAATGATAATATTTACGGGACAAATTTATTTCTTATGGGTCAAGTATCCTCTTAGGAATGGCTGTTATAGCGGCAAACAAAGTCAACAAAACCCTTCTCCTGGGGTTTCTATTTTTGGGTAAGGGCCACTCTGAGGAAGAGAAGGGGAAAATAAATAAAATGGTTACAATGTATCAGAAGGGTGAGGTCACCTGAGCGGGGGTGAGCTGACAGGGTGAGGGTGGGCGGGCTGATAGAAGGAGGGTGGGCATGACACAGACGGTGTAAGAGAGGAGACAAAGTAGGTCTCCTTGAAAAAGCTGTATTTGAGCAAAGATGTGATTGAGATGAAATTTTCCCTACAAATGGGAAAAAGGCTTTTGTAGCAGAAGGGAGTTTCAATGAGATCCTTAGACTAGTGTGGGGTTCCTCCAAGGGGTAATCAGAAGGCAGCCGGGCTGAAGGAGACAGCCTTGGGGAGGAAAGGTCAGAGGAGCTGTTATCTGGGATGGGGTAACTGCAGATCACTCAGGGACTTGGAGGGCTTTGGGAAGACTTTGGCCTTTATCCTGACTTTTGGGTGACTTATGATTTGTTCTGATTTTTAACTCCTCCTCCTCCTTTTGCTCTTCCTCCTGCTCTTCTTCCTCCCCTTCTATGTCCTTATCATTTTCATTGTCAAGGTGTTCATTGCTCACCTATCTAGAACGGAAGAAATACATGATTCTAGGATTTTAGGGGCATCTTTCTGTAGTTTTCTTGATTTCTTTAATTCATAATTATGTGTTAAATTCCTAATATGGCCAAAAGTTTAGATTGAGTCTGCATTTTTAAAGGAGAGACTACAACCTACACATTACTGACTATGGAATGTGTTTCTCTAGGCTGCCACTGAATAGGGCACAATACCAAGCATTTCCCATGTGCTAACTTGTCCTCTCAGCAGCCCCGTGGGGATGAAGGCTGGTGTTCGTCCTTTTGTGACTGAGATGAATGAGAACAGCAAGATGAGGTAACACAAATTCCTCTCCTAGACACACAGACAGTAAGCCATCCACCTGACCCTTGAACTTGTGTATTTTTTGGCTCCAGTGTCTACTCCTGACTGTTCACAACACTTTCTTTTGTTGTCATACTCCTTGACAATACTCATACTCTTTGAAATGTTTTGTCTGTTCATCTATTAACATCCTACTGTTTGCTCAGCACTCTCTGGTCTTGTGAAGACAGGGCAGCTGCTAGCCTTAATAGTGTCTTTGTCTGAAGTCTAGAAGGTTATCTCTTCTTCAGGGCCCTTTATGATGAAGTCAGAAAGTCATAGAAATATTTTGATCTTTAAAGAGCAAGGAATGGCTTGGGCTGTTGCTTAGTTTTAGCTTTACATGTGGCCAGACTCTGGGTTCAAGGTGTGGTGTACGATGTAATATGGCCGAAGCAGAACAGCAAGATATTCAGCTGCCATTGCTGGTCAGTTCAACTGTGATAATACACATACATTTATCTATAAGTCCAAATATAGAATAAACACGAAAGACACATTTTAATGGTACTAATGATACAAGTCATGTCTATAGACCTTGTGTCCTTGAAAAATAAGTGACCCAGAGAGCTGAACTTGAAACCTCTATGTGCACCAAAGAATAGATACCACATGTTGTTCTCTAGAAATGAAGAGCAAACCCCCTCAGAGGTAAAAAACAACAACAACAACAAAAAAAACAGACTTTTTTTCTGTAAGACATTTTGAAGTATTATGATAGGCTCAAATTGAAACCCTATGAACTGACATAAATTTGTAATGTTTCTGAACGCTACTAATAAGACAAGTTTTAGCAGTGTATTCTGGCTATCCTTTAGAGACACCTTCAAATTCTTGTCAATTCTGTGTCATGTAGTTTTCATTTTTATTCCAATTAATTCATTTATTTACATACAGTGCTGGGACATGGTCTCATGTAGACAAAGTTAGCTTGAAAATGACTAAGTAACTGAGGATGACCTTGCATTTCTGATCCTCTGCCTCTCCCATTTAGGTGGGGCTGGGATTGGAACCCAGGACATGCTGAGTAAACACTCTCTTTGTACACATTGAATTCCTAACAAATGCAGAGTTGTATGGTGGGCATATTAAAGTAACACAGTCTATAACCTACAGAGCATAGACCATATTCTGAGTGCTATTGAAATACTGGGTATCAGTTCTTCATAATAATTATATCCATCATGGCTGACATTAATCAGTTACCTACTTAGAAGAGTCCCCCCCCCACCAAGGTTAGAGTATACCTTTGCCATTAATTTTATATTAATTAGCACTTACCCTCAAGAGATTTTAAAGTATGACTAGTTATTAATTTCATCCTTACAAATAATGAAAATGAAGTTCAGAGAAGAGAATAGTGAGGATGAGTTCAAACTCAGGAATTTCTGACCCCAGAGCCCACCACCAGAGGAGGGTGCCTCTAGGTAAATGAGATGGGACAGGAGAGAGATGACTTACTCTCCCCCCCGCTACAGATTGATAGATAGATCAGAGGTGAAGATATGAAAGAAAAAGTCAGCATAAAAGCAGAACTTTGTAAAGGTGAAGATTCTCTGTGTAATAATAGTCCCCCATCCCTTTCTGCACTCAATTCATACCTAGCTCCATTTTCTGCTGTTTGGAGGCAAGTTGGAATACCTGCACTATGTGCTCTAATTTCCAATACATGACACTGTCCAAGAATGTCTTTTAAGGTTCATTATATCTCTTTTCTTCTCTATCTGTACTTGCTTTTCAGCTTAGATACAGTGATTTTTGAAAGGGTAATTTGAAGATAACAGGAGACATGAAATAGGAGCAGCAAACATGTTTTCAAAGCCTAACCAGGTGCCTGGTAGCATTCCACTATATCAATAAACTCATTTGAAAAGTGAGCACTGGACTTTTTTTTCCTTCTCATCAGAACAAATTTGAAGAGCTTGGGCAAAACCCTGCAAATATCTATAGCTGAAAGACTTCAAGAAAGTAATCAGATGAAAAAATCTGCATCTCACTCTCCCAGGTAGCAACATGACCTTGGAAGTGTTCTCGACAGACCATCTGGTGAAACATTCAGCAGAAGTATAAGTGAAAGCCATTTTGCTCAAAGCTGTTAGGTTTTTGTGGAATCCCTGCATTTCAATGACCACTTATTTTTTTGTCTTGTCTACAGCTAATTTGAAAAATAGTTTGGGGAGTGTGTTACTATAAAGAAACTTACTTTCTCATAGATGATGAAAAAAGTAGTGTTTGTTTTTAGTGCTTTTTGGTTTTGTACATAGTCTTATCCCTGATGGCTTTGTACTAACCATGCAGATAGTTGAGGATGACCCCGAACTTCTGATCCTGCTGCCCCCACATTCTGAGTGTTATGATTACACACAGGGACCATCGCGCTTTATGCGATACCGGGAGTCAGACCAAGAGTTTCTTGCTTGTTCAACAAATGCTCTGCCAACTGGCTTGCTACTTTTTGTTTTTGTTTTTTTCCTGTTTGTGTTTGTTTTTGTTTTTCAAGACATGGTTTCTCTGTGTAACATCCATGGCTGTCCTGGAACACTCTTTGTAGACCAGGCTGGCCTGGAACTCACAGAGATCCTCCTGCCTGTATCTCCAGAGTGAGGGCTTGCTACTTTTTAACTTAAAGTTATTTACTTTTGTTTCATTACTTGATTAAGATAGAGTCTTACTCTGTAGCTGTCCTGGAACTAATGACAATTCTTCTACCTCAGCCTCTCTGATCTACATTGCAATCCCTTTCTTCTTTTTTGAAATTTATGTTCACACTGTTTTTTCTACATTGCTGTAAATCCAAGAATAAGGTAAAAATTGTATTCCTTTTTGAGAGTTCTAGAGTTTACCTCCTACTTTACTCATGGAACTTTCTATTTAGCTTATTTTTTGTTTGTGATCAAATTTCATGTGGGCCAGGCTAGCCTCCATCTCTGGATATATAACCCAGGCTGACCTTGAATTTCCCATCCTCCTGACTCCATCTCCTAAGTGCTGTGATGATAGACTTGTCTTATGACAACCATCTTTCATTAAAGTGTCCTGTGATGATATTTTTGAATACCTACTATGTGCCAGATAGTAAAGGTGTCTATAAGATTCAGTTTTCATTAACACTGCCATTATTAAAACATACAAAAGCCAGGAAGCATGCTATTTCAATACAGTGTAAGATGGCCAGTGCAGTGAACGCTCAAGCAACAGGAAGAGGCACCGAGCTCACTCTGGGGTCAGAGTAGACCCCTCAGAGACAGTGGCCAGTATTTCCAAAATTATAAAGCAATCTACAGTTAGAGGAGAAAAGGCAAAGGGGGCAGCTGGACCTGCAAGGAGCTCAGGCCTCCAGCCCAGCAGGCAAAGTCCTGCGTTCTGGGGACTTGGTGCTTCATGATGGATGGATCAAGAGTGGGATTTTACAGATGAGCCCCACCTGAGAGGCAACAGCAGCGAAATCACCAGCAGCACAAGGTTTGTGTTGGGGTTTGATGTCCATAAGTCTATTCCTACATGGAATCCATACATGTATGGCTGAAAAGAAAGTCATTATGGCAATCACCAAGTGCTTCCCACAATGTATAAAACCAGAGGGGATATTCTCATTATAAATTAATCCAACCAGTAAAATGCTTGAAACATATGGCTGTCTCCTGTTCTGAACCCACCTGCCATCCTTCTCAAGAACTAGGAGGAGATGAAGCTTGTGGTCAGTGGAAGAATGTTTTTCACATTCTCCAGTGTGTCTGAATATACCACAGCGACCTTTAGGTAAACATAACCCAAATCTTAACTACCTGGCCGTACAAAATCAAGATAGCTTGAGGCCTATTTGCATTTTGCAAATTAAGCATCTCTCTGAAGGCCCGGATTCTACTGCAAGCATCTTTTAGCTCCTCTGCACCTTCCCTGGCTCTGGATTCTCTAGGATGCTAGGTACTGAACTTTGACGAAGAGTCCACTGCAATAACAGTAAAGTTTAATGGCGCATAACTTTGAGAGACTGACAAATTCCCAGCCAAAGTATTGATTCTTACAGAATTTATGAAGCACACGCTGTATTCTGTGTCATTATGGTCCATTTTTGGCTGAAAGAATCATGTAAAATAGATTTTTAAATGAGTGGTAATAGCCAGACATAAAGAAGGTATTGATGTGCGTCTTGGAGGGTGAAATAGCATGCCAGATTAAGGCAGACAACAAATCAAACACAACAGTCCCCTCTGTTACTACAAACGTAAACTCCCTGTTCCTTTTAATCACCCCCTTCCAGTTCCCATTTAATTTGCCTCCTGTAGACCTCTTCTGAAGAACATTAGGGACGGTAAGATTTTTTTGCATACTTACAAATGCTATTTTGGGGGTTATGAGAGTCAAGGAACTGCTTAAATTTTGCACAGCAGTTTGCTCTCATGTGTAAATAATGTCCTTGAAAATAATGTTAAATAAAATATACTGCTTACTACTATAATAAATGTGTGCTTATAAATGGCACAATATTGGATCAGGGTTTGAAGACTGAATGTTTTTATCATCAATATAAGTATTTTAAAACAAAAGGAACATTTTTACTTTTCAGTGACAAAAATTGCATTCTTCCTTTACAACTTTGAGCAAAGTTCATTTCTTTTCCAAAGTGCATTTGTGAAGCTGTCTCTATGTCCTCTCTGCGTTGGAAAAGTGTGAAGTTTACTCCACTGTTTCTGGGCTGCTCATCTTAATACCTTTCATAAACAACTGAAATATGAGGTTCCTCCCACCCCTGACATTTTGTTTTGACACGCTTGGGGGAAAAGAGTAGCTTTCAAAAATAGTCATTTAAACTTTGATTTTATGCTTCACTGTGGAATACATGTTTATTAAATGCGTGTCTCACCGACAGAGTAATCAATACAGATTGTGTAGTACATTATGAGGAAACCATGTCTGAGATTATTAGAAAAATTAAATGCCTTAGTTTTTGCTTACTTGAGCAATATGGGAGAATTAACTGTTTAAATCCTTTTGTGGACATGACTGGATTTAGCCTAGCTCAAAACACATGGTAGTTGGTTGGCTGCTTTATACACATACATTTCTTTTTCTTTAAATCAAGTCACATTTGCCCTGTGCAGTTATCTATAATCCACCTAATAAACATTAAGTTACCCAACATCCTAATTTTAGAGACTAACGTTGAAGAAAAGGTCTGTGGAGCGATGAGATACAGTCAAGGAAAGAAAACTTGAGTGGCTGTGGCTTTCCCTGAAACTTAGTGGTGTTTCCATTCCATTCTAGAAACCCTTTCAGAGCTGACGAGAGACCACCCTGTCTGGTTGTGCCAGGAACCCAAGGATCCTGGACAACCCCCTCCCCCAACCCCACCCTCCCACTCACACCTGAAACCCTGCCAGAATCAACGAAATCCATTTCAAACAGCTGGTTTTCAACAACCCAGGAGTTGTCCGTCTAATAAAACAGTAACTTGGCAGGAAGCAAAAGGCTGAGACTCTCCACAGATTTCCTCAGGCCTGGTAGAGCCGAAGAACTCAAGGTCTTGGTCAACAGGGAACAGAGCAGCTTGACTGTAACCCTGGGACAATCCATAGACTAGGTGCGGGAAGGCTCAGAGAGAGCCAGACTTTACACAAGCATTTTCCCAGGACAAATGCAGGCAAATTCAAACAAAATAGGCTGGTGGGGAGGGAGATTTCAACACAA
The DNA here is from genome assembly GCF_049852395.1 of Peromyscus maniculatus bairdii. Lineage (NCBI taxonomy): Eukaryota > Metazoa > Chordata > Mammalia > Rodentia > Cricetidae > Peromyscus > Peromyscus maniculatus. The sequence goes on from NC_134857.1 coordinate 129,063,205, forward strand.
ATTCAAGGGACAGGAAAGCAAGTCCTCACCTCCAATACAAACATTTCACAAGAGATGTCCATTAACATAAGGCAGCTAACCTAAAGGGCTTCCTGTTCACAGAATCAATGGGAGGTTACTCACACGGAACTGGTCTTGGAGAACAATGTTTAGTTTCATGGATTGATGTGTTAGAAGAAGTCAATGCCATGGATGTCACAAGCAATTTTAAAATATAGTCGCATTCTAAGATCCTTATATCTTCATATCCTGTTTTGTTTTGGTTTTGCTTTCTTCAAATCAGTAAAGCATTTGTTAGACACTGTAGCAGATTATATACACTGGATATGTACCTAAGTGCATATAATTGTAACATCCAGTCATGACAAGCTAGTTTTACTGAAATGTAAGATTTAACAGATGACGTGAGAAGGTATGTCATTATAACAGCATATTAAACTTTGCAAATGAATGATTGATTCCTAAGGAAACAGAAATAGTTTTGTGTTCTGACTTCCAATCAGTCTTTCATTCGACAACTAACATTCAGAATCCATCTTTGATCTTGGAGGACTTGAACAAATCAAAGTATAATAAAGCCTGATGCTCAAAAGTGACACTCAGACCAAACATAATTTCTGATAGAATTCCTTTCCAATGGTGTGTGTAGACCTGCCACAGCTGTGGTGTCGGGGCCAGCTTAGCTGGTTAGACAAGAGGAAGAATTTGTTCAAGGGATTTAGCATGTCTCTGTGCCCTTCTTCCCAGTGAGTATCAAGGATCACCAAATCTAGTGATCATTTATTGGGAATTTACTGTGTGCCACTCCTTGCATGTGTTACTCCTGCTCCTTCTGTTCTTTTCCAGGATCTGTATGTTATCCCCATTTCTTGGAAAAAAGAAAGTCAAGGACTCTAAGGGATAACTCTGGGTCTGACCTTGGGTCACACTTCAAAGCCCTCTTGAAGCCAACGACATCATGCTGCCTCATCAAGACGCTGGAGCCTTCCCTGCAGAGTGCACACCCAAACTTGTTCTTCCTGTTTTGGCGCTTTCCAGACTCCCCACCTGGATCTCTGGCTTGGGAGACCAGTCTGAATATAGACAGCTGTAAATAAGTGCTTTGCTTGTTTGCAGGTATGTGTAGCAGTGGTCATGGAGAGCTTCCGGGGCCCCGCCTCTTCTCTTAACTTTTAGCACTAGAGTTTAATTTACTTTTTTGAAATGATGCTTCACTCAGTGGAGTTGTGACAGGATGAATCTCAAGCAGGGTGGCATGTGGTTGATCAGGCAGACGACATGACTGCCAATTTGGCGTGCTGTTAAGATTAGCCATTTGTGTTGTGAAAACTCCTGTTAGCTTCGTACAGACACAAAGCGTGTGATGAGAAATTGTCTTTATTTTGCTTTGTGAATATCTGCCATTTGATTTTTTTTTTTTAACTTTGCAACATGAGCTGACATCTTCTGGGCTTGCAACACCAATTTTTTTTCTCATAGTGAATAAATCCCTGAAAATACTTTCTCTGTAAGTCAACCAACAATGTGTTCAAAAATCACTAGAAATCAATTTCTATTAAGACTCAGATCTGAAATTTACTGTGTGACTTTGGAAAAGCCACTTAACCTCTCCAAAAACCTTCAAATATAATATGACCGTCATAAGGATCAAGTCAGATACAATCTTTACAAAAGGGCTTTACAAATTGTTGAGAATTATCCAAATGTTAGGGTATTTGTGGGTATCATTTTTAATCGGATTCCTTCCTTTTTGAGAAGCAATCCTGTAGGATACACTAGTGACTATCACCTTCCATCTGTGAATCGCCTTTTGACCCCATTCTAAAAAGGAAAAACTAATACTTCTTGGCTGGTGCTTCTAACTTCTCTTACTCTGCCAAGAATTCCCCATGCTAGGAGCTCTAAACAGTTCCACCTTCGTTTCCTGATCTTCACTCCATGTTGAATCCTGAAATTATTAGGAAGGCAGGCTTCGTTTATCAATGTCTTACAAAGCGTTTTCTTTTTTTTTCTGGAATTCCTTCCTCTATATGGCAGTAGTTTATCTTTCATAATCACTGATTACCGTCTAAACTGTCTGTTTGAGACTGAGGGAGGGAGTAACAAGCAAATGCGGGATGATAAATGAGAAGACCTCCATCTTCCTTTCTCCTCTTTAATTCTTCTCATAATAGGGACACACCAAAGTCTTTGAAAGGTACCCTAGCGCCCTCTGCAGGTTGTGTGGATCTCTCCTCCCACAATCTTGTTTACATACCAGTTTTTTTTTTTTTAATTTTATTTTTGTGTTTTCTTACCCTGAAACTATTGGTTACTAAGCTCTTCCCCCTGGGGAATAGCTCATTGGCAGCATGCTCTGAAGAGTGCTGGTTTAATGAAGTTGTTGAAGAAAATGGCTCTAAGATGGTTATTTCAATCTTTTGTGCAATATGGGGGCAAGAAATGATCTCAGCTATTTGACATAGCAAGTACCTTTTGAGCCCTTTCCCAGATGAGGAGCCAAGCCGTAGAAGACATTTATGTACAAGTGACCAATTCGAAGTCTGCAAATACCAGGGAATTATGCTATCTTCCCAAAACTATTCTATGATAGTTGTAGGACCAGCATTCTGATCTCACAAAACCTAATATTCTTAGCTTTACCTTGTTCGTCCTGTTTTCAAAGGTGTCTGCCTCGTCTGGTAATTGCATGTGCTACAAATCACTCCCTAAGAGCTCCACCCACCGATCACATCAGTAATTGACACATCTGGTCTTCCAGGATGCCGAAGGGTCTGAGTGCTAATTCTAATCCACCTTGTGACCACATCCTGGTACCTTTGCAAATGCCTCAGAGATCGGGGGCATGATTTAGTGAGGATCAGCCAACACAGTAAACATGGCAGAGGGCTCGATGGATGACTTGAATCCTGTCTAAAGCATCACAGTCCAGCCTACAAGAGCAGAAAGAGGCAGAAACATTATTGTTGTTGTTCCTGCTTTGTTTTGTTTCTACTGGATTCTATAATCTGGTAATTCACGAAAACTTTTTGAACCTTCTAGTTCCTGAAATGTCATTCATTCATCTCAAAATTAATAGGCGTTATCAAAATCCTGAGCTTATTTTACTTATTCCACAGCGCAGAATGGACTTCCACTGACTCATATCCTTCGTCCTTCAAGAAGCCACAAGTCATGAAAACCTCTTCTGAAACTATTTTGACAATTTGGAGTAAAAATTCCAAGAAGCCATTGCTACAGTTTTACCTAAGTCTTTAGCAAAACAAAGATCCAGAGCTACAAAGCCCTACAGCTCAAAATTAAGGGTGCAAACGTCTACGTGAAATTTCTCAAAAGCTAAAGTTAAGAAGACTTTAAAACCGCTTACAAGTGGCAAATCTTCTAGCCCGACTATACTTCTTCAGCTCCAGGATTTCCTCATCCTAAGTAGCTTTAAAACTACTTAGCAGCATTTAATTGACGTCTTACTCACTACTTAGCTTACTTCAAGTCTTTCATACACAAGCTCTCCCAATTACAACTTACACACACACACACACACACACACACACACACACACACACACACACACACACACACACACCAAAAAAAAAAAAATCACCTTAGCTGGATTTCCAACTGGTGAAAGAATTTGGTGCAATTTCAGTTCGAATTCTGAGATAGGGAAGGTGGGGGTGGGCAGTAAAGCAGCATTTTTTAAATGCTAATCATGACCATCCTGTGAATTCCAAGATCAATTCAGTTGATTATGGCGGGCATTAAAATGAAAGGGGAAGAAATGGAAGAACATAGACTGGGAGGCATTGAGCTTTGTTTCATCCTGTGAAACCCTTTCCTCGGGAGCATGCCTGTCAGGACTGCAACCATTCTGAGAAAGACTATGCTAGACAGAGTGACTAGCCAAATCCCTACCACGTCTTCAAAGCATTCCTGGATTCTCTTCTCCTTGTGTGATTACTTTCATTATAGGGTTGTAATAAAAAAAAAAAATAAGTAAAATAACAGGGGTATGGATGACCTGAGATCTGCTATGGCTGGAACCCAGTGAGCTTGCTGTTTAATGATTATTGTGGGAATTATTTGAAGTCATTTGAAACAGCAGCCCAAACTTCTGACATTTATCCCTTCCAGCAGATTCCTGGTTTGCAAACATCAGCCTCCTGAGGAGGTAGAGCCCAGGAAGAAGAAGCTGCTAGTCCTGAGTTTAGAACAAAGACACATGCAAAGGGTTTGCTTTGAATCTCAAAGGCTAGCACTTTCTGACTTCTTTTCCAAGACAACAGTCAGGAAATTGGATTTTCTAAATTCTTTTATTTTGGTAACTATTGAGAAGCAGGCCGGACAAACAGAAATGGAGTGAAAGCAGCGTGAGTAAGGGAGGTGGGAAATTCCTGGTCCTTAGTTCTCATTGGCAGCTGAGAGGAATGCCCAACTGGTCAGAAGATTTTCTGTTTTCTTTCTCTGGAGCAGTCCCTGATGATGGGGGTTGAATTGGAAATAAGTAGAGAAGTCCTAGAAGATGGGGGTGGGGGTGGGGATGGGGGTGAAACAAACAGAACTTTTGCCCTTCCAAAGAGGGCCTTGGAAATCATCTTGTCACAGGTCAATTCTGCTTACTTTTTTTTTTTTTTTTAAATGGAAACATCTGGAGTGGTGTGGTCACTCCTCACAAGTTGGCAGTATGTTGTGAAATGAGGTAGTCTAGCAACCTTACCACAGAAGGTTGTCCAGAGGGAATGAAACCGGCCACTGTAGACAAAGGTGTAAGTGGGAATCTTAGTCATGTGCTAAGGACGACCTAATAATAGTCAGCAAAAGTGGGGAGGGAGGAGACTGCAAGAGGAGATACCTGGAACACTGTCATGGTCCAGTGAATAAACACAGAGATGTCACCAAAGGCAGCTTCTAGAATGTCCAGGACAGTCACTCTGAGCTGTCCAGGAGGAGGCATGGGGAAAGGATACTTTGGAGGACACCTCCTGTGGACTGCATGGTCCCACCCTCTCTGAGATTACACAGGCCTCACTTCACATGAATCCCCGTGAAGAAGACACACATCTGACGAACGTTTCTGACTCACTGAGACAGAAACTGAATTACATAAAGACAGGGCGAATGAATCAACAATTTGGCTGAAATAACTTTGACACTCCACCTGGTGAGAGGAGGGTGGTGAAGAAGGCCTGGCCAGCTGAAAAGGACCTAGGTCCATGTCATCCGTCAGCTTGACATGGTGTGACTACATTCACGATGGCTCTAATTCCTCATTATTATGCCTTAGCATAAGTATTTCTAAGTTTTTGCCCTAGTTGTCATATCAGTGTTAGTCAAAGACTTTTAGTCTTGGAGGCCAGGAGAATTGTGGGAAGGTGGTACATTAAATTAGAAGCAAGAGTCCCGTGGAGACACAGAACCATCAGGACTTCTTTCTGAAAACTCGGGCCTTACTTTTCTAAATGCCCTGGCTCAGGGTTGCTTCCCACAGAAGTCAAATTCTATCAACGCCACCCACTAAAGAGCTCTGCCTCCTCTCCAGGCTTGTTGTCTGTTGTCTGCCTCTGCATGCCCTTCCTAGTGGGGAAGACAGTACATGATCCTCCTAGTGGGGGAGATAATGGGGAAGTGTATTAGTGAAATGGAATTGACAGGGCTCGGCAACTTGGCCAAAAGTTTAGTTTCAGGTGGAGAAGAAGGGAGGATGAAATCAGAGAGAGATGCCTTAGACATTAGGCTCTTTTACCAAACAGTGCATTCGTGCTGGTGGGAATGGATTTAGAAAAATACAAATACCTCCTGATTACTTTCTTGTTGAGTTTAACATGCAACTGACAGCTTTACCTGTTTTGTTGTTGTTAGATTCAAACATATCTCCATTAGCCAAAATATGAACCATGACAATTAGTGAGCATATTTTTGCCAATGAAAATTATTTTATTTATCTCTGTAGCATAAGCACCCATGCTTCCGATTTAATGAGTTCTTGGGAAATATTCCTGAATCCCGCTGATTGTGGAAGAACATTTAGATCCTAAAAGCTTCTTCCTTTCTTTTTCTTTATTCAGTTTTTGGGGTGTGTGTGTGTGTGTGTGTGTGTGTGTGTGTGTGTGTGTGTGTGTATGTGATGTAGTTCAAGCTGGCCTTGAACTCATTCTATAGATGACCATGACATTGAACTCCTGATCTTCCATGCTACACCTCCGTACATAGCTAAGGATGACCTTGAACTTCTGATCCTTCACCTGCTACCTCTGAGTGTTGAGGTGTCAGGTGTGTGCCATGTTGTCTGGTTTTTGCATGGCTGGGGATTCAATCCAGGGCTTCATACTAGGCAAGCGCTATAGTAACCGAGCTATATCCCAACCCTAGAATCCCAACCCTGGGATATTGGAATAGAGCCTCTGCTTCCTTTTATTTTTCTTACTGAAGTTCTCACAAGTGCTGTGGCTGTGCCTATTACCATGGTCCGCAGCAGCAGTTACCATCACAAAAGGAGAAAACCATAGGGTACCAAACCTGAGGTGTAGGGTGAGAACACTTAAGTTGTGGGCAGAAGATTCTTCAGTGGTCTTTCAAAGTTTGCTCCAGAGTTATCTCTGCAGCAAAACAGGGTCACTTTAATTTAGAACCTATGTCTGGGGAAAATGACTTTCAGTTTATTTTAAACCTTGCTGTGAAGACCTTCTTGGACTACAGATGGAGCTGAAAGGTAGAAAGCTTGCCTAGCACTCACAAAGCCTTGAGTTCCAACCCAGCACCAGAAACAATTATGAATAACAGCAAAAAGACTTCCTTAACATGGCACACTAGTTGGCTATAAATAAATTAGTTGCTACATCATTCTCTTTTCTTTTGGGTATATGGTGTATGTGCATATATATTCACGTGTTTATGGGTTCATATGTGTGTGGGGAGGGTGGATGATGTATGCATATGGAAGCCAGACAAGTTTTTTCACTGGCTTTTTCACTGGATGTATTGTGAATACAATCAATAGCCTAGGCAAGCACCAGGAATATGCCTGTCTCTACTTTCCAGAGCTGGCATTAGAATGCATGCCACCATACCTGGCTTGGTGTGTGTGTGTGTGTGTGTGTGTGTGTGTGTGTGTGTGTGTGTGTGTGTGTGTGTGTGTGTGTGTGTTGGGGTAATATGTTTATACATGAAGATGTCATGTGTGCATGCTGAGACCAGAGCTTGATGTTGGAAATAGTACACTGCTGCTCTTCACCTTATCTTTGAGTGAGGGTCTGTTTCTGAACCTAGTGCTCACTGATCCTTCTGTCTCTGTCCTTCCAGAGTTAGGGTAACAGTTGTGTGTGACCATACCCAGCTTTTATGTGGGTGCCTGGGATCTGAATCCAGCTGTTTATGCTTGCAACACTTCACAAACAGCTAAGTTATCTCTTCAGGACTGATCTTCTTTTCTTACTGAACTGAAATAAGTTTATTACAATCTCTAGAAAGCAGAGTTTCTGTCAGCCATCTGTGAGTTTGTCCCTTATTTAGACTGAAGTATTTATAAAGGTGGGTGTGTGAAGAGGCCAGAGTTCAAGATTTCTGTGGGCTGGTGTGAGCAAGATCTCAGAATATACTAGCAAAGTCTAAATTGAATGTTCTTTTAATCTTCCTACAACTAGCTACAATCTGGTACCAAGACCACATCTGTGACCTGGCTTAAATAAGGGATTCAGGGTATTTGGAAAAGACAGAAACAGCTCGGTCGGTCGACATTGGTCTCATTGTAGCTACTGACACAGGAAAATCAAGTTGCAACTGTAATAAGAAATAGTAACAATACAACCTGAGAACTGTTCAGCACAATTCTGTGTATATGCCTGTCAATTCCAGAAACAAGGACCTTTTTTAAGGTACAGAGAAGATCCTGGGAGATCACCAATCCAGTTGACTATTTTTCTTCAATACTGGACGTACAGTCAGACCTGAAAGCACAATTACTGGTGTAGTATAAGCCATATTCAGATGTAATTGTACTTTAAATATTACAGCGTTTAGGGACAGTTGCTCTTGGACTCCTCCCCACACGGCAAAAGTGATGCCAGACTGATGACCAACAGGCCTGATTCTTTCTCTTGGAAAGGTGCACTCTTTTCCTGCTGAGACTAAACTCTGCAGGAAATGGGACCTGCTCTTTTTACACCTTCTTCTTGGACTCCTTAGGGCCGTTCACAGGCTTTCCTCTCTGTTTGGAATATTCTAGAATGTTTTCTCCATTCTCACAATTTGTACCACCAGGTCATTGTCTTGGAAAAGTGTCCAACCTTTGCAGGTTACCCTGCTTAATGCTGGCCACCTCCCTTCTCCTCCTATTGAGACATTTGCAGTTTTTCTCACATTGTTTAACTTATAACAGCTATATATCTGTCCTTATTTTCCGTGAAGGGAGATACTATGCCAAGCTTTCTCATTATCCTATCTCTGAGTGTCTGATCAGTGTCCAGCATGTGGTAAGTATTTGATATATACTTACTTAAAATAAGTATGACAAAGACACAGTGTGAACATTTTTTCATTCAATTTCATGGTTCTTTGTAAGATTGGGATTAATTCTTAAGAGAAAAATCATTCATTCAGATGAAAAAAAATTATAAAACAAAACAAACAAACAAAACAACTCAAGATTTTAAGATTGTGTCCTCATGAGAAATCCTGAGCAAGAGATCCAGTTCTAGTGGGTTCTGGCACTGGGGAACTTGAAATTAGCTATTCAACCCTCTCTCGTGTATTGATGGAAAAGAGAATTCCAGAATGCTGTGGGATGGTCTTTCTGTATGCTGTGAATATGTGTTGCTATGATTGGTTAATAAAGAAGCAGCTCTGGCCTATGGTGAGCCAGGTTATAACCAAATGGGAAATCCAAGAGGGAGAGAGGAAGAAGAAAGACAGAAGTGGAAGAGGCAGCAGCACTGCCCAAGAGGCAACATGCCAGGAGACCCGTAACGCCACAGCCATGTGGCAAACATAGGTTAATAGAAACAGGTTAATTTAAGATGATAGAGCTACCTAACAAGAAACATGAGCCATTGCCCATATAATTTGCAATCAATATCAAGCCTCTGGGTGATTATTTTATAAGGGGCTATGGAACTGTGGGGCCAGGTAGCACTGGAGAAACACAGGGCCATGGGGCCGTGTAGGGGGCCGGAGAAACTTACGGCTATGCCACAATCTACGTGGCCTTCATGGGGCTACAAGGGCAAATCCCAGGGCATTTGGAGTTAGATTTCACTTAGGGATTATTTCACAGAGCATGCCCACTATGTGCTTAGAGTAACCTGCAAGAACAGTTCTAAAATGGAAAAAATGCAAGCCCCACCTTCTGGGAAAGGGTGTGGAAGTTGTTACCCAGCTTTGAGACTGACCTCAAAGAAAAAGACCGTACTTTAACAAACAGACAAAATATAACTTTTCCCGTTTTATTGATGTTCTATAGGTGTAATAGCTAGAGCTAAAACACTCCGATTAAATCCTTGAAGTATAAAGCATCTATGTTTAGAATATAGACTAAAAAGAGAGGAATAACCCGGCTCCCTATGTGCTCAGTCTGCCTCTTCAATCCTGGAGAGCCAAGGAGAATTTTTATGTGTAAAAGACATACGCTCCGTGTTTCTTAGGGCTGCTTTATGAGAACAATCTACATAACGAGCACATGACTGACAGGTTGGCACACAGGGTGTTCTCAGAAATGTCTAGAAAGTATAGCATCGGGTGATGGGCGGGCATGATGCAGATCCTGAGGCAGGGGATGTGGCCACTCAGCAGGAAACCATCGCACGATATGGGTTACGTGTTATCTTGAGATGCTGAACGTTAGACCCATGTGCCAACGTATAATGTAGCTCTGGCAACTTCCAGCATGACCCAGGCTCCTCTGGAGGGCAGGCTGATTATTAGATACGGGCACACTTGTTTCTGGTCATTACAATATTAGGAGAGAATTTAGAGAGTAGAATCAGGCACTGTAATTGTCTAGGAAAGTATAAGATAGTTTTCCCCAAAGAACGAATCTGTCTTCCATGATTATCAAATATTCTTGTTCAATATTTATAAAGGTAAAACTCTGCATAACTGATAATTATCCAAGCCTAATTCTTTTTGACCAGCAACAAAAAAGGTATTATTTTGTTTTAACAAACTTAAAAAAAAATCAAAGATCACATACATGGAGGGGTACTTTCATGCTGTTTTATTCTGAACTTTGCTCAATGTTGCAGACCATTTAAAAATTGGACTTGAGGGTGGGGAAAATTAAAAAAAAAATCAAAGTTGGGTGAGTTTGGAGGTGAAGATGGATCTGGGAAAACTGAGGAATGAATGTTACCAAAATACATTCAATGCAATTCTTAGATAATTAATAAAAATATTATTGTAAACAATTGCTTGCAATCCATTGACTGACAGGTCGGCAGCACTTTGATACCCTTGGATGGGTTGCTGCCTATATCATTTTATTTGTAGGAAACGCATAATGAGGTGCAAACCTCTCTCTACCTTGCTGTGTCTTTTAGTGTGGTTATGTCTGACCATCTACCATAAATCACGATGGAAGTTATGTGTACAAATTTCAGATTACGTCCTCAGAGGGAAGAGGAGTGTGCTTCCCTATTCCTTCCAGCTGAAGACAAGCAGGATGGCTGGAGCTGGAGCAGCCCTGCTGGATCAGGAGACAGAAGCTACAGTTGAAGTTGGCAGAGCAGTTGGGCTGAGGAAGTCTGTGTCTAGGAGTCTGGAAAGCTGCCATAGCCCAGCACTCAGGATCCAGACCGTTACGTGCGCGAGAACACATTTTTATCTTGTTGAGCCACAGTTTGGGTGTTTGTCACAGCAGCTGAACAAAGGTCCTAGTAATAGAAATGATATAGCCAAACCATAAATAAAGCCTAGTCAAAGTCTCAGAGTTTCTTCTATAAAATTTCAACCTAAAACTGGTTTTAGTGGCAAATAGAAAAAAAAAACAGAACAAACAAACAAACAAACAAAACAAAAAAACCTCAGCATGATAATAAAATCAACAACTTGAAATGGACATTTCATTTTGTTTTCGCTTTCTTACTATAATCAAGAAAACAGAACTGGCATAAAGATCAAGGGAAGAGAAAAGAGCATATGCACATCCATGGAGGGAAAAAAACCATACTTCATTAGAAACAGTGATGCTGTGAGCTCTAATTCACAGTTTTAAAAGGCACAGTATGCATGTGCTTCTGGCAGGCACACCATGCTTTTCTCCTAATTATATTCATATGTAAATATACATATATAAATATACATGCTCATCCAACTTTCCAAATATATACAATGGACATATTCCATAAATTTAAAAACAGTAATTTGAAAATAGAATTAAAAAAACACATAAGGGATTTGAAATGGTTTATGTGTTTGACAAGTATTTCCAAAAATAGAGATTTTTCTTTATGGATAATGTGCATAGTGATCTTTTTTTGGGGGGTGTTGCTCTTAAATTACACAGTGTTCCTCCACATGGTCAAAGGTATTACCTCCCATTTTATCATGATATTGTGTTTACAGAAGAGAAGGAGTAAATATCTGAGCCAAAGAGTGCCATGGATCTTGTTTGTATGCTGGATGCTGTCTATCAAAAAGACAAAGCAAGGCTGGGAAAGGGGTTCAGCTAGTGTAGCGCATGCCCAGTATACACAGAGCCCTGGGTTCGTTCCCTAGCACAGCATAAATTGCCTGGTGGTGCACACCTGGATCCCAGCATTCATGAGGTGGAGGCAGGAGGATCAGACATTCCAGGTCATCCTCAGCTGCATAAGAAGTCCCAGGCCAGCTTAGGCTAAGGAGAGCTTGTTTCAAAAATATAAAATAAAAACTACAGTTAGAGCAACCACTAAAGGAAGGTAACACAAAACAGCCACTGTTCCTGGGGCTCACAGAGGTGCAGAGGGAAGGAAAAAAATTCAGAGGGCAGGAAGTTGCAGGCTCAGTATCAAAAGAGAAGCTGTAGCTCCGCTGACCCTGTGGCGGGGCTGCATTGGAACTGGCCAACTGACTACCTCCCTCTCCAAAATCAATATACTATGAAATTATCTGTACCCATCTCTGGTAAATAAATAGCAGAAATCATTCTTGCTTTGAGACATCAGTGTGGAACAATTGCACACATTTGGTTTGTTTTCCTCAGCAGCACTTCAATTTTCCATTTGCCAACATAAAAAGAAAGTGAAACATTTTTATAAAATGAGCCAATAGCAACTACTAAGGCCAAGGGCTACACTGAAATGCCATTGAGGGAACTACCTCCCCCCCCCACATACACATATTTATATGATCAAGAGGACTACCTGCAAAGATATGTTATACATTCATATATATGTATTGTAGCTGGAAGGTTTCTCGGGTCCCACCAGGCCCCATGGTCCTGCCCAGCCCCACAGTCCCTCAGCCACTTATAAAATAATCATTCAGAGGCTTAACATTATTTACAAACTGCATGGCCTACGGCAGGCTTCTTGCTAGCTAGCTCTTATAGTTTAACTCAACCCATAACTATTAATCTATGTATTGCCACGTGTTCCATTGTTTTACCTGCATTCCATTACATGTTGTTCCTAGGATGGTAGTCTGGTGTCTCCTCCACTCCGCCTTTCTCTTTCCTGTCTCTCCTTGGATTTCCTGCCTGAATGTAAGCTGCCTTGCAATGGGCCAAAGCAGCTTATTTATCAACCAATGGGAACAACATATATTCACAGCATACAGAAAGATATCCCCCAGCACTTCCCCTTTCTTATCTAAGCAAAAAGGAAGGGTTTAGATTTAATATAGTAAAATAATATATAACAAAGTTATTAAGCAAGAATTATAGTTATAATATCTATTCTATTTGTATTTGGCAAAATTAAACAAAATATTTTATCATTTATCCTATATTTGTGAGTTTAAAGTTTCATATTTAACTTATCTTTTATCATAACTGCGGGACTGTGGGGCCGGGCAGGACTGGAGAAACCTTCCAGCTACAACGTATAGCACACATTATTTGCAGACAATGTTTACATAGTTATGTAAATCCGTAATCTAAAAAAGAATTGAAAGCAATTAACATTGAGACTCAGTTTGGCTTCAAGAAATGCGAAAGGTTTTTGGTTTCATGTGTACCAGGAAGTGTACAATTATGGCTGAGAGTACATGTACAGCATCAGTGCTGACATTCTTCCATGTTGAAATGTTAAACCTCTTCTGGGAATTTCATATTCTGTCTCCCTAGTTTGTATTTAGATGATGAACCTGCTTTTCAGAGATGTGTTGATTTCCATGTTCTTTGCAGCATTGGGCATTCTACTTGGGCTAGGAGCTACTTCTCATACTGGAGGACTTTCAAGTAAACACAGCATGGTATCATCTGCCAGTATCCTGGTATGCATTTGCACACTTTTGGAAACACAAACCTAGGAAACCAAATAGCATGGCATGCTGTCCACTTCCTGCTTCCTGGAATGTTCTGCTCTCACTTGGTTTTTCAGTGTTACTTCCTGTACTTCAAGATTCAACCTCCTTTACTACAAATTTATTCATGGAAGAAAAGTTTTCATTCTGTGATGAATCTACAGCATTTAGGGAGGAAAAAGAACACACACATACAGAGGATGGAGGAGAGGGAGAGAGAGTGAGAGAGAGAGAGAGAGAGAGAGAGAGAGAGAGAGAGAGAGAGAGAGAGAGAGAGAGAGAGAGAGCAGGAGAATGTGCTGTCTCTACAGAGCAATAACCCAAAGATGCAGCCATTCAATTCAGTGGTTACCAACTGAATTTTCATTTTAAAAAGATTGAAAAACCAAAGAGATATTTAATTAAAAAAATGACTCCCACATCTTCCTTTGTTGCTGCTTTTCAGTCCTGTCAAAGAAACCTGACAGCTCTGGGAAAACAAAACCCTTCAGCATTTCTTGGAGCTGAGTCTCAGTCCTCAGAATTGTGTTTTTTCTTTAGTGTACACACTTGGGCAACTCGGAGGCAAAGCAACAGCTCAGCAGCAACTATTTCAAGCCTTATAAAACCCATCCAGAGATGCAGAATGTTTGAACCAGAAATCTTCAATTGTGGGATGAAAAAAGAGGGGGAAGGTACTTAAATGCATACTCTTGTCATTGAAATAAAAATTTACAATACTCACCCAGGATTTGAATTAATAAAGAGTCTTTAAGAAGAACTTGCACTTGACTGGGTAATCTTTGAAAGCACTTTAAATAACAGTGGCCTTACTTAGCTCTTGCCAATCCCTTATTTTCTCAGGCATAAACCAGGCAAAGTGTCACTAAGATGGGATGTGCTTCTGGGAAACATAGATTTTAAAAAAGAAAAGAATATTTATGTAGCATGAATATTAAAAGTTCTTATTAATAAAACCAAACCTGAGCCAGGTATTGGGGTGAACACTGGAAAATCAGAGAGACAGAACAAGCCACAGCTAACCTCACCTGGCTAACTTCTCAGCTGATCTTGTTTCCTCAGAGTGGAAGCCTCTGTGTCCTCATTCCAATGGCTCTCAGCTGAACTGTGCTGCTCAAAACCGAAAGGCTTAACCAGACAAAATGCTTAACCAGCCAAATGCTTCTGGTTTCTGGTCCTCACACCTTATATATCTTTCTGCTTTCTACCACCACTCCCTGGGATTAAAGGCTCGCTTTCTGGGATTAAAGGCGTGTGTCACCATGCCTGTCTGTATCCTTGAACACGTGGATTTCTGCCTCTGGAATGCTAGGATTAAAGGCGTGTGCTACTATTGCCTATCCTTTATGTTTAATATTGTGGCTCTTCTGTCTCTGACCCCAGATAAGTTTATTAGGGTACACAATATTTTGCAGAACACAATACTACCACATATTTACCTAGGTATGGCAGCTCACACCTGAAATTGCAGCTATAGGAGACTGAAGCAAGAAAAGTTCAACGACAGACTGGGCTACTGTGTGAAGAGGAAAGGGAGAGAAGGAGGGATGAGGGGAGAGGAAAGGAGGAGAGAGGAGAGCACGGGGCAGTAGAGGAGAGCAGAGGGGAAGGGAGAGGAGGGGAGGGGAAGGGAAGGGAGGAGAAGGGAGAGGAAGGGAAGGGAAGAAAGGGGAGAGGAGAAAGGAGGGGAGGAGAAAAGGGAAGGGGAGGAAGAGAGGAGAGGAGAGGAGAGGAGAGGAGAGGAGAGGAGAGGAGAGGAGAGGAGAGGAGAGGAGAGGAGAGGAGAGGAGAGATGAGATGAAGTCAGCAACTGACATAGGTCCTCCAACCTGGGCCTGAGTCTCTAGCCCTAATTTAAAACAAAGAGCATCATGGCATTTGTGCTAGATATGAGGAGAGTGATGCCCAGATTTCCCCCTCTCCATTTCTATTTCATTTTGTTTTTCATACTCCAAAAGGGTGCAAATAGGTTCCCAGTGTGTTAGTGGCTCATTAATACATAGGTTCCCAGAAGTCAACTTGAGTCTCAGCTTGAGTGAAGGTGAACTTGGTTTTCTTCTTAAATATAAGATTTGAAAAAAATGGCTCAGTGGTTAAGAGCACTTGCTGCTCTTACAGAAGACTGGGGTTTGGTTTCCAACATCTGCATTAGGGAGCTCACAACCACCTACAATTTTGTTTCTAGGGGATCTGATGCCTTCTTTTGGCTTCTAATGGTACTGCATGACCATGTGCATGAAGAGACACATAAATAAAATGAATACAGTATTAAAAATGAATGCATTATTTAGTCAATGCTCTATTTATTGTCTGTCTGGTATGTCTTAAGCACCATTTCTAGATTACAACAGAGAATCAGAGTCCTTACACCCTGAAACTTCTATTGAGAATTTTCATGAGGGATACCACTTCTCAGACTGGCTGCGGTTGTGGCTCTTCCCTTTCCATGGGCACACATGTAGTATCATGTGTTTCCTTTCTGATTCATCCCTAAATATTTCTTTTCAACAGCATAAGAGCATCTCTCCTTAAACCTGGGTTATTGCACAACTTCTAATCTTCCTTCTTTCAAGAAATCTGTACCTTGCCTTGGGGGTATGGATAGACAGAGCGCCATCAACCCGTCTTGCTTAACCGGGGTTCCCTCCTTCTCCACTCCATCCTGCCTACTCTACTTGTTCCTGAGAGGAATTCATCCCTGAGTAGTACCCCTGACCCTGAAGGGGATGGAGCTCATTGAGGATGACAGGAGAGATCCAGGAGTGTTCCCAGGGAAAGGAGCAGCTTGGATTGTTCTTAAGGAAGATGCCCAACTGGATGGGAGGGGAGAGAAGGTGCCACCCTAGGCCTGCTGTCACTGTGGAAAGATGGCTGGAAAGGTGGCTGGTGGTCAGGGTACAGTGTGCATTAAGGAAAGACCCTTTGTGCCCAGCACTGTAGCCATTATCTGGGTTAGATTTGAACTGACTCCTCTCCCCTCTATCACTTGCTTCCTGGCAGCCAGGCTGATTTCTTCAATGTTCCTGGATATTTTATACTCATTACTGTCTGCAAGTACTTAGACATTTCTCTTACAAGCTCTATATTACACTCCAGCTCTAAAGCAAAATTCATGATACCACATGTTTGTTGCAGAATAGTATTTAGTCCTGTGATCTTAAAAGGCTGTGCCTATACATGTATGCCACTTAAAACCTTCACAGATGCTTACTAGATGCCTATTGACTGCTTACCACACACCACACAACATGTTAGGTGTTTGATTACCAATATAAACAAGGACAGATTCTAGTCTAAAAATCTCAGTTACCCCTTCTAAGTCCCATGGCATTCATAAGAAGATTCATTTCAGTCCTGATGCCATATTACTGGTTTCCCCAAAAATTCCGAATCTATTTGGAGGACTGTAAACACATCTTACAGTGAGCAGTTCATAGCCAACAGACCTGCATCCGTAGCTTTTAAAGTCAGACTACATGAATTCTCTGTAAATCTACTTGTTGCTGGCTCTGTCATCCAGGCAACGTAATTTCCAGAATAAGACACAGAGTTAATATGTTTGTCTCATAAAGGTGTTAAAGGGTGTGGTGGTTTGAAAGAAAATGGTCCCCATAGGCTCACAGGGAGTGACACTATTAGGAGGTGTGGCCTTGTTGGAGTAGGTGTGGCTTGTTGGAGGAGCTGCATCACTAGGAGGCAGGTTTTGAGGTCTCAAATGCTCAAGCCAGGTCTAGTGTGTCATTCACTTCCTGCTGCCTGGTGATCCAGATGTAGAACTCTCAGCTTTTTCTCCAGCGCCATGTCTGCCTGCACACTGCCATGTTTCCTGCCATGATGATAATGGACTAAACCTCTGAAACTGTAATCCAGCCCCAATTAAATGTTTTCCTTTATAAGAGTTGCTGTGGTATTGATGTCTCTTCACAGCAATGGAACCCCAACTAAGACAATGGGTTAAATAATGGTAGCATTCAGACCCAACCCTTGGAGACCTGGCCAGTGTCCTGATAACGTCCCCTTTAAGAAAAAAAACAAAAACAAAAAACAAAAAACCTCCTTCCCTCCTCTCTCTCCTCATCCTTCCTCTCTCCTGCCACAAGGTAGCACATACCTTCTCTCTTTGTTTCTTCCCCTTTCTCTTTCTCTCCTCCTTCTTTCTCTCTCAGCCCCCACCTGCTTTCCCCCTCTTCCCTCCTTCCTCCCCCTTTGATACAACTTTCCACATGAGTGCAGTCTGCGCGGTGTGAGTGACTTTGCGCGGTGCCCCTGGGCTCCATCTGCCAAGGCTGCTGCCCGCTCACTGCTTTTAAAATACAGCAAATAAGATAACTCAGTTTAAGGAGTCCAATACTGCTATGTGCTCTAGATATAAAAAAAAGATCACCGTGAGAGGGCGGGGCGATCAGAGGACAACTTGAAGTAGCTGGATCTTCCACCAATTGGATCCTGAGGATGGAGCTTAGTGTCAGGCTTGGTGGTAAACCATCCTGATTGCCCTCAACCAGCGAGCTGAGGGTAGGTATTGAAGCCGTTGACTCAGTTCCTCCCCAAACATAGTTCAACAGTTACTGTGGTTTGATTTTCTTTTTCTTTTCCTTTCTTTCTTTCTTTCTTTCTTTCTTTCTTTCTTTCTTTCTTTCTTTCTTTCTTTCTTTCTTTCTTTCTTTCTTTCTTTTTTTTTTTTTAAGCTTTTCACTAGTTTGAAAGGGAACCATGGAACCATTCTGCTTCTTACCTTCAGTGTTCAAAGAACTGAATGAAACAGTCTGCTCTTGACTTTATTACAAAATAATCTTTGTGTTTAGATGGGCTGGGCTAAGTTTTGTCTTTTCTATAGATCTAGTGTATCCTGGACTGAAAAGGAGCATTTGATAAATCCCTAGTTGTACTCGGTATCTATTGGACAGTTTGTGGTAGCGTATGAGTCAGTGTTTCTCTGAAGAACACTGCAAGACTCCTCTGCCGTGGGCGGTGTTCTTCCTTCCTGCTGTGATCCATTACTGGTAGTTCTATTGTCTTCTCCTGGCCCCTCACTCCATCTTTCACATTAGAATGTTTAGGAGGTCTTGGTCAGCCATTCTCCTCAGTCTGCTCCTCCCTGGCTTTCCTGCCCTTACCTCAACACTGACTCTGCAGCAGGAGATGCTGCCTCCCCTGTGAGCGGCTCTGTCCTCAGACTCTTTCCTCCCGCCACCTCCAGGTTAGCTCCCTAAAACAGCATTTCCCTCGAGCCTTTTTGCCACTGCTCATTTACTTACCTAATAAAGTCCACAGCCCTCAGCCTAGGTTTTAAGACTCTTCATAAATCTCGTTCCACCTTTCCTAGCAACACTTAGATCTACTGTTTGGCTCCATGCATCCTCAGTTCTAGCCTGCACAACTTACTCCTTGTCCTCCTGAGGCACGCTTCTTATTTCCTCTCCTGAGTTTGGCTCCTGCTATGTTCCCATTTATAACCCACTGTTCTGTTTCCTCCTATCAATACAAACCCTGCCCATCCTTCCAGATACAGCTGGAAGTCTGTTTTATCTGCAGGATTTCCCTTTTGTATTAGCCAACAATGACCCACTGTTCACCTAAATCCTGTAACAGATGTTTATTGAGTGCTTACTATAGACCAGGCAATATGCTAGGTGTTAGATTACCAATAAGAATAGGGGTCACCTCTATTCTAAGGAATCTCATTTACCCACCTTCTAACTCCTACAGCATTTATGAGATGACTCATATTGGCACCAGTTATGTTTCTGATTTTTTGCCCCAATAATCTTAATTTTTTCAGGCAGCTTTAAAAATATCTTACAGTGGGTGATTTATACATAGTAGACATTTATTTCTCATAGGGCAGGAGGCAGAGAAGTCCAGGGCCAAGCAAGGTACCTGCAGATTCAGTGTCTGGCAAGAATTCTCTTTCTCCTTCCAGGCAGGTCTTTCTCTGCTTTGTTCTCACATTACACACATCTCCCATCAACCTCTCCAGGGCACCGGTCCCTTTCATGAAGACCCTATAGGAAGTGACCTCGACATTCCCAGAAAACCTTACTTCTTAATGTTGCCATGTGGTGGGGGTGGGTGGGTTCAATGTGTGGATTTTGAAAGGATATACGTTTGGATCACAATACCAACTGAAAACATTCTGAGACAAGGAAGCTGTTGAGAAAGTATAGGGCTTGGTACACAATGTGATCTGCTCTGTCTTTGGACTCCTGAAGAGGAAAGCAAGACTTCTATTTTATTGGTAATTGTAATCACATCGAATAGACTAAATCCTTGACTTGAACCTGTTAAATGAAAACATTCTATGTTTATATTGATTGTATGTTTGGTTTTGCAACATTACAATGAAGTATAATTGAAAACTTTTGGCTTCTGATTTCAATTTCACTAAAATCTATCAACTTGCTAGAGATGCTGAACTCAGGGTATCACCAACAACTCTTCCAAAAGTAAATAAGTAAAGCTGGGGAAGTGTGGAAATGAATCAGAAGGAAAGGGGACCTGAATCTGAATCCCTGTACTCACATAAAACATCAGGTGCAGTAGCAGGTTCCAGAAATCCCAGCATTGAGGAAGCAGAGACAGGTGGGTGTCTGGGGAATATGGGCCAGTCTTTTGGACCAATCTGTAAGCTCCACACTCAGTGAGAGACCCAGTCTCAAAAACTAAAGTGGAAAAGTGGTTAGGAAGATGCTTGACATTAAACTCTGGCTTCCACATGCATATCTACCCACATATACACACAGCTATATACCACACATGCATGTGCACATTTGCTCTC
This sequence comes from Peromyscus maniculatus bairdii, assembly GCF_049852395.1. Lineage (NCBI taxonomy): Eukaryota > Metazoa > Chordata > Mammalia > Rodentia > Cricetidae > Peromyscus > Peromyscus maniculatus. Next base: position 129,083,414 of record NC_134857.1, read on the forward strand.
ATGCATACACACACACAAACAGACACACATACACACACAGAGGAGGGGGGATAGAGTAAATAAATACATTGTAGCAGGATAAGTATGTTTGCATTAGCTTAGCCCTTGGGCAAACTTACACTAGAATTTTAACAACAAACAGACAACAACAACAAAAATCTGATTTAATTTTCCTGTTCCCAAATATGGAAAGTTTATATATTTGAAATAAACTTTCCTTTGGGTATCACTGACATAGGTAATGGCAAGGTAGGGATATTTACATAAGTAGAAACTATGTTTAAAGTAGAAAAAGATGTAAGCATTATTTCCAAACAGTATTTGCCCTCTGAAACAGAGAAAAACCTCAATAGAAGCAAATCCTAATTGGGGCTTATAAAAATTTAAACACAAAGTGATGTTAAACATTAACTATTTTTTTCTCTGCATTTAAGGTAATTTTTTTTTAAAGATTATAAGGACATTCAGTATTTCTTCTTACTGATTTAAAAAGATTAATTTCTGGCTACCTATTTATGAGTAATTTACCAGCTATCAAGCTGTAGCACTGAGATGGATTTGTTATGCAAATCACTGGATGAGGTTCGGGAGGCACCAAGTAAAGAAACTGTGGATCATAGAAAGTGAGCAGGATAGCCAACCAGAGCTTTGCTATCTTTATCTACAGCATTTCTGGACATCAAATCTCACAGGCTCAAAAGGTATTCCTCACACCTATGTGTTAAAGTTGAGTTTAATTATTTATAAAGCAAGCAAATATTAAAGGAGTACACTGCATGTATGGTACAAGGGGACAAAATGAACTTGCAAATCTACATGGTTTTCTTTCTTTAAAAATCTTAATGTTATATTTTATTTACTGTTTTATCCCCCCCCCCCGTGTGTGTGTGTGTGTGTGTGTGTGTGTGTGTGTGTGTGTGTGTGTGTGTGTTACTGTGCATAAGCTACGCAGATGTCAGAGGACAGCATTGGGGACTTAGTTCTTTCCTTACAACATATTGACCTGTGAATTTCACTCTAGGAGTCATCCCGGGCAGAAAGTCCCTCTACCCTCGGAGCTATCTTACCACCCTTGGTTGTATTACCATAGGTTTAATGTAATTAATTGCCTTAAAATGAATGCAAAAACTCTATGCAACCTAGGAGACATAATGAGAAGGATGTTTGTTTTCTCTTTATATTAGAGGTCACTTATGGTTCATCAATAAGAGGATATAATTAAAAATATCTTTTGGATACATTTATGTGTATGAGTGTTTGGCCTACATGCATATATGTGCACCATGTATGTGTCTGATATCTGAAGAGGCAGAGATCCCTTAGAAGTGGAGTTACCTCAGCATGTAAATATGTAATTAAAAGTGACCATGGATGGGGGCTTGGTTAAGTGGGCAGAGTGCTTGCCAACCATTCTTGAAGCCTTGGGTTTTATCCGCAGCACTACATATATCAAGTATGGTGGCTTATGCCTGGAATCCCAGCATATAGGAGGTAGGGGTAGGAGAACCAGGAATTCAAGGTTATCCTTAGCTACACAGTGAGTTCAAGGTGACCCTTCAGATCATGAAACCTTGTTTCAAAATAATAATAATAATAATAATAAATAATAATAATTTAAAAGTAATAATAATAATACAAGAATTGAGCTATAAGATCCTTGTTAAGGAAGAGGAAGTTCAGAGTATTCAACATATTGGAATGAATAATAAAAATCAAACAAGAGTTAACTTCATTATACTAATAATTTAAGAGGTCAGATGAACTTTCATTATTATCAGAATTACATGTTAGTTAACTGATTTAAATAACTTTCAATGTAAAATTTTTGCTTCTTTTCTCCTTAAAATGTCAACTAGTGGTAATTTCCTAAAAATAGGAAAATGTATGGAGTCTGAGGTGTAGTTAAATGGTAGAAGATTTGCCAGCATGTGTAAATCTCTCAGTACAATCCCAACCACTGCAAATAAAATAATTGATTAATTAAATAACAAAATATGAAGAAAATAAGCACAAGTACAGTTAAACCACATGGAATTTTGTATGATGTACAGGGCTGGAAGAGCAGTTCAGTGGGAGAACACTTAACAGAACTGTGGGAAGCTCTGGGTGTGATCTTCAGATGGAAAAGAGCACACACACACACACACACACACACACACACACACACACACACACGCTGTACTCGGGGCCGGTCTCCGCTAATCCTGGGTTTCCAGTTCTGCTGGCTGTGTGACTGGTCATTCATTCACTCTGTATACAACATTTGTGTCCCCTGCCTGTGCATGGATTACTTGGGGGTGAAGTGCTCTTGAAGTGGCCTATAACATGTCTTCCTATGCCTGTCTAAAGAAAGTCCTTCATTCAAATCAGCCAGCAGCTGCCTCTCCCGTTTCCCCTGGTTTCTCCGGAGCATACTGTCCCACCATTGCTTAGGCTGATTCTATTCTATCAGTGAATTAAAAAAAGTGTGCCTCTCATCTGGGTATCAATGACTGTGTCCTCTCAGCACTGCCCACAGCCGGCAGCAGTTACTACACACAGGGGAAGGACTACTAAATCATACTGTGTGTTTTGTACACTCAGCCAAAAGAAAAGAAGGATTTAATCCTGGCACATCATCTTTTCCCATGTCTCAGTGGCCTGACACCCTCCTCAATCACATAACTAATGTGTGGAAAGAATGAAAGCTCTTTGAAAAATCAGTGACCCAGAAAGTTAAAAACCAAAAATTATGAAGCATCAAATGGCATGTTATTTGTCATTTTTCTCCTACATAAAATAGATTCTGCTTAAGTGTCCATGTATAAACATGTTCTATTATTGGGTGTTTTATATTATTTTAATACAGATGTACATCCAAGGTATTTTATTTTAAACTTATTATTTATTTAAAGCTCAGAACAAAGAAAGGGAGATCTGCAATTCATTTGTGTCCTTAAATTCAAATATAACCTTTCCCTTGAATGTTGAAATCATAATTTGACCTGTATATAATCCATATGTGATTTCATCCTCTATAATGTATTTAAACATTTCACTCTATTTTAATTGTAAAGATTCTTAAAATCCACGACTGAAAAACGTGACATGAATTTCCCACATTCTGAAGCAAGGTAATTAGCAGTGTGTGACCTGGGAGTGTAGGAAGAAGCTAGGGTGGAGGGCAGCGGGAAGTGAGCAGCTTTGGGCTTCCAGATAGGAAGGCATTCAGGACACACCTCTTCACTTTTTATTCCATTTCTCTATTGATCGAATTACTGATTTTTAGCTGCATCCTGGACCTCTTAGAACAATGCTTACATTTCTCTTGTTTTCTTGCAGCTGGTAGCTGTAGAGGATGTGATTCGAAGAAAGAGGGACGGGAAAGTTCCAGGCTTTATCTAAATGTAATCATGCATTATTTGGTACTGAAATCGATTGTATTGCTTAGGAATTAAAAAGCCACAAGAGACTTCACCTCCTTCCAGTCTGACTGAGATGTACACATTTCAGTTTCTCTCAGAAAAGACTTGCTGGGCAGTCTGTCAGTATAGCACATTCCACGAAACCCTCACGAAACCCAAGCTTACCTGTCTTTCAATCTGCCAACCCAGGAGCATACCCTTGCCACTGAGACCATACAACTGCAGCAGTCCCAGCATTTGTATGTGTCTCTCAGGGAACAGAAAGAAAGAAGGAAGAAGCAAAGCCACAAGCCAATACCACAAAGTCAAGGGCACCACAGGACTTACTTTTTGTAAGACTGAACTCACTGTTGCCAGGTTGGGGTTACTCATCATTCACCTAAGGCTGGTGACAATTCTTCAATAAAATCTTGAGTTCTTGTCCAAATGCCAGCAAGAATGACTGAAGAGTGAGTGAGTCACCGGTTACCTGGGTCATGATAGTCATAATATTGTGGAATTTTCTGTGAAGTGGTGTTATGGTAATACCCAATTCTTAGGGAAAAGTATCATCTGTAAGGTGTGCCACACCTCCTGGATGGCCATAGATAATTATGAGCATTCTAGAGCTGGTGTTGTTACAGTTGACTAAACAGATGCGAGATCACTGATAATGAGAGTTTTGCATTGGGGTCTACTGTTTATAAAGCTAAAATTAGTACTTCTTTTTACGCCTTTGTTTTTCTTCATCCTCTGCTTTGGATGCATACATTTGGACATATAATTACTACATCATCCAATATCAATGGCATCTACTGTGATCCCCCTGGGCTGGTACAGGTACCACAGATAGGTCAAGCACCAGGGCATGTTCATGGGCAAGTCTGTGAGGCTGCAGACAAGGTGCTTAGAATCGGGGAATTGTGAGCATCTGGAGGCAGGATCCATCCTGAACTGTGTTCATTTCACCAGGACCAAACACATTTTTTCTTATAAATAGAAATCAATGTGGCACAGCAGAAAGTTCGCAGAACTTGTGTCTGTGTGACCCTGGGCAGCCACATGCTACCTATAAGGTGTGAATGAGGGAAGTAACCTACCTTCCCCAAATTCAAAACACTTAAGGGAAGGCTTTAGAAAGTGCAAATCACAAAGCAAAAACCTGTAAGCTTAGAAGATATGACTGAAGACATATCTGTGGTCTAGAAAATGATTGCAGTTTATGCTCATTTTTGAGGAAGGGTCTCCCTACCTGGATCACTCTGGTTTCTAACTTGTAATCCTCCTGCTTCATCTTCCCAAGAGATAGGACTGCAGATGTGTGGTACTGTGCAACCCACAATGTGCCTTTATGTAAAACAAGGCTCCAAGATGAATCTCTTTTCCATATTCCAGCAGCAGCATGTAGTCAGCCCTTCCCATCCCTCAGGATATGGGTCCTGACTCAAACTATACTTACCATAGTGTAAAACTTGGAGCAGAACCCAGCAGGAAATCAGGCCCAGGCAGAGAGAGTTTTCTCTTTTGTTCAGAGTATAACTATGTGTATTCATGTAAAGCTATACATGTGATCAGACACTCTGAGGATCAAAGAAGGAACACTGAGAGATGTCCCTGGGCTAAATTGTAAAGACAGTGACATTTGTTTTTGATATGTTTATATTGATCTTTTCTTTAAAAAATTATTTTTATGTGTATGTATGTATACCTAAGTGTATGACTGTGTACCCTGAGTGCAGAAGCCCTCTGAGGTCAGAAGACACCATGTCTCCTGGAACTAGAGTTATAGATGTTTGTGAGCTGCCATAAGGGTACTGGGAACAAAACTGGGAACCTCTGTGAGAACAGTAAGTGATCTTAACTGGTGAGCTGTAGAATGAATCTTAAAAGTTCTTATTAATAAAATCAAACCCGAGGCCAGTTATTGGGGTCCATGCTGGTAGATCAGAGAGACAGAACAAGCCACAGCTATCTCACCTCGCCGGATCCTCAGCTGGTCTTGTCTCCTCAGACTGGAGGCCTCTGAGTCCTCATCCGGAATGGGTCTCAGCTGAACTGCTGCTCGAAAGCCTGAATGCTTAACCAGCCAAATGCCTCTAGTTTCTGGCCCTCACGCCTTATATATCTTTCTGCTTTCTACCACCACTCCCTGGGATTAAAGGCTGGCTTTCTGGGATTAAAGGCGTGTGTCACCATGCTTGGCTATTTCCAATGTGACCTTGAACTCACAGAGATCCAGAGGGATTTCTATCTCTGGAATGCTAGGATTAAAGGTGTGAGTGCCACCATTTTCTAGCCTTTGTATCTAGTGGCTGTCTGTTCTCTGACCCCAGATAAATTTATTAGAGTACACAATATTTTGGGGAATACAATACCACCACAGTGAGCCATCCCTGGAGCCCTTATCTAATTCTTTGTCACAGCTCTGCCCCCTTCATTTCTTTACGAGGCCCTTGCCTTCTAAGATTACATTGCAAGCTTCCATCTGGGCAGCTTGGCTACTGAAGGTCATGAAGAACTAAGCTTTCTATCCTTCCTTGAATGTCTTTGTCTCAATTTCCTTTTTAATGGGAGTAATCTATGAATGTCTTGATCACTGATGATGTTAACAGAAATGAAACAAAGTAATAGTTTTTCTCTTTGGCATGTATGAATTTTTAAATTTAAATTTTCAGGTTGCATGTAAGTAATGGGTTTAGTTATGACTTTTTTTCATTTATACTGTCATGATGCTTGAATCTAATACAGAATGGACAGCAGTTTAAGTCACAGTTACTAAGGCTTTAGGTATTCTGGGAAGTGGTAGAGGAAAAGGAATCATGGGATGGGATGAAATCCTTAAATCCTGCCAGCTTGGCCAACTGTGTCACACAATGCATCTGAAAGAAAGACTGGACAAGATGGTAAAAGCATTTTTGCAGACAGGAGGCTGCTGTGAGGTTTTTAGGAAAGGAGAGGCAAGTTCCTCAAGTTCCCTGGGTAAGGGTAGCCATGACCTAGGAGATGAACTGGAGGTGTGATTCTGTGGAAAAGCCCTTGCCCAGCATGCCTCAGACTCTGATGTGATCCCCAGTACCACAAAGTCATTACTGGCATTGCCACTGGCAGTAGTTTGGTGGTCATGAGCACCTTAAACGGGTCCTAGATGCAGTTTCATTGGTAAAGTGCTTGTCAAGCAGTCATAAGGCCCTGGGTCTGCTTTCCAGCATCCTATAAAATGAGCATTGTGATGCACTCCTGTAATCCTGGCACCTGGGCATGGTAGTTTAAGGTCATCTGTTTTGTTTGTTTGTATTTTTTGAGACAGGGTCTCACTATGCACCTCTGGCTGTCCTGGAACTCAGTATGTAGACTAGGCTGGCCTCAGACTCACATAGCTCTGCCTGTCTCTGCTTCCCGAGTGCTGAGATTAGAAGCATTTGCCATCACTGGCCAGCTCAGAATATTTTAAAGCATGAATGAGAGGAAGTTGTGGCAAAGGCCACAAGTACAAAGTCTGTTATATGACCACAATATTTAAGGTGATGAAGACCTGGCAAATATCAGCTAGAGGATGAATAATGACTGTTGATAGATGAGGATAGTAGATGATGATTGTCAGTACATATTTTATACATAGTTTTGTATTAGATTATAAACATTACACATTAATATTTAAGTCAAGAAGGAGTAACATGCCTAGTGTCTTTTTACTCTCCTACTTTTCCTCCACCACGTCACTATACAAAATGTGTTTATGTATCCTGATTGCCAGGCATAGGCATATGCATGTAAGCAGCATTATAGAGATAACAAGACAAATGTTTTATTAAATTTAATGCCTGATGCAGAATTTTAAGTTTGTTGTCTTCCACCCAAATTTAATGCTTTGGGGTTGGGGAACTTAAAGCTTGACAAATCAACTTTCTGTTCTTGAGTTAAAGGCAAATCAAAAGCATTCAGCAAACTTCATGAACATCAAATGTCAATTGCAACAGAAGATTTTGATACAACCGTAAGTAAATCTGAAACATATGGATTGAATTTTCCTTGCAGTATTCTAATGTTTGAAAGGAAAATCTGTGCAAAAACGTGTTGCAGTTTTTCTGAAACCCCTAAAGTTGAAAAAATATTTTTTATTTATTTAGATTTAGAAATAGGATAACCATTTTGCACCCCAAGAAATTTAATTCAAAGCACCAAATTCCCTTAAGCTCTGCACGGCCCAGGAGCTGGCATGGGCAAAGCCTTTCTTTCGGTGGTTCCGAACTGCTCTCTCTCTATATATTTAATATATGTATGTATACTCTATACTTTAAATATATATATTTAAAGTATAGAGTCTCATCAGTGGAGAAGTCAGGGCCTTTCTCTCTGGGGTTCTAACCACTCACATAATGTCCCCCACCCTCAAGGTGCCCCCAAGAAACACACTCTCTAAATAAACAGAAAACGGAAGCCCAAACACCCACAAAACCTAAACAAAAACTGTAATGAAGCTGTAGAAGCCAGGATTTTGAATCTGTCTCCCGACCCTCTGACGCTGTTGCATCTCTGCTCCTTGACTCACACAAGAACACAGGAGGGCTCTTCAGATGCTGTTTGGTTGCTTGGGGTTAGAGCTTCTATCTTGGACCTTGAATTTGGTCTGACTAGACTACATTTTATTATGGAATCCTGTCACACCTGCCTTTTGCTCTGCTGGACTGTATAAATGTATAAAAGATGTCAGGAAGATGGACAGTTGGACTCAAATAAACTTTATTATGACCTTCTGCTCTATGGTTGGTGTATACAGGATCATCCTTCAAAGGCAAGGAGTGTAGTTTAGAAAAATCTTGCCCAGGATAAGAAAGCTTGCCCTAGGTAGAGATTCAGACAGAGAATCAGCTTATGATTTGCTTTTCTAAAAATGTACAACTATCACAAACACACACACATACACACATTCACACACGCGTGCATTTACAGCATAAACTTTGGGATTAGGTGCCTTGGGTATTGTGCCTCTGAGCTCCTTACTGAGTACCTGAGTACATGTCTTACATTTGATTATATCTCACCTATGTAAGATATCTTACCCTGCTTCTTCCTTTATAAGTATGGGGATAGTGGTCCCTCCTTCATTAAGCCATTTTAATAAATAATGAAATCAACTGTTTACCTGGAAGAATGTTTTGCATGTGGTTGACTCTCAGTAGATACAACTTCTGCCTCATTATGTTGTCTGAAATCCTAATAATTCATCCCATGATATTTTGATTCACATCAGAAAATCATCAAAAATAAATAAAACAAAAACCAAACCTTCAAAGACAACATCTATTCTCTGTTAGAAATGTTCTAATTGTTGATGCCCGATTACAGATTGATTATAAAATATCTATTCTAAAATTATGACCATTATTGCATTCTCGATGAATGGAGAAAATACTGAGCGATAAATAGAAAATAAAATAATCTATCTTTTGTCTTTCTGAAAAATTAAGCATTAAAAAGAGGAAAGAAATCCAAGTAGAAATTTTAAAGGAAAATGACATTTTTCCTCATATTAGATATTATTTTCTCATATTAGATATAAAAACCATATATTTTCTAAGACTCCTTCCCCAAATCCATTACAAACTTAAAGATGACTGCTCCCCCCTTTATCAAATATCAAATACTAGCTTGATAGATATTTGCTATTAGCAGGCACTGGGGACTAGGTTAAAAAAATTAGCTAACAGAAAGCATTGACTCTGATTAAGTAAATTCCATTGAACTCTTTCTAGTAAGCATTATTCAGGTCATGAATGCTAATTTGTCCTGCAGGGGGCTGTGGGTAATTACCCAGAACAACTATCAGCTTTATTGAGTTGTTACAAAACAGTATTACCAAATGGTGTGCTGTAAAAGAAGACAACCTTGGTATGGATTCAGAGAAGAGAGTATTCTTTTTTCCTTCTCTTACTGGGAAGATTTTATAGGCAAAGTAGAAATGTTAATAATCAGCCCTTTGCTTAGGAACATAATGCCCCCTCCATGTCACGTCTTCTTTAAAGTCATGTAAAATTCCTGACATGCAAAGACATGTATCTGGGAAGTGGCACCCAGCTACCCAAAACAATTTTAGCTTTCTGCATACTTAAGATTGCGTCGAATCAGAGCCGTCTTAAAAACGAGGCAAACATGGTACATTGGCTGCGTTCCAGCGACTGCACAGAACTGCTGACATTACTAAAATCTAGATAATTTAGTCCCATATGGGGATCCATACCACAATTATATTGTCCCTGTTTCCACACAGCCCTGATTTTGCACTTCTTTAAAGCCTGGCTTTTTATAATTTTAATTCCCTTCACCAATAAAGCAATTTGCATTCGCATAGTCTTCTGCCTGAGTAAGAGGGAGAAAAAGGCGAAATCTGCAACACAACCTTGATCTCTTTAGAGTTGATTACAAGGGAAGAGATTCTTCAATGAACCCAGCCTCTCTTCTCTGTTTAATTGATGTGAAACATCATCACACTGTAAACTTGGATGGTGAGCAGACTGCTGCGGGTGCGTGTGGAAAGATGCACACTGGTTCAAATCCTGAGTTTGATCAAACATATACCATGGACAACACTCAGGTATTAAACAGCTGGCACGCCCTTGGGGACGGTAGTGCATCTTAAAATACCGAGACTTAAAAAAGTATTTTTTCCTAACTCCCTACCATTTACAGAAATAATTTGAAAAATATGCTGTCTTGATCCAGAGTGGCTGATCCTGACACCTCATAAATGTTTAATAAAAAAAAAAAATCCAGAACACCCTTTTCTCTATAATTTGGACTAAATAGTGTTGAAGTCAAATACTCATGTGAAAAATTCGTTTTCTTTTCTCTTTGACTCATCTTGGAGTAAAAGGAAAAGCGGTCATGAGAGAAATGAGTGCAACATATAATCCACTAGACAAGTGAAGTCTGAGGAAGATTGTTAACTTGGGGCAAACTCCTTGCTTACCTCCTTCTGCACACAAAGAAATATAGGTGGAAGTTACCAGCGACTATTAGAAATGTGCTTTCAGACAAACAGGGTGTTAAGAAGAAATTGCAAACCTCTGTAATCATTCACTTATTGAAAACTCTTCATTCTTCTTCCGTCTGGCCTTAACTGAAAGGAAGACACACTTCTTGGGTACCAGCAGCGTTAGGTCCATCATGACTTTGGGAGCATTCCAGTCTTTCAAAATGATCATATAGCATTGCAACAGCAGCAGCCAGTAACTGATTTGGTACTGTTTTAGATGCAATATCAATTGTGCGGCCAGGGTAAGTAAGAGATGTTATTGGTGTATTTTATTTATTTATTTTTGTTTTATTATTTGTTTTTCGAGACAAGGTTTCACTTTCCATGCTTTTAACACATGAAGCTCTGATTGCATTCTGAGTTAATGCAGGTCAAGTCTCGGGGCATGCTCCTCATTCATTTTCTTGTGAAAACCTGCGTGAACTTGAATGTACTCACATTTTAGACCCAGAATGCTGTTTTCCCTTTGTCAAAAAGCTTTGTTTGCTGTTGTCACTGTGTGAAGGAGTCTGGAAATGGCTCCTACTCTGAAGAAAAAGACAACTCAATAATGGAGACTTGAAATGGTTCATGGGTACTAATGATGATTTACATCAAGTATTTCTCATGTTTTTCTACACCTTGACAATGACAAAAGGATCCTGCAGAACTGCCCCCTCCCCAGGGGAACAAAAGTAGCTCTCGCTGTTCACTGTAACTATAACCTATGTCTGCTAACAGCCTTTTAGTAGGTTTTTTCTTTTTTCTTTTTTAAATCAATACTACCACCAATGCGTATCTTTTCATTTCTAGCCTTGAGAATATAAAATTGTTTTTCTTTTTATCACGGCTCATTTTAAGGGAAAATGAGTACCATATGTATTTCATGTATAGTATTAGAGAGTTTGTATGTGTTTTTCAAGTTAACACTTCTGGTTCTAACACAGAATTTTCTGCGTGCTTGAATGTGTGTTTCTGTGTGTGTGTGTGTGTGTGTGTGTGTGTGTGTGTGTGTGTGTGTGTGATATACATATGTGTGCTTGTGAGTGTGTGGAGGCTGAAGTGATGTGGTCTGTCTTTTACTATTGTTCTCTATTTTAGTTTTTGAGACATGGTATCTCACTGAACCTAGAGTTCACTATTTGAGCTGGACAGCACTAACTAGCTCACTAGCGCAGCTGGACAACAAGCCCCTGAGACACACTTGTCTCTCTTTGTCCAGCCCTGAGATGGCAAACATACATCAGGTGGGTGCCAACTGTCTGAACCCTAGGTTTCAAGCTGGCACTACAAGGGCCTCACCCATGGAACCATCTTTCAGTCCAGAAGTTGGCTTTTAAAGCATTTTCCTTATCCACTTCGGACCTAACTGACCATCACAACTTCAGAGACACGCCTTGGGCCTTCAAAAGTGGACCAGGGAGGGTGCTTGCACATTCCTGTCAAGTCTGTTTTAAAATGGAAACTATGCGCCTGGGAAATATTATACATTCAGCATTCACGTTACCAGTAACACCGTGAACACAGCTAGCTCTTCAAGTAGTAATTATTAACACGGACGTTAGCTCGGTCTAATTTAGTTCTCTAGTAGGACAGCTCCTTTGGTTTCCAAAGAGGCATCATACATGGCACTTTAATCAGCAGGCAAGACCAGTGTGCTTATCACTATCATTCACTCATTCCTCCCACAAGCCATGTGTGGTGACTGAGCATCCGCTACCTCTGTGACAAAGTTATGGGGAGTTTCTTCGCTGAACTTCATTGCATTTATTGAGAGACTTGGCTGCACCCTTTTCATCTGCCACCCTGGAATTTCCTCTGCTGGTCAGACTTGAAAGGGTTACGGAAGTTGTCCTGAGTGTGTATTTCACTAAAGCCTCGCATGCCATTCAGAGTGGCTGCTGCCTGAATGACTTCCTCCTGTTTGCACACAGGAAGTGACTGGTGCGAGCCATTCAGTAGAGAGCCTGCCTGGCACTGAGAGACAGGGCAGCTGGTCAGCCCTGTACCAGTTGTTACTAATCTATTTGCTTGACACAAGAGATGGAAATAGGGCTTTGTTCCGTGAACCAGTTCTTCAGGCCCTGTGTACAGGGTCTTCCCCGGCCCTGCACCCTACACTCTTTTGCGGTTTCTAACGTCATAAGGTGTCTAGTTAGGAATCTGATAATACGATTTCTACAGTGACCAGAGGCAGGCATGGGGTTGATTATAATAAACTTACGAGAATGGTCTGTTGAAATGTTGTGTGTTCCACATCAGTTGTAAAATGTACGTCTGGAGAGGGCAGAAAGTATGTGCAACAGCCCACAGGAGATAGGGAGGTAGAAGGAATATTCTAGAAGCAGCTTTTCTGACAAGTCACTTAGCCATGTTTTCCAAAGTGATCCTAGATAATTTCCTATGAAAGGAAGATAGTCTACCCTGAGCAGCCTGAGAGACATGCAGTCACCAAGAGGAGACAAAAAGGTCCCCAGGCTCTGAAAGGCAGACAGTAGGGGGTTCAGAATTATGAGCATGTTTGGTGGCATTATGTGTATTTGTGAAATGATCTCCAACTCATTCCACCATGGCAAGGGGTGGAGTAACAACAGCACAGGCATTAAAAGAAGACATTAACAGATCAACAGTTTTGTGGGTTGAGTTAAAAGGGCACATGACTTGGGTTTTTTGTTTGTTTGTTTGTTTGATTGATTGATTTTTCAAGACAGGGTTTCTCTGTGTAGTTTTGGTGCCTGTCCTGGATCTCACTCTGTAGATCAGGCTGGCCTTGAACTCACAGAGATCCACCTGCCTCTGCCTCCTGAGTGCTGGGATTAAAGGCGTGCGCCACCACTGCCACATGGGTTTTTTAAGGTTAGTGTTCAAACTGAGTCCCAAAGCTACCTTCAGCTGAGTCCTGCATACTCTTGGTACATAGTTCAGCTTTATTAAATATTTATATTTAATTTATGTGTACATGAGAGAGTGCCTACATATAAGTGTTGTACCACATGAGTGCCTGGTGCTTGTAGAAGCCAAAATAAGGTATTGGATCTCCAGGAACTGGAGTTAAAAATGGTTGTGAGTTACCATGTAGGTGCTGAGAGCCAAATGCAGGTCACTTACAAGAGCAATTAGGACTTTTAACTGCTGAACCATATCTACAGTCCAAAGGTAGTTCAGCTTCTAAACATTATACTTGAAGCATATGTGGAAATCAAAGAAAAGGCCAGTGTTGGTAGCATTCCTTGTGAGATGGACAAACCCTCACTTGGGTGCCCATTAGGTATTCTACAGAATGTTGGCTAGGTCACCGTCACAGGTGTCAGGTCTCTGTGCTTCACTTCAGCAGGGCTTAGCACCGGGGTTCGCTCTGTGTTCACCAGCCTGAAATCTGTAATGGTTTCCTGTTTGAGCTTGTGTTTGGCAATGAAACTGAATGAAATGTGTGACTAGTCCTCGCCTCCCCATTCAGACAAGCCATGTGGGATACCCTAGGATGTGCAAGTCTGCTTGGTGTCTTTATGTGTGGGAACTCAGGGAGGTGAGTATGCAACATCCGTGTCCAAAGGAGGGTTCATGATGGAAACATAGAGGAAGACTCGGTTGTAAGACAATGCAGGATCTGTGTCCTTCAGGGTCCTCACTCCTCAGGGTGACAATGACAAGAACATGTGTGAAACAAGACATGAAGAAAAAGCAGTTGCGTTTGTTTTGTGTGGTACTTTTATTATTCTGGTAAGGATGAAGTGCATAGACGATCTACAGACCACGAGTTCAGTAATCTCTGTAAAGTCCACACAACCTGAACTCCTACTTACATTTAAAATTGGCATAGTGCAAAATATAATTGAGAAGTTGGATTCTGGTAATTATTTATAGTTTTTCTGTAGCAATAGAAACCATGGCATGTCATGAAAGAGGCAGTGAGAAAAGGATAAAGGGAAGTTTTCTACTCAAAGACCTTTAAACTATTTTCTCAGTGATTTTAGAATAAGAGATTCTACATAATTCACTCTGAGCCCAGCACACATTACAGCTGGCTCTGAGAGCAGGAACCCTCTCTTAGGAGAATAGAAAGTGCATGTGCATCTGTGTGCATAGGTAGTATCAGCTCTCTACCTTTTCTAAATTACTTCATCTCTGCTATCTCAATGACAATGGTGAACAGGACCTATTCTTAGGGTATCAAGAATTGAACTGGAAAGCAAACCTGTCAGTCCCCTGTCATTGTTCCATTCAACGTTACTAGTCGGCTTGATGGATGCCTTTCTGGTTCTGACATATGATGTATAGCCACTGTTCCCATGTGCTGCCTCCCTCCCGAAGAGCGAGATAAATGGCCACCAAGTAATGAGAAAAAGACTTGAGATGAACGCTGTTCCCACACACATGGTCACCAAGGAGAATGCCACTAATTAGAGGCCAAGAAGCAAACAATTTGTAAATGAATTAGTAAATGAACAATACCCTAGGGGCCCCAATGAGTTCATTTGCTTTTAGAGGAAGAGCAATTTACCCATCTGCACTGGTGAAATCAATCCCTTGTTAGGACTGCTTAATGCTAGTGCCTTTCGGTTGAACTTCCTCATGTCCACAGTACATCTGGCTAGCAGGGAGAAAAGCCGAGGGGCGGTCTCCAGGGTATGGTTCTCATCTTCCTGGAGGCTCAGGGTGGGTTCCCAGAAACTGACTGTATCAGCACATCTCACTCAGACTTGAAACATCCCAGGATTAGCCATCACATTTACTATGTTGTCCAGGCTGCCCTCAAACTGTGTCCTTAAATAATCCTAGTGCTCCAGCCTCCTGAATGGGTGGTTGCAGATGTAACACTTGCTCATTCACATCCCTGTTACACTGCAGTTATAATACATAGTTGGCTTTAGGCATCCTTGGGGGCTTGGTTCTAGAACTCCTGAGCACACCAGTAAATCTTATACTAGTTTCTTCTACATTTTAAACTGCCTGTCTGTTACTTACAATGTACACTACAGTGTGAAGGTTGTGCAAGCATTTTGGACAAGATCATGTATTAAATGGAACTCATCCATCTTCATGACTGCAGGATGTATATAACAGGGCCTTTGATAGCACACAATCCATGAAAGACATAGAACACAAAATGCAGAGTCTGGGAAGCTTTCCACACCCATTTAGAATCAGCATTCTTTGGGATACATTTTAGGAAATGCCATGTGAATTGCAAATTCACTGACCTCACAGAAGTCTGAGTGAGTTTTCTAAGGGAAACAGATCTACCTCTTCCCTTAAGTGCTTAATGCTTGAAGAGGCAGCCTTGTCTGGGTTGCTGAGAATAATTCTCACCCCATCTTACTCTTTCCAGGCTCCTAGAGTCCTTGAAATTCATACAGAAATATTTTTACTCTTGACTGTTTTTGGAACAAAGGTCTCTGTTTTGGTAGCTCTGTCTGTTCTGATGAATTCATAACCCATAATTCTTTGTACTCACCAGTCTGTCTCTCTTGGAACAGGGTGAAAAACTCGATGGTAGGAAGAAAGGACTCAAAAGACACAGAATAATAGGTGTTCAGCCCCACCTCCCTGTGGATACATGATATGGTGCTTTTTAGTTGTTTGTATGTATGCATGTTTACATGATCACCTGTGTGTACACATATATGTGCACATGTGTGTGCAAGACAGAAGTAGTAGTCAGTCTTTAATCCTTCCTTACTTCAATTTTGAGACAACCCAGAACTCACTAATTGGCTAGATTAGTTGGTCAGCAAGCCCCAGTGATCTTTCCATAGTTGTCTTCTCAACGCTGGGGTTACAGGTACATGTCAGCATTTTAAGTGAATGCTAGGGATTTACTCAGGAGCTCAGACGCTCTACTGACAGCCATATCTCCAGCCTAAATGAACCCAAGGAAAATGGTGTCCTAACAGGAGTGTATCATACTTTCTAAACAGAATGTGGGTTCGAAGAGAAGGTTCAGTGTGTAAAGGTGCTTGCTGCCAAGCCTGGCAACCAGAGTTAGATTCATGGAACCAGTGTGGAGCACTAACTCCTGCAAGTTGTCCTCTGACCTCCACATGTACTCTATGGCATGGACATGCAGGTACACACACACACACACACACACACACACACACACACACATGAACACACACACACACACACACAATGTAGTAATAATTTTTAAAGATGAGTATGAACAGTTGCTAAAATGGGACTTCTTGTCACAACAGGCCATAGCAGAAAACCCTCCTTTGAACGTTTGGCACACATAGGCGTAGACCTGGAGGCTGGTGACAGTGGCAGCCTAGAAACATCATAGAAATGAATACCCACCAGTTGCTGGGGCAACTCTCAGACAAACGTACAGAAACCTGTCTCATAAATGATCTGCTCTTTCTTAAGGGTTAAAATGTTGTTGTACATCAAAGTGAACAGAATAAGTTTTATAACACTAAGGACTTTTGTACTTGCATTTCTATAGTAATGACATTAAGGGTGTCCTAGAAGGCTAAATGTTGTAACGGTAGTGACTTTTGACCCTAAAGTTAACACCGTTTGCTAATGATGATGACTGCCCATTGTCTTTGGTACCAGGAAACATTTTGGATCCAGGGTGGAGGAACACAATATTATTTAATTGGAGACCAACATCTTTGAGCTTCGACTCTGTGTGTGCGTGTGTGTGCACATGCGTAGGTTAGTATGCACGCCTATCTGTGCACATGGAAACCATAGATGCCAACTGTCTTCTTTAATAGTCCTCCTAATGCTTCAAATTAGGCCTCTTACTCAACCTGGAGCTCAACCATTCAGCTAGTGTGACTGGCTAGAAAGCTCTAGGCATCCTTCTCGCTCCACCTGCCCTATGCTGAGATTACGGATGCAGATACATTTAGATACATTGCTTGGAGTGCAATGGCTGGAGTGCAAGCCTGGGTCCTCAACGCTGGCACAGCAAACATTTTACCAACGGAACCATCTGTTCAGTCCCCAAGATGTGCCTCTTTACACAATTTCTCTTTTCAGAGAGTTAAATGATTAGTTTTAGGACTCAAATGGCTTCTTTGGGGTGTGTGGGGGGGGGCACGGGGAATCCTCCTTTTCTTCAATGTACATGCTTTAACTTTTTTATTGGTATATTGGTATAAAACTTGGTAATATGAAGTAGTTGACCACTTTGGTCAATTTTTTTTTTTTTTTTTTTTTTTTGGTTTTTCAAGACAGGGTTTCTCTGTGTAGCTTTGCGCCTTTCCTGGAACTCACTCTGTAGCCCAGGCTGGCCTCGAACTCACAGAGATCCGCCTGCCTCTGCCTCCCAAGTGCTGGGATTACAGGCGTGCGCCACCACCGCCCGGCACACTTTGGTCAATTTTAACTATGTGGTTCAGTGACAAGCACATTTGTTTTGTTGTGTTCTAGGCCAGCGTCATCATGCCAGACTCTGAACTCCTTAAACAGGTCATTTCCACTCCCTTTTGTTCCTCAACCCTGTGAATCACTCTGCCTTTTCCCTGTCCACCAATTGAAGTGTTTTGGTCTGTACAATTCCAGGTAAGCAAAATCATATATAATTAGTCTGGTTTATTTCCTTTAGACTAACATCTTCAAAGTTCATCTTTGTTGCAGCATGTGTCAGGATTTTGGTTCATCATGAAGGTTGAAAGACATTCTATTGTGTGTATATAGCACATTTTCTAGATCCAGTAGGATATAGGTGGGTATTTGGGTAACTTCCACCTTTTAGCGATTCAGAACATGTAAAGTTCTCTTTATGGTTCTTTTCAATTCTTTTGGGCAATCCTATATTCAATCTTGTGCGTGCTATCACACTCTTCTCCACAGTGGCTGCACAATATTAGATTCCCATGGGTGCAGTACAAGGGTTCCGCCATTTCCATATCCCTGCTTACGCTTGCTTCTCTTTTTATAACAGCCGTTCTAGTGAGGAAACCTACTTTAGCCTTTTAGGTTCATGAATATTTTTACTCGTTATTCTCTGTAAAATTCTGGCAGTAAGCTTTCGAATCCTCTTCCATTCCAAGGATAAATTATTCCATCTTTCTAATCAGATCTATTAGTTTTGTCAATAAAGCAGGGTGATACTCCATATATTCATAAATGGAGATTATATGAGCATAAAATCTTTGTTCTCTTTGTTTCATTATATTAACAATACCTACTGCCACAGAATACTGAAAACAAATAGAAAACTACTATCTGAATTATATAAAAAGGAAGGCCAAATGGTTTCTTCTGACACCAATTTTGTTAGTATTTATAGCAGGTGGGCCTATGTTCGGGGGTTGCTGGTGATAGAATCCATATATCTCTCTGTAACTTTTTGCATTCAGGCTCATATCATGCAGCCTCACGTAGTTTCATAAATACAGGCGCTTCCTGCCTGTGGGGTTCTCACAAGGGCACAGATTCTAGGCTCAAATGATGAAACATTGCCTTTGTTGGAACCAACACCAGCAAGATGTTCCTATTAAATAAGACAAACAGGTGGCTGGATGTTTTGTGATCATTTTAACAATTGGGTTCAAGTTCTGTTCCCTCTTCTAAATTAACTGCAAGGAGATCCATCACCCTGGCCAATAACTTACCTGGCAGGTTGTATGGCCCTCACTGTCTAGGCCTCCGTGATCATGGGTGTGAATCATAGCATTTATGCTGCCTAAGGCACCAGCATAAGAAAGCACAGCCTAGACCCAGCTGATTAAGCTGTAGCATAAAACAACACTTCAGTAGTCAGGCACATGACAGCTCACGATAGTTTATTGGACCAAAGAGTATAACATTGTAATTTACTTCTCTAATACATGTCATGTTCTCTCTTATTGTTTCCCTTATGGAGTGAAATATGCAGGAAAGAGATTGCTGTACAAGCTTCATGTGTTATGCCCCTCCAAAATTAGAGGGTAACAAACTGTCTTTATTATCCTGTGCCTTTGGTAAGCTGCCACAAATCACAGAAGCCACTGCAGGTGAGCATCTAGTGGCTTAGAAAGTCAAGGCAAACTAAAAGACTTCATGTCTCCGCCTGAAGCTATTTCTGAACTACAGTTGCAGCAAGACACAATTACTGCACTTCCTGACCCTTCCTTTTTATTGTGAGCACCCAACCAATCTTTCTTTCTTATTGACAGGAAACTAGGATTTATAAAGTCGAGCTCGATGCAAATATTTCAAGGCTTAATTTCCCCCCTCAATACAACAGCATAAGTTGCTTAGCGTTTCGGTGAGTTTATTTTTCTTTCTAAACTGGAATTCATGGCTGCTCTCCAGCTGCAAACAGCCCCAGTCACAGATAATTTAAAGAGAATAGCTTACTTGTTTGTCAAGCAAACATGTGTAATCTGATGAAATTATTAATGTCATAGTGTGAACTCTCTTCTCATAAATACAGTTAGCAGCGCTGACACTGCAATTAGACTCCAATGTTCTGGCTCTCTGCTTATTCGCTCAATCTGTCAGTCCGGTGTGGGGGAGACAAATTGTGGTGGGCACTTGACAATGCACAAAAGAGATATAAACCTCCTCTGATTAAACCTTGGTGAAAGATTAAATGGTTCTGAATGTTTGCCAGATTCTTACGATATGACATTTTTAACCAGTGGTAATAAAAAGTCCCATTCAATAGAGGTTTTTAAAAGATTATGGGGAGATCATATACATACGTCTACATGAGGAATGTGCATGTACACACATGACAGACCCGGTGAGAAAAAAAGGCCTCTTTTTACCCCAGAACCAGGCATTATCACAGTATCATAATATGCTTGGTGCTCTCTGGATGTCTGTAGTGATTTGTTGGAGAGGAAATGACAACTCACATGTTCCCAGGGTGACTGCTTTCTGTTATCCTAATCCACTAGTGAGTCACTGATCATATTGACCCATTCATAACGAGGGTCTCTGTTCTCATTGGGTAAAACTGCCAGTAAAAATGTCCCATGCCTGATCTAGCAGCAGTCAAGAGTGAGTATACTCATGTCCTTCAGCCTTATAAATTTCCACTCACTTTATGTCTTTTCTATTTTTGATATGAGATCACATGAAAATAGACAAATTAATAATAATGGTCAACACCTATACTGTACTTTTGATAGCACTTCCTATGTCCAAGGATTGCTCTGGTTACTTCATATTCTTCCCATTATTTAATTCTGCAGACCATACAACTTCTTGTATTTACCCTCATTTGCAGATGAGGGAACTGAGGTACAGAAAGTGGAAATAACTTACTTAAAGTCAAGTAGGTAATAACAAGTGAATTAAGAGTTGGATATAGACATGTAACTATATGAACCTATTGGTTTAAAATTTGTACCTGTTGTTACCATCTTTGATCTAGAGATTATTAGCCTTTTATGTTCTGCAAGATCTTCTCAAATTCTCACTCAGCACAGATAAATACTTGAATATAAAATAATTATAAGTAGATATTTTAAAAATCCATAGTAATAGCCACACATGCAGTTCTAGCACTCCAGAGGCTGAGGCAGGAGGATTTCTATGGGTCCAAAGATAGCCTAGTGTGCATAGTGAGTACCTGGGTAGCCAATGCTACATTGCAAGACCTTGTCTCATAAATCTGAAACCAAGCAACCAACCAGACAAAAGCCAGAGCTCCACAGACTTGTAATTATGAATATCCATATTAAGGAATATACTAAATTGGATGATTTCTTTAAATAACAAAGAAACCTCTTGTATTTCAGGGTTCTCTAACAACAGAAGCAAATGCAAGTGCATTCATTGAAAGTGAGCCCAGAATAGGTGGGCCCTCTCTACTGAAACCTTGTTGACTTGCAGATAAATAATAACACAGGCAGCTGTCTACACTCAGTTATGGCTAAAACCCCCTTGAAAATTCTGAAGGAACCTACAGGAGTCATTCCAATCCCTTTGTTTTCTTTATGTTTGGTTAGTAAAATCTGTACTAGGGCCCTGTCTCCTCCACTGTAGGAAATGTGTGGGGGAACACCCTTTTTAGGGGAATGGCATTTAAAGCAGTCAGTAGAAGAAACCAGCCTTACAGGGAATACGCAGAGGACAAAGCGAATTCCTAAGAACGATAACAACACTTTCAGTTGTGCGAAACAGTGATCTCCCACTCTGAAAGTTCATTGTATTTATTTGTCATCAGACTAATTATTCTGCACTTGTTGCTAAGTCTGTTGCTTGCTTGCTCGTGAGCAGAGTCACTTCATTCTCTGCTAATCTCTGTCTTCTAAATGCGATAAGCGCTATAAAATTTCTTTCCTTGTATGGGAATTCTAAGGTCTTTTTTCCCCCCTCAACAGCTTGAATTCCTGTATTCTGATTAAGATAGATGAAGTATTTGCATTCTATCCATATTCATAATCTTCTTTCAGAGTCAACCTAAAATACCACATTTGTTGCCCAGGCAGAGACAGGCAATGTGCTAGCAAACTCCACAGCTTTTTGTTTCGATGGATAAGAACCCATCACTTTCAAATCCAACAGAAGAGTGGCCACTAGGTGAATTCAGGCTGTAAAAAACCCAGGACAATCATAGTGTCTTTTGTATGTGCCTGAAATGATAATTAATGATCCCCTTTTTATGCTACAGAAAAGAAGAAGGCAGTGCATTTGACAGACATGTTATTAATAGTTTCTGCCAACTTGCCATGCATAAAGGGTTTATTGGTTACAACACCAGTGTATGAAGACATTCTTTTCCTTGAAATGTTCAAGATGGTTGTTTTATGGATGAAAAATGAATGCAATCTGTCTACCGCCACTCAAAATTTGGGTTTCAATAATAAAATTAAAACGAGTGTGACATTTCTTACTATGGTATTTAACCATCTGCCTCCTGCTGGTCTGAGCAATGATGGCCTTACCCAGGTAGTCTTCATTTAAGAAGACCTGTCAATATTGTGTCTCATGGCTAATTTATAAAGAAGATTTATTATTGATAAAGGTACTTGCATATTGGCCATTGTTCCTCTGATACAAGTGAATTCTTTCATCTTGGGTTAAAGGGTTTTTTGCCTTGACAAATAACAATGGATGCTTGGAGCTCCTCAAGAACTAGAAATTTAGAAAGTATATTTGGGGGCAATGTACATCAATGACAAATTCTTGCCAGGTGGGTTATGTATGACTTTAGGTAAGAGCCCAATATTTTCTTACTTAACATTAAATAAAAAGATAGGTTCCCAAATACTTTCTCAGAATGTAGATGTTAAATCTATAGACTTTACCTTCATGTTAAAATTGTTTTATGAAAGTTTTCTTTAGGGTGGATCTGCTATGTCAATGATTTCTGTTTATCAACTAATCAGGAGAAAGAATCACTTTAAAACAAACAAGTAAACAATACTTTACCACATGGATTCACAGTAAGGCAATGGAAATACTGCCCAGCAGCTAACTTAATCCTCCTTACAGAGGGGTGAGGAAAGGGATAGTCAATATTTTAGTAAGTCTTTGGATTTTGTGTCAGACAAAATAGAATTTAGACACACGAAGCATTAGGTTCACAAGCATTCTCATTAAAAAAAAGTGTCTGGCTTATTTCACTTGTAATAATCACTTATTAATTTATATAACTGCTAGGGTTTGCCTATATTCTTACAAACTTTAGTTTTTAAAGGTCATCAATGGCTCACATGGAAGAGAAAGATGCAGCTAAAAACGTGTGTTTTGCACATTGATCTTTTATTTGTTGTCTCCGGGAATTTCCATGCAGGCACCCTGACAGGGAATATGTTAATGATATCCACCATGATTACCGATTTTCTCCAAATCTTTAGTCCTCTGTGGGTGAACCAGTCAGGAGGGGAGAAGAGGAATCTCCCTGTCTCTGCTCTGCCTGCTTTAGCGTCTCCTTCATTCCCATTCACTTCAGGGAGACCTCAGTTTTCAGATTTTTCAGTCCGATATTAAAAAGCATTTGAACTCTTTCTTGTCAGGAATTTCTAGTTATCTATCTGTGCCACAGGCGTGAGTCCTTGATGAAGTCTCAGTACAAACTTGTGTCCTCCTATGTACTTGGACGGATTAATTTTATTAAGTGAGAGCTGATAATGGAGGTGAGCAGCTTTGTTTATTTGGGATGTGCCAGCTCTGAACATTTTTCATTAATGGCCTGGAGCTTAGATATTGCAAACAAAAATAAATGTAACCAATGTATTAACATATCCCAGTGTGAAGGAAAAGTGAGGGGAGTTGTAAAAGGCATTGATTTTCCCTGTTCCATTGTAGGTTTCTGACAAGGGCAGCTAGCTAGTCCTGGAGACTTTTCCCTGTCACCCCGTACTGACAGCCAAAGCACTCTGTGCTCTTGGAGGATTTATTTATTTTCTCAGAGGTGTTTCCTCACTGGTGACATGAAATAAGGCTGTAGGTGATCTTTTATGTCTTCTCCACCAATAAAATTGTGACTATGTTATTTCCATAAAGTAGATTAGAGATGATGGTAAAATTGTTTTATGATGTGGCTTTTGAATGGATATTTGATCTTGTCCTGGGAAAAGCTATTTAAGAAAAACCTGTCCATCTTCAGAGAAGGGACTCCGAGATTCCCAATTAGGCTATTAAAAATGAGCATAGGCAGGCTACAGCATATTCAAGGCATCCCAGCACCTAGGACTATAAGACAGGAAGATTTTGAGTTCCAGGCCAGCCTGAACTACATAGTGATATCCTGTCTTGAAAACCAAAATAGAAATACAGAAAGCAAACAAAAAAAAACAACTGACAAATCAAAACAGATAAACACATACGTATCAGTTTCCAGAGGTGAGACTCTTTTCTCATTTTAGGGTAGGAGAGAAATAAGGATGCCACTATTGATTGATGGAAGCAAGTCTGCCCCTTTAGTGACTGGAAATCTGCAATGATCTGACATTACCAGCCATACAGAGCAACTTAATATGCAGGATTGACACTTAGGTAAAAGAGTTTGCAAAACTGGGTGCCATTAGCTCACCGAACACTGTCAAAACGTGAAAGAGACAAGCTTGGGAAGGCTGACTCTGGTGTTCTGATACGATCTGAAGGAGAAACCAGCCACCACTACTCACATTGCTTCTGAAAGTATCCGTCTCCTTCTACCTTTCCATTTTTTCCATACTGCACCTCAGACTGAGAACATCTTCATAGCTTCCATACTTTGAGCAGAGAGGCTTCTCATGAAGGAAATTATAAGAATTTTGGCAAAGTAGAGAATCTATAGATTAGAATTTTCTCTGTGTGTGTTTGTATGTGTAAAGGTACACATGTGCGCATGTGACCTGGAGGACATAGGCTAACTAACATTGGTGGTCATTTCCCAGTTGCCTCCCACCTTCTTTTTTGAGGCAGGGTTTCTCACTGCTCTGATACTTAGGCTAGACTGACTGGCCTGTGAGACCCAAGTGTCTCTATCTCCCTACTGTTAGGACTGTGAGCTCTTGACACCAAGATTGGCTTTTCAGTGAATTCTCAGGGCAGAACCCAGGCCTTGGGGTTTGCATGGCAAGTACTTGACTGACTGAGTGCTCACCAAGTACCTGACAAATATTGCTGCGCATGACCCTCCTCTTTGCCCCTCCCTCCCTTACCCATGTAATAATACTTCCTCTGGACGTTTTCTCTGGCAGCGATTACTGATTTGTGTTATGATTTCTTTTTGATAATTCTGGCTTGCTACACACAGAACGACAAAGCCAAGATTTAAATAGAAATGACTTCATTGACCTGTCTCAGCTGACCAGAGACAAACTCACACCCCAAAATAACCTCCCCTCCCTTCCTTCCACATATCCCAACAAAGGGAAGAAACACACAGCTACTTTGTCTTTTTTTTTCGATGTATTATACAAAGAGAACCCTTTGGAGAAGCAGCCCTAAAAATAGGCTAAGCACAAATATATCTTAATATTTCATGAGCTAAAATTTCACGGGCCTGGAATTAAAGATAGGCATGTAGCCAGGGATGTATGGAAAGAAATATTTACTTCAACTCCAGATCTATGACAGTAAACACTCGTTCCCTGGGAGTCTATCTTTGGGCTGTTGTGACACACTGGTGACTGGGCTGGATATGGTAACTGATAATGTCTCTACTGATCTTTCTTAGGAAGACATTTCACTGACACCCCACCCCCCAGATAAGGTTTCTCTGACTACCCCTGGTTGTCCTGGAACTCACTTTATATACCAGGCTAGCCTCGAACTCAGATATCCACCTGCCTCTGCCTCCCTAGTGCTGGAATTAAGGGCATGCTCTACCACCACCGCACTTCACTGAAGACCCATGTATTTCTTTGCTTCTGAATTTTTCTTCCAAATTGCCTAGAGGCTTGATGACCATGTCTCTTGTATTATTATTATTATTATTATTATTATTATTATTATTATTAGCTGAATAGCCTATAAATGGGCTTGTTTCTTGTGAGTAGATCACGCTGGTTTTTGTTGAGTTTTGATCCTTTTTGCAGGCATTGTTTGTGGAGTACATGCCATGCATGGCTTTATTATCGGACCAAACAACACATAGTATAGGTCTGACAGCAGTAGAGTTGACTTCTGCTACCTACAGACTTTTGCACTCCCAGAGCAAATGCCTTTCCTGTTCCAACTCCGGATGGAGAAAGAGAACCAGATTAAGGATGCTCATGTGTCCTTATGCAAGAAAATTTAGGACTGACGTCAGCAGAGCCCTCTATGTTGGGGGCTCGGAATAGTCTCTGGTCCACAATATCAAAAACCTCATGTGCTTCTAAAACTTATTTCTGAACCCAAAATATTGAGCTTCTTTCCCAATTTTGAGGATGATTCTATTCACTCAAAATCAGTTTTCCCAGTTTAGAAATGAAGCATTCTTAAGTTTAAATCCTACATAGTGATCATTTTCAACCAGAAACACATTTGGACTTTAGTAAGCCTAGGCCCAAGTATAATATTTCTCATTTGGAATGTCTTTTTTTCATAGCAATAACCTAAGTATTTCTGTTTTATTGCATTTTTCATTCCTATGTGGCTTCAGTCAATACGCTATCATTATCAGCCTAAAGACTTTTACATGCAACTGAATTTCAAACTTATAAAATATATACAAAACTATTTGAAAATTGGTATTTAAAAAGTGAGTAGAATGTAATGTGTGCTTCACTTCTTTGGTCATTTTCCAAAGAGATTAACATAAAAACCTCATTTATGTGTATTTCTTTCCTTTCTCTTCTAGAAATTTTGGTAATTCAAACTGTATACACAAAGTGATGAGTGTCTTCACATCTAATGAAAATATTAGACTCTACAAACATAAATGAACAGAACACTATGACTGGATACTTAACAGTTACCATGTTTGCAAGAAAGAAACAAAGCATTTGTGACAAACACACACACACACACACACACACACACACACACACACACACACGTTTTTAAATAAAGAAGTTTCTTCTTTTCATGTAAAATGCCGGAAGTAAAGGATCAGTGTCTGTAAAGTCACCCCAGATTACAGGGTGCTTGCTCTAGTACCAGCTGGCATATCTATATCACTTTGAACAACTCTAACCAAAACAGAGGATGGCAAAACATATTCTTTTGTGAGCACAGAATAGATTCTGTTTCAATGTAGGAATAAGAGGTAGGACTGAGAAATAAACTACCTGAAGTGGTGAGCCATTCATCTTCCAATCTTAGATTTAGTTTTCTTGCTTGCTTCCTTGCTTCCTTGCTTCCTTGCTTCCTTCCTTCATTTCTTCCTTCCTTCCTTTCTTCCTTCCTTCCCAGATTTGTCAAATCTCTGTCTGCTACCTTAGGTTCTAACATGGATCACTTTCTTTCCCTTCCCATTTAAGATGTTGAATCATCTTCTGTCTATATTTTTTAAAAGATCTTTTTAACATTTTTCCTTAGTCTAAAATGGTGCCTTTCCTTATCTCCACATTCACAAGCATACACTGTTCTATTTTCTCTTTTCCAGCTAAAGATGCACATACAAGGTTACCATGAGGTTGTATTTTACCTGCCTCTGCTTTGTCACCAGCCTCCAGAATAAAATGCTAAAGACATGCTTGGTCAGCTTTAGGAGTTTATTACTGAGCCATGTGTGGTGGCACACACCTTTAAGCCCAACAGGCAAGTGGATTTCTGTGAGTTTGAAGCCAGCTTGGAGCCTGGTCTACAAAGTGAGTTCCAGGACAGCCAAGGCTGTTTGTTACATAGAGAAACCCTGTCTCAAAAACAAAACAAAACAAAACAAAACAAAAACAAACAAACAAACAAGAAAGAAAGAAAGAAAGAAGAAAGAAAGAAAGAAAGAAAGAAAGAAGAAAGAAAGAAAGGAAATTCATTAATGAAATCTATAGCATATCACCTTGTGTGTCTGTCTAGCCATTTTCACATACATGGTATATTTGACTAACATGTAGCATGGAAGAGAAGTTTATTTTCATTGCATTATAGCAATTATACCCAGGGAACAGGGCACTGAATCCCTCATAGAGAAATTTGGCATTACAAAAAGGTGTATTTGGATGTCTTGTCTAGGGAATGATGCCAGTATGTGGCAGGTAGAAACTGGGAATGCTGCCAAGCACCCAGAGCAGAAGGATCAGCTCACCATGCCAGAGTTATGTGGCCAAAATATCTATTTAAACCAAGAATATCAAATATCTAACTTTGAAATACTTAGTTATCTATTACATTGTTCCTAAACAGGAAACTATTGTTGTCTGCATGTGAGGATTTCATGAGTAGGGCAGCAGAGAACATTCTGACACTTATCTCTTAGTTTGCATGTGTGTGCATTCATTTCATGGTAGGCAGGAGGCATATTCAACTTCATAAAACCTGTAACTTATCTTTCAAAATGATTATGGTGTGCCCGTGATACGGCTCAGCACCTAAAGGTGCTTGTTGTGTAAGCCTGGTCACCTCAGTTCAGTCCACAGGGTTGAGCTCTAACCTCTATATGACTGCTTTCATACACACATGCATACACATACTGAATTTTTAAGATAATCATGTTACTGATGGGCCCAAAAGCCATGTTATATATTCTAGCTTCCCCATATTCACATATATTCTTGAAGTTGTCATAGAAAAAAATTTTAACCATTTTATAGATATTGAATTTTAATTTTAACGTGCAGTTTCTTGATGACTAATGAGATTGTGACCATTCCTCATGCCTATAACTATTTGGGTAACATCTGGGTACTATTGGGGCAATTTGTTCCTTTTTACCCAAGGTTATTTGCAGTTTTAATGTATGAAGTCTCTCAAATAATGTAGAAAATGAGAAGTAGAACATGAACTGTCCTCACAATACTGGCTTTGCCGGTGTTCCTTGTATTTACCTTTATGGGCTTCTTCATTTCTTCAGACATTCTTTTTTTTCTTATTGGTTGTCTCTGGACAATTTCACACTTCTGATGGTTTGAGTTACTGGCCATCATGCATTCATTTCATTTATGGGAGCTGGAACATTTCTTGCTGGTTCAATGGGTATTAATGTGAACTGTGTAGTCTAAGAAACTCTGCGTGTCTCTTATGCTCTTGAAGAAAAGTTTTATGTGACACACAGTTCTTTGGTCAACAGTGTTTTCTTTTCTTTCTTTTTCTTTTTTTTTTTTTTTTTTTAGCATTTTGAATATACTGACCATTGATCTTTGGTCTCATAATTATTTTGAGGATCCCTGGCATGTGATTGATCTCCTCTGTCCTGCTTCTTTCAAGACTTCCTTTTTGCCTTTTGAAAGCTTGATTAAAGTATGTCTTCATATGTGACTCTAGAATTCTACTCAGTTGAGATTGCTGGTGACCGTATTCATGTGTCCTGTCAAATTTGAGAGGATTTACACTTTTCTCTTCATATATCCTTTCATATTCTTTCTTTAATTTTCATTTTTGGAATTCCTACAATGTGCATATTATGTACATTGTCCCACTTGGTGGTATCTTACAAGTTTCTGCTTCTTTTCTTTTTCTCTTTCTCTCTCTCTTTCTTTTACAGAACCCCTTTAAACTCTGTTCTTCAGTCAATTATTTCTATTTTCCTAGCTTCAAGATTACTAATTCTTTTCTTCTCCTGAATAAATCTACTTTAGAAACCCTCTAGTCATTTTTTTTTTCAGTTTGGTCATTGCACTTCTTAACTTTTGCTCCTCCTCTTTCCCCATCTCTCCTCTACCTCCTCTTCCTCTTCTCATCTCTTCCCCACCTTTTCCTCTGCAATCTCTCCTCCACCTCCTCTTCCTCTTCTCATCTCTCCTCCACCCCCTCCTCCTCTGCAATCTCTCTTCCACCTCCTCCTCCTCTTCTCATCTCTCCTCCACCTCCTCCTCCTCTGCAATCTCTCCTCCACCTCCTCCTCCTCTTCTCATCTCTCCTCCACCTCCTCCTCCTCTTCTCATCTCTCCTCCACCCCCCCTCCTCTGCTATCTCCCCTTCACCTCTTCCTCTCCCCATCTTTCCTCTTCCCCTATTTCCCTCTTCTCTCTCTCCTCCTCCCCCTTCCCATTTTTGTCCTTCTTCACCTTCATCTGCCCTTCTGCTCCCCAGCTACCTTCCTGCTCCTCCTTCCTTCCCCCATGTCTCCTCCTCCTTTCCCTTCCTTCTCTTTCTTCTTTTATGTTTTCTCCCTCTCACCTAATAGCTCTATTTTGTTCAACATTTTCCTGGCTTCTTCCCATTTTCTGTTAGTTCCCATCTTAAGACAGCAATTTCCAAGCTTTTGTTAAGTAAATGTGCTATCAGGTCTTTGCAATAGTTCTTTTGGTTTTCACGTTTGAGATGGATCAGAGTGTCTTGTGCATGTGGCATCCTCCCCCTCCCCTTTTTGAAAAGCAGACTTTGAGATCGTTAATTTGTTACGATCTGAAAATCACATTCTTCTCTTTCTCTGGAGTTTGTTGTTACTTGTTAATGTTTTTGCTTGCAGCCTTTGTTTGATTTGTTACACTGTTTTTGGCTGTCTCTGTGGCCAAGATCAGCCAGAAGTATAAATTTAACATATTTTCAGAGCCTTTCCCTGGGAATATATAGTCTCTTCCTAATTTTTCTTACATTTACGGTTTCCTTTGAATGTCCTAGTTTTCAATATCTGACTCCCAAAAGAGGGGCAAAAAGAGAGAGAAATAAAGAAGGTACAAGGAGTGCTGGCCCTTTAAATCTCCAGGAAGCCCCTTACAAGTCTGTTTAGTCAGAGTGGGAGTTGAGCACCCACCAGTACCTACCTGCCTGATTTCATTTCAGTGATTAGAGCACAAATCCCTGAGGGCAGGGTGCATTAGACTCCCTTATTAATCTAGATTACTGAATTGAATAAATTACTATATGTGCCAAGGAGACTCTCAGTTTCTTAGTATTTGAGGAAAATCTACTTTAGGCCAAGAGACATATGTGCAGCAGTTTCTGTGGTCTTCTCTGGTCTGTGCATTTCCCACATAAATGAGTATTTAGATAACCTCCAAACTCCAAACTCATGGTGGAAATGGTTGCACATATCAAAAGTGTCATTAAATACACTTCCTTACATTTCAGGAATGCATTTCTGCCATTTTCAAATACATTTTTAGATGGTTTATGGGGTTTGAACCTCCTGTTACTTGTCCTTTAGTATTACTTTGTTTTAACCTCTTCTACCATTTAGCCTGCTTACTTTTTCTATCCTGTAGCCTTATCATTTCTTGCTACCATTGTAAAGCCCTAACATCTCCAGACAGGCATACACTCCTGCTGAATTAGAGGTGAAAAAATTCACCTATTTAAAGC
This sequence comes from Peromyscus maniculatus bairdii, assembly GCF_049852395.1. Lineage (NCBI taxonomy): Eukaryota > Metazoa > Chordata > Mammalia > Rodentia > Cricetidae > Peromyscus > Peromyscus maniculatus. Next base: position 129,114,521 of record NC_134857.1, read on the forward strand.
TGGACCTGGTGGTGTGTCCATGTAATCACAGCACAAGGGGAAGCCGAGGCAGAGCATTGCTACAAATTTGAGGTTAATTTGGGCCACGTAACAATCAGAGATGTTTAACAGGACCCTGCCTTAGAAAATAAAAGCAACAAAATAACTCAAACACTTAGAAATTTGCCAAATATGAAATAGATTTTCTAAGTCATATGTATGAAAAATAAATTTCCAGGAGCTGAGAATGACCAAAAAGGGTATGGTAGTATATTCTATAAATTTGGAGATAAAAGATAATTTTAGAAACCAAATATGGAATTCTGGGAGAAAAGGTAACGTATCTTTTGGAACCCATTTCAATGAATTCTAGTCACCTAATAGTACTGTACATGATATTCAAGCTTTTTCTAAATGTAGATGATACTCAGCATGAGCCTATAAATCATTGCATTTAGCCTTTTGAAGCTCAGCATGGGTACAATATTTTCTCTGCAAATTAGTTAATACTTAAGGCAAAGATGCCAATGATGTGCAATTCTCTGCTGGGTTGACTTTAGAGACAATTTATAGACCACCCTGAAATATTTGCTCTTTTTAACCAGTGGGCAGGAATTGGAACAGGATCACAGAAGCAGCTTGTCTCCTCATTTTGAGGTGCCTGTCATCAGGTGAGAATAGAAGCCTTGTGAATAGAGGGTATCAGTGAAATACAGCAAGGGTCAGAGATGGTGCCTGCTCACGGTTTTTGACCAAAAAGATTACTTTTTCTGGCCTGATTATTCATCTGCTCTGGTAAATAACATTAAAAATACTCAAATCTGCAGAAAGGCACAATGGTACACACTTTTGTCATAGCTACTTGGCAAGCCGAAGCAGGAGGGTCACTTGAGACCAGGGATTTGAGGCCAGCCTGGGCTACTGAGTGGAGAAATTCCTTCTCTAAGAAACAAACAAAATAAAACAACAAGCAGGAACTGAACACCTTTTACATATTTGATGTCCTTTTGCCAAAGATGATGTTGAATGGAAGACTTAGGTGTATCTGTACATTTGCCCGATGGCTCAAACATAGATGGTATTAAAAAGTCCGCTGAAGCCCAATCAGCACAGAAAGCTGGGGAAAGGGGCTGGGAACGTGGCTCAGTGGCACGCTGACTGCACATGTCTGAGGGTCAGAGTTCAGCTCCCCATTATCCATGCAGGGTGGATATGGTGGCCTGAACCAATCTCAGGGCTCAGGACAGGATGGCAGGGAATTCCCAGAGCAGGCTGGTTAGGTAAACCAGTCAAATTGGTGGATTCTAGGTTCAAGTGAGAGACTCTGCCCTAATGTATAAGTGGAGAATGACAGAGGAAGACACTTCCTAACTTCTGTCTTCAATTTCTGTGTGTATATATGCACATATTCAATGTCCACGCACATGTAGATATGCATACCCACAAACCAAACCAAACACACATATACACAGAAAAAAAAAAAAAAAAAAGCCTGAGACTGAGGAGAGTGCTGTGTTTGAGGCCATGGGGTTAACCCAGCAGGTACCTCACCTCATGCGGAGGTTATTTCTCAGTCTTGGTTCTCCATACTGATGGGCTTTGATCTCCAGTTCTTCACCTGAGTCATCATTTATACATGGTTTGTGGATAGGGAATCAGGCTGGACTAATCAATTTTTACTCCCATGCATCTATTCTCATTGGAACAAAACATTGTTCCCAAAAGCTTTATTTGCCTGAGGGTAGGGCAGTGACCTTAAGGCAGAATGGAGAGAAGACATAGAAACTGTGTGCCCTACAGACAACAGCATGCCTGCCAAAGGATGGATTCTTCCCTCCAGGGATGTGGGGTTCATTGTTCTTGTAAGAAATAAAACAATATAACTCAGGCTCCAACACACCATATAGGACAAAAATAGCTGTGAACATGGCCTGACACAAGGTGGTGATTTTACTTAAAATATCACAAGAGTTTATTTTTTTATTTTTATTTTTTTTGTAATTCATGGTTCCTGGGCATAAACTTTGTATCTGATAATGTTGTATCTCAAGGTCAAAAGGCTGAGTGGCCTCTCCTGTAGGTCATATGTAGATCTGATGTTTCTGGTCTTACTCCATATCAAATGTGCTTCTAAGCACACAATTTTGATAAATGACGGAATTCTTATATCATTAATATGTTTTTATGATCCCTTAAATTCCCAAGACCAGAGTAATGTGGAACCATCAGTCCTTTCCTGTAATTGGATCCTTGCAGAGTATGGCCTCCTAAAGGCCTCCACATTTCTCCTCTCTGTTTTCTTAAAAATTTCCTAATGAGTCTGATTTCTTTTTCCACTTTTTAATTGGGGATGCCAAACAGATGGTAACTTTGTTTTAGTTCCTGGAATACAAGGCTTTTTCTTTTTGTGTTCTTAGTTCTTGAATGTAACTACCCACTCTAGGGTGAACCTAGATCATGCTGTACTGATGGACCTTTAAATTCCATGGTTGGTCATTGCAATTGGGGCAGATTGCACATTTATTATCTGTAAAACCTCTCTGGTTTTTATTTCAATTTTGCTTCTAAATCATATTTCTTACTCAATTACTATTATTTTTAAATGTTTAAGACTTATTGTTATCATTTTTATCCCCTGTGTGGGGTTATTTATGTACATGTGAGTGCAGTACACATGGTGGCCAGGGGTGTTGGGTCCTCTGGAGCTGGTGTTATGGGTAGTAGTATGCTTTGTAACAAGCTGGAAAAGCAGTATGTGCTCTTAACTACTGAGCCTTCTCTTCAGTCCACTGGCTCAATTGTTGAAGCAAAACAAAAGATCACGTCACACACAAAGAAAACAAAACAAGGCAAAGCAAATAAACAACAAAGAACATCTTTTCTAGATAGTTTATACATAAAAATCACATGCATGTATAGTTACTAAAATTTTCTTTAGGGAAAAGGTCCCTGAGATATGCAAACTCTAGCTTTATCAAGGAACAAAAATGGTATTTTGAATTTAGTAACTGTTTTTCCAGTATACTACATAAAATGATGGAAAAGGCATTGAAACAATATATTTTCCCTTGTAAGACAGATATTTTTCATTTTAAAAGGTTGTGCTCAATGGAGTATGGTGGTGAATGCCCACAGTCCACACTTCTCTGGAGGCTGAGGCAGTGGATCACTTGGCTCATGAGTCCTTGGCCTACGTTAGCAACTTAACAAGGGAACCTCTCTCTACCTAAGCAGCAATGTGTGCTAGCCTGTGCTCAGAAAGCAAGAAGGGGATGATTATATCGTGTAAAAGATAACTCAATTTATCTGAGGCACATAAGCAATAAACATCACAGTATGGAAAACTCTTACCGCCACTGGTTTTACTCAGGGGTGAAGACAACTCTCCCAAATGCTGCTATGCATCCTTGTAAGGTCATGGTGGAACATGTCTGCCATCTGACCCGGCACTTAGGGCCACTCAAACACCGGAGGATTTAACAGTTTAGATGTCTACAAGGGCCTGTGTTGGAGCTTATTCAGATACCTGGAGCCCAAATGAAATGAATTACTGCCATGGACAGTCTGTTTTCTCTCTTCATCCTGTCAGCTGTTTCCACCACAAGAAGAGCCTAAGACTTAAGAATGAATTCCTTAAGGAATTAGATTTCATAACTTACACACACACACACACACACACACACACACGGTGGTATTGTGTTCCCCCAAAATATTGTGTACTTTAATAAACTTATCTGGGGTCAGAGAATAGAAAAGCCACTAAATACTTAGGATAGGCAGTGGTAGCACACGCCTTTAATCCTGGCATTCCAGAGGCAGAAATCCATCTGTTCAAGGATACAGCCAAGCATGGTGACTCATGCCTTTATTCCCAGAAAGCGAGCTTTTAATTCCAGGGAGTGATGGTAGAAAGCAGAAAGGTATATAAGGCTCGAGGACCAGAAACTAGAAGAATTTTAGCTTTTAGGTTTTGAGCAGCACAGTTCAGCTGAGAGCCATTCGGATATGAGGACACAGAGGCTTCCAGTCTGAGGAAACAAGATCAGCTGAGAAGTTGGCCAGGTGAGGTTAGCTGTGGCTTGTTCTGTCTCTCTGATCTTTCAATGTTCACCCCAATACCTGGCTCAGGTTTGATTTTATTAATAAGACTCTTTAAGATTCATGCTACACACACACACACACACACACACACACACACACACACACACACACACACACACACACCCCTTGTATAATGCTGATCAATTGCTCTTTGAATTCCACTCCTGAACTTAGTTTTGTAAAAGTCAGAAGGATGACAGATTTAACTCTCACATTCTGTGAGTCTAAGCAAGGAGCATTCAGCAGGTACCCATCTGGGGAGAGAAGGAAGATGCTCTCCTTACATGGGAGACATACAACTTAGAATGTGGAAACTGGTCATTTTGGAAATGCATAACCTTTCTAAATGATCAAGTATAGCAACGAATTTGTCCTCATTAAGTCCACCACAATTGCTCTCATTTGAGGATTTGATTTAGTCTTTTCAAAACCACAGATGCCATGATACAGAGGAAGCTCAAGGCTCAGACACTTCCAAGAGAGCTTGTCTTATCATTGGTAAGCATGTGCCGTCGTCTGTTTCCCTGTGCCTATTAAAGAGTTTGTGAGAGAAAACATGTTTGAAAATACCTTGTTTAAGCTCAAGCTTCAACACGAAAAAACAACCTGTCTAGCAGCTCTCTCATTTCTAGAACCTAATCATGCTTTGCCTGTCAGCATGAGGAAATGTGGGTGAGACGTCACTGCCTGGCTCATTGCTTTGTTTACACGATGGTGAATCTGTGTTATAATCACTCTTGGGAAACAGTATTCCTGTGCATCTTAGAGGTTTATACATTGCTAGGAATAGCCCTGATGGAGAAGTAGTTTCTCAGGGGATTGACTCATAGGAACACTGCCTTTTTGCTTGGCCTTGTCTCTCTCTTTCCCTTCCTTCTCCTCCTTCCGTTTGCTTCCTGTTCTGTTTCTTTCCTTTTCTTTTTCTCTCTTTCTTTTTTCTTCCTTGACGAGGTCTTGTGTGTTCCAGGCTAAGTATTTTAAATAAAATTAGGGTGATATATTACACATTTCTATGTGCTTTCTAACAAATGTTTTCTATATAATGAAAGTATAATGTATATATAAAACAGAAATATGAGGACATATATGATTAAGGAATAAGGCATAAAATAATAATCTATAGGAAAAATTATTTATATCACATCTGTAAATAGATGTGTGTCTGATGTCTGTTGTATTCATGGATATGAAGTATGGATATATTCATGCTATAACGTATTGAAGGTTGTGTATTTTTATTATTTATTTATTTATCAATCACAGTGCAAGGAATTAAACCCCAAAGCTCTGCCCATGCTGGGGAAGTGTTCTTTCACTAAGCTTCACCCTCAGCATATTTTAATAGTTTTCTAATTTTAAATCATACTCATACTTTATAAGCATTGATAGTAACTAAAGCACAGATTAAAAGAAAAAAGGCAACATGTTTAGTTAATTCCTCCAAGCCAAAGTGGGGTTCATGGGCTTGTATAACATTTATCATTTGGCATTTTGGTTTCATCCTCAGAATTATACAAGTAAGGTGAGGTCTATGTGGTCACTGACCTCACATTGCAATGGTCTGGATTCCAGGTTCAGGATAAAAAGTACAATAGTGATTATATATTCTTCAAGAAAAATGCATTTGGATAGTAAATAAGACATACATTTTAAAGGCTGTACTGGGTCACTGTGATGAATCTTTCATTAGCAAATGTTCAAGAAGAAATATATGGTGACTTATTTAAACCCCTAAAAATATTTTCGCTGCAGCTTATAGTCTGTTTTGTTGCTTTCTTCCTCCTTCTCTTCCTCTTCCTCCTCCTCTTCTTCCTCTTCTTTCTTCTAGTCTTCTAGACTATTTCTCTACCACTTAGCTAAATCCACAAATCCTATAATCTGTTTTCTGTCAGAATTAACCAGGATCTCTTCTACTAACCCAAATCATTAGTCGGTGTAGCCGTAGCACAGCTAGCGGAGTAATGAACAGCCGTGGCTGACTGGTATGGGGGCGGTGGTGTTTGACCTTGTTCAGGGGGTCTGCTCTGACTGAAACGGAGATCAGCCATCTTCAGGAGCCATAGACAGCAGTTGTGCACACAGTATGTCTGGAGTCATCAACAGAACATACAGACATGGGAGGAGAGTCCTAAGGATACGCTGGTAATTGGCTTGAAAAAAACAAAAAACCAACCTGGGAGGTGGATGTGTGTGAGGTGGGAGAAGAGAGAAGAGAGAGAGCTGAGTATTTAGGAAGAGATGGAGCCAGGAGCAGGAGAACCAGGGATCGTCACTGATAATAACTGCAAAGCAGCTGGATGTAATCTGCTGTTTGCCAAGTGTTTTCGATCCTCTTTATAAACCAGCCCATACGGTAAATGGGGCCCGAAGTGGGTTAGGGAACATGGTAACCTCATTTCACCTTATTTAGCTATGTGCCAGGGATCTCAGCAGGTAGTTCAATTAACTTCCACTAGTTAAATGGGATGAAAATGAGGTTACCCAGATTGACAAAACTCAGATGCTGTTCCCCCTCCAAATCAGGAGGGGTTAGGCTCTGGGCCGCAGCTCTAGCTGGTGGGGCCCCAGGCAGTTGTGTTAGGCTCTGGGCCGCAGCTCTAGCTGGTGGTCCCGGGCAGCTGCAGGTCTGAACTGAACAGGAGCTTTGGCACTCAGGGCCACAGCTCCATCCTGCAGTCTCAGCAGAGACAGGGAAATGACATGGAATGGATGGCCACTGTATTAACGAGGATGTCAAAGGCTCATTGCATGCTTCTAGTTTTTCTCTCTTCCTACATGGATGCAGGATCTTGATCGAGAAAACCTTCCCTCGTGATTTTATTTGACATCTGACAGAACAGGAACAGCGATATTCTTTTTGTAAAGCCTGAATTTTGTGAGATTATTTTCCTATTGATGATGGAGTTCTTGAGCTTAGAAATCTCAATTAGCTCCATGGTTATTTGCAAAATAACGTTTCAGAATCTGCAGTTACTTTAATATGTTTAAAGGGACACTAGATGGGAATAATTTTTTTTTTAAAACATCACTTAGTAAACAACTCTGTTTGGAGGTAGGCAAAGTTCAAATTACGTTTCTTTAATTTGTATCTATTTTCAATTTTAGCAAGTGGCCTTATGGGTAATGGTCACTTCTAACAGATAAAGGAATGACACAAATGTTGAAATATGCAGATGCTCCAGTTCTCTGGGAGCACAGAGTTCATTGATAGCTCTTTGGGATAGGACCAAGTGGCCACTGCACCTAGTATTTAGCTTGTTTGAAGGCAGTCTGTGGTAACAACTGAGTGTGGCACCATGATGAAAACAGCGCCATGAAGTCCTGCACCAGACAATTTGACCCTTTTCTACCGTTTCCCCATCTGAAGAAGATGTTTGGTTTTAAAAGGAAGCAAGCGATGGTTAGTTTTGACTGTCACCTTGGGGCAATCTAGAATCTCTTGGGGGAAGAATCTCAATGAGGGATTTTTTAGATCAGGTTGTACTACAGGCATGTCTGTGGGAGACAGTATATTAATTATGATAACCGAGGTGGGAGACCTGACTAATATGGATGACACCATACTCAGGCAGGCAGGGGGTCCTAAACCATGTAAGAACAGAGAGAGCGAGCTGAGCCTAACCATGCATGCATTCGCCATTCCTTCCTCTCTTAACTGGGTGTGCTGTGACCATCTACCGCAAGTTCCTGCCGTGTTGCCTTCACTGTGATGGGTTGTAATGTGGAATCTTGAGTTAAACTCTTTCTCTCGTCACTTTCTTTTGCCAGGGGGTGTGTTATTACAACGGCAGGAAATGGACCTTGGACAAGGTATCAGACTATGTTGTTCTAAAGAAGAAATGAATTGACAGAATGACTTTGCAGTTGTGTAATAAATGTTAGCTATTTCTATTTTATGGAGATAGCGATAATGAAGCAAGTAGAAATTTAAAAAAGTATTATTTCTGGAGTGCAATGCTCTTATATCAAGGGCATATAATAAAGTATGTGTTCTTTTCCCATTAAATAAAAGTAATTCTTTTTTCCATTATTGTCTTTACTATATATATATATATATATATATATATATATATATATATATATATCACAATTTTATTTTGCCTGTAATCCTTGAACTCAGGAGGCTGGGACAGGAAGGTCATGAGTTTGAATCTAGCCCAGGCTATGCAGTGAGACCAAGTTATAAAATAAATAAGTAAAATAAATCTCATCTGTGTTCTACAGAGGGAAAATAGGCTTGTATGTTCTGAAATTAGGATTTTTAATGTGAGATGCTGCTCTCTCACAAAAGTCATGGAGACAACAGATGGTACATAACCGGCCAACAGAATGTTTGTGATGTATCTGGGAATGCATGTAAACTCCATCTTTTTGCCATAAAGGATATTTCCTATGTTACCTACTTGAATTATTGTCTTATCTACCCCTTATGAAGCTCGAGGGAGTTTAGCAGGGTTTGTCTACTTCATAAATGATGACCCTATTTTCTGTGTAGTGTGGTTCTCTTAGCCGAAAAAAATGCAGTTAATAATTCCAGGTTAGGGCCTGGTGCCTCCTGTTGCTGTGGGTGGTAGTTTTTGTTTTCAGACATGGGTCGGGTCCAAGGTAAATTGGCCTGATGCTGTGGGGCAGAGGCTAGACTTTTACCCTCAGTATTTGACAGAATTTATCTACATTGTCTTTTAAAGTATTATTAGTATTTGAAATGAATAATGCTAATAATGATGACTTTAAAGTTGTGGGAAATGAAGATGTCTTCTGGGTCACTTAGAATATGGTATAAAAATGAAGCAGTTTTGAATTCTGATTATGTTTATTTGACTTAAACCTATTGCATACGTGGACAGAACCATGAGAGTCTACCTTGTAAATACAAGTATTATACCAATTGAAGCAAAATAGTTTGTTTAAGGAAGTAATATTAATTTGACTTATGTAATTCTTTGTCTCCAAAATATTGTCTAAACTCTGCCAATCACTGGGGACAAAAAGGCCATGTAAGTAAGTGGGCTGCAAGATACATTAAAACATTATTTTGGCAGGGATGAATATGAACAAATTACATAATTTATATGTATGAGAAATAAAAATTCAATGTTATTTTATATAACACTTTCAAGGACAATATATATGAGACCTAGTAGAGAAGTAAGTGCTGATGCTCAGTCTGTCTAGGGAACAGAAGAGCCCTGAATTCCGACGTGGAGTTCACTGTGCGAAGCTGGACCATGGTGTTCTGTGTAATGGAGAAAGAATTGCAATAAAACTGAAAACATCCAGTGGCATCTAATTTTTGTTTCATTGAAATAAGGGGAAAAACATGCTTCAAATAAATGCATGCAGATGCCGGTAGTATTTTCCTGACTTGTATTGATGCCCCACCCTCAAAAAAATGCTAAAAGCAATCAGTACCTCTGAGCCAAAGGAAAGTGAGTGATGGCCACAGAGAGTCTCCCTCCCTGTGGATATTACAAAGGGGAATTTGAGCCCTGCTGCTGTTAATGATGACTACAAATTGTAGCCAATCAAACCAGAAGGAGCATTGACCATATTCACTGTGAACTGCTTAAGGCTTAAACACCAGGGACTTGAAACAAACTGTTCTTATCCTCTTTTCCAAACAGAGATTTAAATGTACAATGTCAGGACCAGCACCAGCTGCACTTGAAGAGCCACAAGTCTCTGTAAGCTCCAAGGAAATGGAAGGGAGCCCAGTTCACGCAGGAGGTGTCATCTTGTTCTAGCCAGCTGGGTGACAACCGGGGTGAAAATGATGAGGTGCTAATTAAAGTGATAGACATTCTCATTGTAGTAGTGGTCAACAGGCACCTGCAGAAGTATCGAGAGCCTGGGATGCATGGCCCCGCCTGTCCAAACCTGGGGGTCTCTTATCTATCTTATCTTTTAGCTTTCTCCTATTACAGGTTTAGTTGGAAACAGTGCCTCCGCCTGCCTCTTGTTCTGATTCACCAGTTCTACTGAGGAATAATTGTTACATGATGTGTGAAGTGTTGAACAAGGGCCCTTGGTGAAAGTCTGGAGGTGTGTTTGGCTTTTTATTTTTTAAGTCAACAGATTAAAGTATTTGTTAAAATAAATAGATAAATAATACAAAACAAAAATCCTCAGACAGATGGATGATATTCTGTGGTCTGGAATACAAGGTAAGGTTGTTCTCTTCGTGTTTCTCACGTTGAACTTTGACTGACCCCTGTGAGATGATGCTGCATCTCAGCATGGTTTGAGTGGCTTTTCAAAACAGAGAGCACAGCATGACCAAAGCAGGCTACTTGGTTTAAAATGAACTCCCCACTTCCTACATAGAATAACATTTCCGGAGTTATGTCTTCATGGCTTTAGGCCCTACCACAGATGAACAAGGCCATGATGGACTGGCCTTCCATTTCAGAAGGAGACCTGTATTTGCTCCACTTTGCACATACACAGCCCATAATGCTTTATTTGAATGCTAGGGAAGCTGCTCCATGATGATCTTTAAAGAGTGTGTTGTATAAAATCTCATCTATCCAAAAGAAGTCATGTGCTGTCACAGAATTGTGTCTTTGCAACTTTTAAAGATTTTTTTTGACAAAATGACTTAAGATGTAGGTTCATGTAATTTCAGTCCCCTGTAGAACTGAAGAAATTCATACCCAGCCTCCCTACACTTGTGCATGTTTTCTTCAGATTGACATAAGCATGGTCCAGTTTTTCCTGAGATGTCAGTAGCAGTCCTGGCTCCATTATAACGTGCTATCTTTTTCAGCAAGATATTCAATCCCTCAGCATTACCTTTTTTTTCATCTGTAAAATAGGCATAAATGTTCACCTCAGAGAAATGTGGTAGGTGATATGATCGGGCACATGGAAACAGTAACACATGAATGGGTCTGCCCTACTAGCATAGAAATAGATCTGTGATGATCCACCAATCTGGAAAATGGATGGAAAAGCAATCTCTTGGAAAGAAAAGATGAATTTTAATTTGGATATGTTTCACCTAAGCATATGTGAGACTCTCTAGAATATTACCATGGGGATGCCAGAACAAAGCCAATCATATTTAAAAGACATGACACTAGGCAGGTAGACATAGGTGTTCTTAGTCTAATCTATGGGATTGACAAGATTCCTTACATCAAGACTCTAGAATAAGAAGGCCGAGATTAATCTGAAAGAAAATCTACAGTTCCTGATAGAGGGAGAATTGGTCCTTTCCAGGGAAAAAATTCCTCACAAGTAATTTAATCCCAAGTGGTCAGCCCTAAACATATATGTATAAAAGCAACACTAAATGGACACAGGAGGTTGTAGGAGTCATGAATTTGAGAGAAAACAGAGGGGAGACATAGGAGGATTTGGTGGGGAGAGAGGAAGGGATGAAAATAATGTAAATATAATACTTATATAGGAAATTCTCAAAAAAATTTAAAAAATTAAAGGGAAAAGGGAAAAAGTGCCAGATCAGGAGGGGTTAGAGAGCAGTCAGGATGGAGGCTGACGATACCCCATAGAAAATAGAGTAGTGACAATATGAGGTGTCACCAGGACAGGAAGGTAGAAAATAAAGCTTGGAGGTTTATATTGACTGCCACCTTGACAGGATCTAGAATCATCTAGGAGACACTTTGGGTGTGTCCATGTCAATGGTCATTTCTAGATTAGGTTAATTGAGGAGAGGAGGAAAGACCCGTGCGTCTAAGATTGCCTGTAAAGTAGAAAGCTCATGGAGCATGAACACTTGTTGATTTCTGCTTCCTGAGTATTAGTGCATTGTGACCAGCTGCCTCACACTCTTGCTACTATGCCTTCTCCACCCACACAGACTTCCCAGGAACCCTTCCTTCGTTAAGTTGCTGTGCTCAGGTATTTTGTTGCAGCAATGAAGTAAATAGCCAGTACAGAAAGCCAACAGTGAGCATTGTTTAATGAGGCATTTTAATGTAGATGAGGAGTTTCCTTTAAATTGCCCCTTTATGAGAGTTCTGGGGAAGAGAATGCAGTCCATTATGAGGTGAGGAGAGGCTAGCTGGAAAGGAAGATGACAGGGAAGCATGCACACTCATCCCGCTTCCTGCACGTGAGTCTGCTGAGGAGGAGAAAGAAGAGGAAAAGGGGTCTTATAGTGAAGAGGTCAGGTGGATAGGTTCACCACAGAGAAAGAGAAAAACATCCTTTCCTTGGTGGTCATGGCTCATCTTTTTCTTTTTTGAGCATGGGAGAACATTTGCTTTATGTACATATTTCTGGTCAGTTTTCTGTGTCTCATTCTTCTTGCTTCCTAAAATGACCCAGTCACTGTGTTGAAAGTCTAGTTTGGATCTTAGGTGTCTAAATGGAGAGCTCAGAGGTGTGGTCTGTTTTCCAAAGCTCAATCTGTTTTCCTGTTTTCTTCCACTGTATGGGTTTTCAAGCCATGTCTTTGTTTAAGATGTCTGGTATGAAGAGTCTCCTCCTGAGAAAGACTCAATTGAGACCCAGCTCCTGGACATTGCTATTGGTAGGATTCTCTCACACTTAGGAACTTCTGCCTCTTCTGAACACTTTCATATTTTCTTCACATAACAGGGAAACTTAGCCCCCAAACAGAAATGGAAGCACATGAGCCTGATTCCTCTGCCTTTACCAGTGGCAGTGACATGCTCTTTCCTCACATATTACGACGGCCTCAACCTTGTTTTCTGAGCACATTCTCTGGGAAAGCTACTACTAGGTCAAGGTGACATTTGAGAGAAATTTTTCATCCTTACTCTTTGTTCTTTCTCTGCCATGTGACACATTTGCTTAGACCTTTACCTTTTATGACTTTTGGGTCTTCTGTACATTTGAGCCCATCTGGTCTCTCAGAACAACACTCCTATTTCAGAGAAGTCCTTGATTGCACTTTCAGAAGATGGGGGAATTTACAGATATCTTATGGTTGTACCAGTTTTTCTTCAGCCTCTACCCAATGATGGAAGATTGTCAGCTAGAACTGGCCTAACCTTGAAACAGAAAAAACTAGAGATGCCAAATGCCACTTCATTAAAGCATTCTAAAATACACGTGCATGCTGTTAAAATCTTGAGAAAACAACTCATCTGTTATGCTGCTTAGAGGCTGGTTGGTACTTTGGAGCAACAGGTATGAGGCAGCAAAGAAAGGGGAAGAGCTGGTAGGACCTGGACCCAGCTACGGTAACTGAGATGGTCAGGTGTGTCGGGGGAGAAGCTGACTGCGCATGTTCATTGTGGCAATTTCATATCTGTTAACAATCATGCCACCTTATATTCTGAAAGGCAACAGTGACTTATGCTGTATCATTTTCAAAGTGTCCAGGAAGGAACTTTTTTTTTAAATTAGATGCTTAATATTTTGTGTTATCCCCAGTTTTACAGAGCAGCCACTGATGTCAGCAAGCCCTAGCAAATGAGAGGGACAGAAGGGGAATGCTGTAGGAGTCTACAGTAAGATCTGGACTGCCTCTAAACGCTTTTAGGCCTTGGCTTCAGTGCAGGGGCACTTACTACCCACCAAGGCATTTTCTCAGCAAAGGTTAGAAGGCACACAGATGGCAGCTTGTAGCTTTGTGAGAGTGACAATCTTTCTTGCTGTTCCTTGAATTTACATAAAGTAACGATGCAAAGCGCTCATCATGCTCCAAACTCAATCTCAAACAAAATGACCAGTAATTGAAACAACAAAGGTAATTGGCCACGGATGATAGAAGAAATTTCACTCTAAGGAGCTTACTGACTGGAAAAGATTCAATAACTCCAAAGCACTGGAAATATTTTAGGCACCACAAGCCCTCGTTTGAGTCTATTGGCAAGGAGAATGTAAGAGTCCTTGATTGCCTAGTCTCATGCAGTGCTTTGACTAGACTCTGTAATTTCTAAAATGGACAGCATTTGTGGAAATGATCAGCCACACTCCCCTTACCTACCAAGCACTGTGCTCAGACATTGTTTCCCACAGCACCTGTGTCTAGTTTACTGAACATGCTAGACTTTGTGGAGACAAAAGGAATTTCTCTCTCTCTCCAACTATTGTTTTCAGCTAGATTGTCATATTCATTCACTAAACAAGTATTTATTGCCCAGCTCTTATGGGTCAGGTAATATTTTAGGCCTTTAGAGCACGGGTTATAGTAAAACTAAAGAGATGAACCTTTTTAGTGGTGAGATAGGCAAACATAACAATTGTTTTCTTTTTCCCAGTCTCTGGACTCAGGCATATTCCATGGCTTGTCTATTAAAGTTGTCGTTTAGTCCATTAGAACATTCCACGTAGCCCAAATTAAATATTTGTTTCTCATCCAAATCAAAACTTTCTCTTCCCTAATCCAGTCTGTCACAGGAGGAGCTCCACATTAGGGAGGGCATGCACTCTCTTCGCTCTAACTCTCCACTCTGCCTGTGCAGTCTCTTGTTCAAACTCCCTCATGACTCTTTCCAAATGCCAAGTTGGCCAGGTCAAGTTATTCCCAGGGCTCTCTTGTGATAATAACTTCCCTCAGTAGGGGAACTCCCTAAGGATCTCAACAGTCCTGTGGACATCTGTGCTGTGTGAGTGCCCACCTCTCCTCGGCTTTGCATCTACATCTGAGTAAATGGCTCACTTTTGAGCTTTTGCTCAGCTTGTAATGTGAAAACAAACACACACAGCCTTTGCCTAATGGGAGGAAGTTTCCAAGATTCTACCCTCGGAACCGTAGTTTTCTTTTGAAAAGCATGTTTTCATTCTCTAGATTCACAATATTAAACTGGAGTCAATAAATCATTTTAGCTAGCTCCTAGTCATCTCTTGAGGATGGTGTAGACATTTTCTGGGAATATCATGTAAGATGTACACAGTTTTCACTTTGCTGATAAGCATGTTTCAAAAGAACAAACAAACAAAACAGGCTGCTATAGCCGTGGGTTGCATGCATGCTCCTGGAAAGGGTTTGTATCAGTCGTCTCTGACCTATCACAGCAGCATCCCCAACCAGGTCAAGGTTAACATATAACAACATGAATAAGCATATTTACAAACTTCTCAAGAGAGGATTGACTCCCTCACAAATCACTGTGATGTGATCCCAAGGATCTCAAATAGCAGTGTGTAAGTGTGCCTTCTGTTGGTCAATAAAGCCTGAAGGATCATTAAATCAGAAGGACTCAGTTCTAGTCTTCTAGTCTTTCTAAGCATTTTTACCTCCTTGCTAAGAAAGCAGATGTGTTTCCCAAGCATCTTCAGAGTGACAGAGAGGATGAAAATGCCAAATCTTGTCTGATGCTGAGAGAGCTGAACTCACTCATGGACCCAAGAGGCTTCTCCTTGCCAAATAGAAACAAGGGTCATCCATAGTCTCTGACCTAGTGGCATAAATTTTTCTGGAGGAGTTGAACAATAAAAAACACTTTAAATAAATATAAAAATGTCAAAACACACAGATGAGGGTGGTTTTATGAGACCTTCAAATAAGAATGAGTGTCAACACTTTTCAGTACAGTCCATACAATGGGAAAGGAAGAAACATTGCCAAACTGTTTTGAAGAAGCTAGCATTGTCATGATACCAAAACCATATAAACATACAACAAAAAGTAAATTATAGATCAATCTCTTTTCTGAACACAGATGCAAAAAATTCTCAACAAAATACTTGCAAGCCGAATTCTTGAAAACATTGAGGGATCATTCATCATGACCAAGTAGTTTTATTTCAGGGATGCAGAGATGGCTCAACCTATGCCAGTAAGTAAATATGATCCTCATACAAATGATCTCAAGGACAAAAATCACACAGCCATCTTGACAAATGCACAAAAGGCTTTTGAGAAAAACTACAACCTTTCAGGATACACGTCCTGAAGAAACAGAGTAGAAGAAACATACTTCAACATTATAAAGCCTATCTGTGACAAATCTACAACAAATACTGTATTAAATGGAAAAAGTCCACTAAAGTATATTCTATTTAACTAAATTCATCCAAATATTACTGTATCAGTGTAGAATCATCATAAAAAGAATCAATGGGATGTTTCTCGTTCTTTCCCCATGTTCCAACTTTGAAAAACAGACCCTATTGAAGAGGCCCATAATGTTTCATTTCAACTGGCCACATCTCAAATGTCTGCAGACCTCCTGTGCATAATGCTCACCATTTTGCATAGCACAGAGACAGTTCTTTCTTGAGAACATAGGACTGGACCACTGCTTTTCTGTCATCCTGGGCATCTCCATAGAAACTGAGTAAGCTCTAAAAATCATTTATATGTCTTGAACTTGTGTATATCTTTCTTGATATCACACCTTCCCTGTATCACTTCTGCCTACCAAGGACTTGCAACTCCTCTCCTGTCTCTTCCACCTCTTCCTCATCTTTTATTTCTCCTCACTAATCATCTTCCAACTTCTCCTCCTCCTCTTCTTCTTCTTTTTCTTTTCTTTTTTTTTTGGGGGGGGCGGGGTAAGGGGAGCTGAGGACCGAACCCAGGGCCTTGTGCTTGCTAGGCAAGCACCACAGAACTAAATCCCCAATCCCCTCTCTTTTTTCTTATTCTATCATTAGTTTTTCCCTTTCCTACTCCTTCATCTCCACTCACACTGATCCCTATAGCTCTCGTGACAGGCAATGGTGTCCTAACAGTGAACACTGACAGTAGTGGCTGAGGGAGAAATGAGTAGGTCCTCAGTAGACCTCCTTTTCCTCAGCTCCCTTCTTCCTTCCGGCCACTTTTCATTCCCAATTCATCCACAGTTCTTTTTAATTGCTGGAGTATTTAATATGTTAAGTTAAATTTCTATGTAACATACTGCCAACATGCAGTGTGGATGTAAAAGCAAGTGAAAAACAAAACAGACAAATAAACCAACAAAACTCAGGCTTCTTAAAGCTGTCTTTGGGGGAGGAAATATCCTTTCCTACAGTGTAGTGGTGCTTTTACTGTTACCAGTGGTGGTTACAACATAGGACTCTACTGTGGTAAATACCAGGAGATAGATGCACTGGAGATTGAAGATTACATCTGGATGCGTGAGGTTTCCAGGCTCTCCAACTAGCTCATTTGGGACCAATGAACAGAGGATTTAGTGATAGATAGCTGGAGCAGAAAACAAACAAACAAACAAACAAAAATCAAATAAGAAATGGCTCGAGTTTGGAAAAAAATATGAACCTATTCACACTCCCATGTAAAAGTAATATGTTTTACTTTTGTTTGGTAGTTTTTGAGGTCCTTTCCTCCCTATTTTTCCTGTAAATTATAACCCCCAATTTCAAAGGAAAGAATTTCATTTCATTTCTCGGTACCAGCACAGTGTTTCCAAATATAAGAGCTCTTTAATGTTTAGGAAAAAAAAGCTGTAGCCTGAAATTGGAGAGTTTCAGATTGAAGAGTAAATACCAAAGGCTCATGAACTGGAGTGGTGACAGGAATTAGTTATCTCTACCCAGATCACTAATAAACTGGCCAATATCCTAGAGGAAATTAGTTTAGAAATACTTTAGATGGTGTCTCCTTCTAAATGGATACTGTAGCTGTGATAAGGTAAGATGTCAGCTCTAAAGGGGAAGAAAAGATGCAGGTCCTACCCAACTTTAAGTAATAAAGATCTCATCTGCAGCTAAAGTAACAGCAGAAGCACAATTAGGGCAATTACATTCTGTGCATGAACACATTCTTCTCACCACTTTAAATTTGTTTCAGGCTTAAAATCGTTCTTATTCAACAATGGTTTAAATCTGCAAGAGGTGAAGCTTGTGTGTGTGTGTGAGAAGCCTGCCCCTCTCTATATAGACAGTAGCAGTGAGTGTGGTAATGCCTCCTTCAAAATATAAAATAATCTTATTAATTATTTTAATTCACTTCTAAAAACTGTATAAATGAATCTTGTTGTCTTTTTCTTAAAGAATTATTCTCTGTTCGTGGTAATTTGAACTTGTATCCACCATCCGTGACTTGGTACGCTACACAGAGGGGTGGATTTCATAATCATTCATATAATATTGTAGCACATTTCTCAGAAACTTCTTAATATTGGACAGTTTTAAAAGGAAGGCGAGTTATTTAACCGCTGAAGAGGATACTAGTGATTCATTACTAAGCCTTCCAGATAAACATTGTATTGACATCTAGTGGCTACAGAGGCTGATAACAGATCAGAAGTATGAACATCTACTCTCAGATGGTTTCCATCTCAAAAACCTCTTGAATGAAAAATAGGCAGAGTATATCAAATACTAAGTTGCAAATTCTTTTTATACTGGTATATTAAATGGCAAAGATTGGTTTTGAATTATCTTAAGAAAGAATTATTTCATGGTTGCCCAAGAAATATTGATGAACCAGTCTGCCTCCATCTTAGGCTTGAAAGCCATCATATAGTAAAGACAAACTAGGTTATTTTAGTTTATGATTAAACCTGTTTCTCAAGGATTGGACTATTCTCCACCTGTAACCCAAACTACAAATGGTTCTGTACTGTCTGCTCCAAGAAACAGCAACCTTGCCTTTGTTTCAAAAGGTTATTGTGATCACTTTATTATAACTGTCTTGTTACAACCACCTTGCAAACATGTCTTTGTTTCAGCAGGTTGTTATGACCACGATGTTTTGCTTATGTTCTGCTTCTGTAACCCTGCCTATTTGCCTGCCAAATCCCCCATTTGGAAACCTCTTCTCCTGCACTATAAAAGCCCTTATCTGCCCCATGACCAATGCCAATCACTTGAACCCTGCCTTTAGGGGGAGATAGTCTATGTATATGAAGGGAAAAAAAACTTGCTTTAGTTAATTTAGCCATGTATCTTCTTGCATCTGTGGGATTAACAATATAAGAAAATATCCCAGGTACTTAGTCAGATTTCATAAGATACATACATCACAGTATTATCAACATTCACAGAGGTCTGATATCACTATTCTGCAACTTGCTTAACAGAACCTGGTTTACTTACAGTTGAAATATCATCCAAATAAAATCTTGAACTGTTTTGTTTCCAATGAGGGAACTAAGGTGAGAGACTTGTTGGGGGTTAGGTAACTACAGAAACACTCTCAGAACTTGAACCTAGATTTGCCCAAATTCTCAGTCTGCACTCAGCCAGCCTGCTCTTCTCTATAAACACAGAAACAGCTCTGTATGGCATTGCCTCTATTCAAAATTAGCAAGTAAAGAGTGGTTATACTAATCATGTTAATTAGTACACATTAAAAATTGTAACAATAGCCGGGCGGTGGTGGCGCATGCCTTTAATCCCAGCACTTGGGAGGCAGAGCCAGGCAGATCTCTTTGAGTTCAAGGCCAGCCTGGTCTACACAGCGAGTTCCAGGACAGGCACCAAAACTACACAGAGAAACCCTGTCTCTAAAAACCAAAAGAAAAAGAAAAAAAAAATTGTAAGAAATCAATCTTGCCTTGAGAAACAGTTCTCTTTCTATGTTAATGACACACATAATCATGTGACATACACATGTCTGATAGTTTGGAAATACAACATATCTACAAAGAAATGGATGCACTGCTGGTATGTGTGTTTTACAACTTGGAAAAATTTTGTGTATTTTTCTTTTCTACTGAAAAATGTGTGAGAAGCTGTCAAAGAAAAGCATCATGGCAAGAAGTAAATTTTGGGCCTGGTTTCTTTTCCCAGCACCATTTATAAAAACTATTAAGTTTATAAAGGAAACTGACAAAAACAAAAGCTAGTAAGCTGGCCGAAGGGATGGCAGGATGCAAGTCAAGGCTGCAGACAAGAACCTTAAGAATGCCAAAAGAAATAGCTGGGTGCAGGAAACAGCTGCTGGTAGAAGGTAGAGTATGGTGGAAGGGAGACAGTGAGGGGCATCTTGAGAGACAGCAAGAGGCAGAGCGATTGGCTCTGCAGATTCTGTTTGCATAGGAAGCGAGAGTGGCAGGCAGAAGGGTAACCAGCTTTATAATCGCTCTGATAATAGGCTCTGAGTTCATACAAGCTGATGAAGAGAACAAGTATACAAATATGGGTAGCTATCTGTTCCACCTTCCTTCGTGAATCTTTGGATGAATCCCACTCAGTATAAGCTGCTTGCGTCTGGACAAAATGAGATGGGGGGATGGCAGGAGAATAAAACTGAAGGAGCACAGTATGCATGCTTCTCTTTTTCCCCCTTCATCTTTTGAGTGTATATGAGAGTATACATGTGTAATGGTTTGCTTATGTACATGGAGGTTATACAAGAAATATAATTGTATAACATGCTCATGTATTTTGTGGTTCAAGAATACAACATATCTGCAAAGAAGAAGGGATACTTTTACGTGTGTGTGTGTGTATGTGTGTGTGTGTGTGTGTGTGTGTGTGTGTGTGTGTGTGTGAATATATGTGGTGAATACATGTGTAAGTATTTGTGTATGGGGGGTGGGCATATATGTGAAAGCCAGAGGTTGATGTCTTCCTGTATCACTCTTCATCTATTTTTGACATTTTTTAAAACAAATTTCTCACTAGACGTGAATCTCACTGATTCAGTAAGACTATCCAGCTACCAAGATCCAGGGATCCACCTATCTCTATCTTCCCAGTGCTAGGATTATAGTCCTGTGCTTACCCTTGCATATGGCTGCTAGGGATCCGAACTCAGGTCTCCATGCTTGCATAGTGAACCATGCTTCCCCACATGTTTTTCTACAGGCGACAGTATTTCCAGTAACTGTAGAGGTTCCTGTCCTGGACCTCCCCCTAGCCCACCCTGCTGTGAGAGCTCCTTTTGCAGCCCACTCATTGGTGGGAAGCATTTCTTCAGCCTCGCAGTCAGTCCACAGGTGACTTCCCTCCAGCTCTAAAGCTGGGGACTGAAGGATCCTTCAGAAATAAGGGGCTAGAGAAGAAATGGGCATGATCTATCTGCTTAGGAAACACAGCAATGAGGTCTTTATAATGAGCAAGGGAAGGAGCGAGAAAGCTAACATTTTCAGACAGGGAAGCCATTAGCCCGTGAGAAGGCAGCAATCGAGAACCTGAGAACAGTCCACTCTAATGAGATAAAATCACTAAGGACCTCACCTTAGCCCTTGGTTGAAGATTGAAGAAAGTAATAGCGCTGCCTGTGGGCTTCAGATAAAGGGAAGGATATTGGTAACACTGAAAAGGCAACTTTTTTACACTTTTGTTGGTCATAAGATTGCAAAGATAAATACAGGAAATCGAATGAGATCAGAAAACTTAGGAGGTAACAGTTGATCTTCAGTAATCTGGAGGATGGAGGAGTATAGAAAGGAAAATAGGAAAGGAGTTGAGAGCAGAGGCTGTAAGCCACTGTAACAGAAGCCCAGGGTGTGCTAACCAGATCCAGACAGTGTAGACAGGAGCCATTGGCCCTCACATCAATGTCAAAATGCCTGGCGTTACTTTTAACCGTATGAGACAGCAGGCTGGTGTCTCTTCATATCAAACTAGGCCAAATTTACAGAACTGTTCCCCAAATTTTGTTGCACATTAGAATTTCCCTAAAAAGAAGAAAGAAAAATAAAAAGAGTTCATGGATATCAGAGTTTTATTCCATGTCCTGGAAATCAGAACGTGTGGCCTGGGACTGAAGCCTTAGCAATTTTCTTTTCTTTTCCTTTCTTTTCTTTCCTTTTCTGTTTTTCCTTTCTTTTCCTTTCTTATCTTTTTTCCTTTTTCTCTCTCTCCTCCCCTCTTTGTTTCCTTATTTGCATTGAATGGTTCTCAGCGTATTTCTCATCATGGACAAGCAGTCTACCATACCTCCAGCCCAAGCCTTAGCAATTGTAGAATTCTAGGCGATAAAGCCAAGCGTGAAAACCACAGACCACAGACATCAATCACCTCCCCAGTGCTTCTGCTAAACTATATCATCCACTTTCATCTGTCGGGGAATCAAAAAGCAGGTACTATGTGGATAGGTTTTTTTTTTTTTTAAGAAAAAAATAAATTAGTCATCTCATGATGTGGAGGTGTGGCTTATTAAAGTATTAACAACCTACATAATCCTAACACTGGACAGAATTGTACCAAATTTTTCCTCTTTGAGATGATGATGTGTTATGTAACATAGTCTGGAACTCAGTATATAGGTGGGCTGACCTCAAACTCATTGAGATTGTCCTGCCTCAACCTCCTGAGTTATTACGATCATAGGTCTGGGCCACCATACCCTGCTGTTTTTGCTGTCTTGACTTCTTATTTCCACTGAGACTCCCTTGTAGTTTATTTTTGTGGTACACTGGATTTTTCCCATTCTATCTCAGTATATTAACATACTGAGCACACAAATTACACAACATAGTATGTCAATTGAAAAAGGAAAAATGCTAGGTTGATGAAAACTTGGCATAAATTAGTCACAACATATTCAGAAATGCAGCCTGTCTCTGAGCCTCACACCAGATATGCATAAAAATAGGAGGCTGTGATTATTTCGTGCCCAGGGTATTGGATTTGTGCTAACATCCTTTAAATATTAACAACTCATGAGGTACCAGAAAAGCTTCATTCAAATGTCTGAGGTGACATCAAGTAACTCATCTTGTTCTGCTTTAAGAAACAGAGGCAGTGTTCAATGTGGTCACATAAAAGTTCCTTTCCTCTAGGAAAGTCTTATTAAAAAGTGGCTCAGCAAATGAAAGGGATGCCTCTTATTTTTCTCCTCTGATTAGGCACATTCAATTCTGCATTATCCCACTTGCTTTGATGCCAAACAAGATTAAATTTTCAAATACAGTATGCTAAATTTATAATGTAAGTTTAAAACAAAATTACTTATAAGAAACCAACATCAGCATCCAGGGACGAGGCTGAGCTATTAGCATAATTTACACCAGTGAAGATACTCTGCTCTAATTATTTTTGGCCAATTATCAATTACTGGTCAATGCTAGAATCATTCACCATAATTATTTCCCTAAGGTATCATCCGTGGATATAATGAAGAGTTCATCCCATTGCTTTTCTTAGAAAAACAATACTTAGTGGGTTTTTTGTTTGTTTATTTGGTTTTTGTTGTTTTGTTTCTTTCTGTGAGATTTTTTTTACTCTGTGAGAAAATCAAATCTAAATCATTAACACTGAGGATTTTTCTAAGATTTTAAATCTTTAGGTCTAAAGTATCTAAAGAAAACAGCTAACTATATCCAGGTTTGGCATGAGAAGTTTCTAGAAAGAACTCTTAAAAGCTTATCATTTCATATTGGTATGATTTTTTAAAATTAATTCATATTAAAAATAGTTTTTTTAGGTTGAAAAGGTTAATTTGCACTTCTTATGTTCACATTTTTATTATAGATTCCTTTCTTTATATATACGGCTCCTCGCTATTAAAATCAACCCCAAGCCTGCAAACACCAAGCTCACATTTGAATTCCTAATGACTCCTCCTATTGTCTCATTTCTGTTTGAACCTGTCAATCAATAGTGAAAAGTGCTAATCACTCCCAGAAACCCCAATGTTGCTCACAAAAGTACCAGTCACTGAAAAAAATAATAGCGATTGGTCATGGATGGGCAGGAAATCACACCAGGGGCCTGTGGGCACAATGGGGTTTATTAAGTCCATTTTGATCAAGTCCAGTTCTCCCTATATGCAAGGGTCTAGGATCTTAATTTCAAAGTCAGTGAAAATCAGCTAGGTAACCTATGATCATTAGCTAGCCTCTCTCTGAACTGCAGCAGAGGCTCTTATTTAGTTACTTCAGCTTTTCATGAAAGCAGCCTTTATTTTTATTCTTTATTTCTTTCCTAAAGATAGGGGAGGGATTTAGTTGGATACTTGTTGTTTAAAATTCTTGATTGACCCAGCTGTTTTTCAGTTGTTCATTATTTTCAAATGCCATTTTTCTAAGTGAGTGAGCATCCACAAAAAAAGTTATTTCCCTTTAATACTCAATGTAGCAATACCCCTTCTCCAAGTCCTGACTGAGCTTATTTCTGGGAAGAAGTTATGATGGGCATAAAGTATGGGCCCTAAACTATTGTAGCCTTGGGTCATAGAAAGAATTAAGTTAAACAATCTTATTGTCCCTGTTATACAGAATGCCAAATTTCTCAAAGTCCTTTCCTTATAATTTTTCAAGAAAATTTAAACAAACAAACAAAACCCAAACCTAAGTAAAATCCACACTGCTTGCTTGTCTCCTTCAGGACAGCAGCTGCAAAGGCGAGGGAGGAGGACATTGCTGTTGGTAAAGAATGAACAGTAATTACCTTGTAGAAGTCTCCAGAGCGATCGATCACCTTTCTGGTTTGTAAGAACAGGACTGGGAATACACAATAATTGATTTCTATTACTTATGTGTATTTTCCTTTTAGCTTTCCGAAGAAGCAACGTAGTTTAATTGACTTTAATTTCAAATTACGTATTTTTATGACTCCTGGAGTTGGCTGGAATTAGAACAAAGAGAGTTGCTAGTCCCAGGAGCTATAGTCTCCAGAGAAGGTGTAGAACTGTGTGCTTGGGTGCATTCATGTGTGAGTGTGTGTGTGAGAGAGAAATATGCATTTTAACCATCACAGGTCTTTCCGTTATTTCTGAACCTTTTTTTTTTTTAAATAGGCATTTAGGTAGCTGTTAGGTTCATTTCCCTTGTTTTAGAGAAACTAAGAATTTGTCACAATGAGAAGCTGAGAAAGGCCATATTGGCACAGGTTCAATAGAGACAAGTCCCCTCCATGCATGACAAATGGGCAGAACAATCAGTGGCAGGGTCACACTGAGTCATCAGACACAGCCTGGGCCATCCCTGCTGTGATGTCACGGTCCAGTCAAGTTCCTGTGAAACTGTGAGGAACTGAATGTATCTAACCCACACCTTCAACTTGTACTTTGATCATGAAAAGAAAACATACTTCCAAATAACCGAGGCATCTACTGAGACTCAATGCATTCAGGAGATGGAGAGCCTGGTACTTGAGAACATGAGCAGTGAACTTGAGCTGTTTAATATCTTGCCATGAGACAAAGAGAAAGACAGTTTTCCAGGGAGTGTCCTATTCCCTGGCTTCTAATGCTCTGCTTAGGTTTAGCTCTATGGTTTTACACAATGAGTACACTACAGATTCTTTGATTGTGGTGCCTATCACAGTGTGTTACAACTACCGGCTAAGTGTACTTTCTTTCCTCACCCTGCCTTTTTATGATACAATTTTCTCTTTTAAATTTTTTTTTTTTACCTGCACCATTTTTATTCAGAGTCTGGAACATTTTAGGTGATGGAGAATGCGTATGCATTAGGATTCCCTAATGGGTTGATGATATCATTCAGGCAGACACTGAGATTTGTATTTTTCATTGCTTGGACAAAAGTGATTAGGGGATGGTTTATTCTTCAGTATCATAAACAAAGCAAGGACACACAATGACAAAAGGGAGCATGGCCAGGGAACACTACTTCTCTGGTTTCTGGGATACCAAAGAACTGTAGATACACACGGCAAGTTCTAAAGCTTGCTGGTAGTTGGCACGACCATCATCTAAGGAAATTTTGAATTTGGTACGTTATTGTATACTATGTTTCCAAACAAGAAATCTATTAAATTAGCAAGAATCATGTTACTAGAACCAGCAGTTTAAAAGACAGAATTTTTGTGAGTCAAAAACCATTTCCTTTCTAAACATACACAAAAAATAATGATTTAAGGAAGCAGGTCTATTCAAATGAATAACATTAGTTTAACATATAGTATATCATTATATTTCCTTACAGAGATAAAAATCATGTATAATATCCCAAACCTTAATTTCTTGTATCTTATTTGTCCATTCCCCTCATAACATAGATGTATTCTCAAAATTAAAATCTAAAATTCCAGGCTTTGCAAATCATCAAAGAGCCGATATGACTGAAAACTATTTCTGTGTCAAGAATGCATTAGTACTGTGTAAACTATCTGTCACTAAGGAAGAATCAGCTTGCAATACTGAGGCTGCCACTTTAATGCCAGAAGATTTCACCCACAATACAGCGGCTGTAGACAATGGAGCCAAGATCGGAACACTGACATCAGGCTGTCACTCGGACAATGCCACCAATAGCATGAGTGACATTTGATGGTGGAACATTAGGGGACTGGGACATAGTAGGCTTGCGCTTTGTCAACTATCCCTTTTCTTCTTTCTCTCCTGGTGGCTATTTGTCATTCTAAGATGACGACAGACTTCCCTTGCCCTGGACCTTTCTGAACTCTGCTGTCTTCGGACATCATGGATATTGCCAAAGAAACTATTTGCTACGCAGTAATTGTATGCCACCCCTCATGGAAAGGTAAAGATAATGAGGCCTGTACAGAGAATAGGCATCCTGTCAAAGGGAAAAAGAGCGGCTTTTAAGACACACAGCCATACAAAGTGCCTTATAGACTTGTCCTGGAGTAACTGTATCAATTAACCACGCTAAAAGCGCGAACTCAGAGCGGCGCTGCACACAGCATGTCTACTGGTATTTTATTATCAAGTCCATTATGATGAGTTCATGTCCTAGACAAAGGGAGAACAGAAAAAGAATTCAGGCTGACAAATTAGACTTGAAATCAGTTTCATTTACATAACGACTGGAAGTTCATTAATAACGGAGTTTTAATTATTCATGCTCCTGTTTCACTAGATACAGCAGTTTCCCCCCCGCTGTGCGGGATGTCTGGATTAGCTAAAATGAACCTTAGCAAACGGATGGGCTGCCCAGAAACTTGGAGGCTTTTCTCTTTTCACACTGCTGGAGCTGGCTGGGGGCAGGGAGGTGGCTTGTGTGTACAAATTGGGGCCCAGTAATGAGCAGGCAGAAGAAGAAGGCAGTGCTGGATAGAGAGCAAGGATACAGGCCGGCACAGTTTCTCTGACTCTACGTTCCATGTGTGCTGAAAAGAAAGAGAAGGGAATATTGCAGCTGTTGTGTATTCGCACTCTATGGAGCCTTCACCTGAGATGATAGCGCCTTCACTGTCAGCCAAGATCTCCCGATACGTTACACCTCTGTGAACAAGACTATGGGGTGTGTGGTTCTTCATCTGAGGATATAGGATCAGGGATAGGGTTTCTATGGTGATATTTTATTTGTATTAAAATGTTATTTGTATGTTAATGAATAAAGTTGCCCCGGGGGTCAGAACTATTAGCCAGACATAGAAAACCCGGGCAGTGGTGGCGTATGCCTTTAATCCCAGCACTTGGTAGGCAGAGTTAGGTAAGTCTCTGTGTGTTCAGGGATACAGCCAGCGTTGGATACACACACCTTTAATCTCAATACCAACCATAGAAGACCTGGAGGTCTCTACAGACAGGCAGTGACGAGGCGGTCATGTGGTTGGGTTTACAACCAATGAGAATGCAGAACAGAAAGTCTATATAAAGACTTTAACACAGGAAGTAGCCTTCTTTCGGAGAGGTAGGACCACCGCAGGAGGAAGGGTAAGGTTTTAGCTCTTAGATCTGACCTTTTGGCTTTCTTCTTTGCATTGGTTCTGTGTTTCTTATTTAATAAGACGGTTGGTTACATCTACAGGTTTCTTTTGCTTTGTATGCATTTGAAAGAATCAAAAGGAAGAAAGAGAAAGTTGACAAGCCCTGCTTTCAATTATCTAGAAAAATCTGAGAAATGGGTAGAAAATAGGCTTTTGTTCTTTTTCTTCTCGTGACAACAATGGTGATATTCCTGGTAATCAACAATGACACTAAGGATCTTTATTCTAAAGAACTTTCACTACCTGTGCACACTTACGTTCTTTTCGCCCTGCCTGGGTACCACTTTGTGAAGGAAGTAGCTGAGGTTGCTTAGTGAATCTCAGGCTCTTTCAATGTTCACATAGTTTACTATTTTAAGGGACTCATTCACAAAAACGAGAATCCCTGACACAAAACAACCATTTCTCCATGCTTTTACAGATGACAAAAATGAGTAGAGGGACAGGGGTCCTTTTCAGTTGGGAGTCCTAGGATTGCTGCAGCATCTGGTTTCCATGGCTGTCTTTTGCAGGTGCTTTTAGAAAAAAAGCTGTTTGTCGGAAGCAGCCTCACAAACAAGGTCTAGAAACATTGAGCATGAAAAGGAAATGAACAAGGAAGAAACTAGTTTAACCAAAGCTGGCTGAGACTCAACGCGTCTTTTACATTCTCCTGTTTGACTTGAAGTGCACAACAACATCATACTCATTTTATTATGACTGAAACTGAGCTCAAGAGAGACCAAACTGTGGCTGGAAAAAGATGGAGTCAGTCTGACTGGAGGTTCCCCCGTTCTGTTTGCGTCTGACGACAAGGACCGCTCACTTTTCTTCTATGTAGTTGATATACTTGTTTCTATCTAGCGTCTCCTTAACACAGATAAAACTTTGGACCAGATAAATGCAAAAACTTGGCTACTGCTGCTGCTTTTCCTCCTCCCCCTCTTCATCCTCCCTTTCTTTTCTCCCCTTCCTCCTCTTCCTTCAGAATACGTTGGCTTACTTAACTATTAGCTGACACGGAAAGTCACATACCTAAACAATTAGTGATGTTCTTAGAACACTTTGTGAACAAGATACTGTTGTGAACAAGGGCCATAGGAAAAATCAGTAAAAAATTAGACAGTCTAATTGGCCTGATAACTTTATCTCAAATGCTCCATCTGTTGAGTAGGCCACCAGCAGCTATCACTTCTTGTTGATTTGAGCATACTTCCATGTGTGTATTTTGCTCCATACACAAAAAACTTCTTCCCTTCCCCCATCCCTCCTCCTTTTTCTTGTCAAACTCTCAGATCATCTTTTCTGCTCAGAGCAACCAGTTTGGGGTGGCTAGTTTTTGTGGTTGTGTATGTGTGCATGTTTGTGCGTATATAGGTACAGATGCATGCATGCACAGAGCATATGTGAAGGTCAGAGGACAGCCTTGGGTGGTAGTCCTCAAAAGACTTCCACTTTGACTTTTTGAGACATTGGCCTGTGACTTCTAAAGTGGACTTAGGGTGTCAGAACTCATGTTCTTTCTCTTGCAAGGAATGTCCTTACCTAACTGCTTTCTTAGCCCCAGCTAAATTTAATTTCAGATTTTATTTCCTTCCTTTACTCATGAGCTGATTTCCCTACTTTCTCAGACTTGCCCCTACTTTCCTGCCTATTTTATAGCGCTATATGGGAGATTTGGGGTATTTAATTATTGCTGCAGAATGATCAAAGCGTATGTATAGTGTTTTACCTTTTTAATCTTTCAGATGTACATATATGCTCAAGTACAAAGAGGAATGAAATGCCTTAGGGGGGAAGAAAGCACATTGAAAGGATTAAACAAGATCTTTTACTAGAGAGCTAGCCTGAGGAACATGCTGGACTTGAGTCCAGAATGAAATACATGGGAGTTTAATGAGATGTGAAGAGCAGGGCACACAGCAAGACATTATTGGCATAGTGATACCTCCGTAATAGCCTCAGCCAACCTGAAAATTCATTCTCAAAGAAAACGCTTTAAAACCTTTGACCATTTTACATTTTATTCCTCATTGATAAAGTTGAGGGAATGATTCTTCAAGCCAGGGTTTTGAATGGGCAAGTTCTCTTAGCCACATTCCAGCCCCAAAGACATCACTTTTCACAAGCCATGCTGCCTAAGCTCCTGCTCTTAACTTAGATCAAAAGATTAACTTAACAAAATCTAAAAGAAATCTTGGGTTTTTTTTTCTAGTTCCATCCATTTGCCTGTAAATTTCATGATGTCTTTTTTTTTTTTTTTTTAACCACTGAGTAATACTCTATTGTGTAAATGTACCACATTTTCTTTATCCATTCTTCAGTTGAGGGGCATCTAGGTTGTTTCCAGGTTCTGGCTATTATGGATAATGCTGCTATGAACATAGTTGAGCATGTGTTCTTGTAGTATGATTGTGTATCCTTTGTGTATATGCCCAAGAGTGGTATTGCTGGGTGGTCTTGAGGTAAACTGATTCCCAATTTTCTGAGAAACTGCCATACTGATTTCCAAAGTGGCTGTGCAAGTTTCCACTCCCATCAGCAGTGGAGGAGTGTTCCCCTTACTCCACATCCTCTCCAGCATAGGCTGTCATCCGTGTTTTTGATCTTAGTCATTCTGACAGGTATAAGATAGTATCTCAAAGTCATTTGTGGGGGTTGGGGTGGTGGGGGGAACAGGAAGAGGAGAGAGAGGGGGAACTGTGGTTGGTATGGAAATTAAAAAAAGAACTTTTAAATTAAAAAAAAAGGAAGATCTTGGGAAATTGCAACCTGTCAAATGCATCTCTTAGGAATAACTGTTGTGCTGGGTGTAGTGCCTTTAATTCTAGCACTTTGGAGGCAGAGGCAGGCAGATTTCTGTGAGTACAAGGCCAGGCTAATCTACATAGTGAGTTCCAGGACAGCCAGAGCTACATAGTGAGAACCTGTTTTGAAACAAACAAACAAACAACTGTTTTAACATTAAAAAATGAAAATTTTGTTTTAACTTTGAAAATGGTTAAACTTGTGAGTTTTCCTTAAGATGGCTGAGATAAAGCCCTTTCTTGAGATGACTGTTGTACCATTTTGTGTTTATAATTTTTTTAATTTTATGAAGAGAGGGCCCATGTGGGCTATGCCAATGCAGTTATTGTCTCTGTACATTTTGATTCTCCAACGGAGTGACCTGAGTGTATCAACCACGCTCCAGGGAAAGCTCAGGCTTAGCAGTAGCTGGCCAGCACGGAATAGACTCCATGTCTGGTTTTATTCTGGTTTGGTGAAGTTTCGTTGTTGCTTTGTTTTTGTTTTTGAGAGATAAAGAACATGAAGTTGGGTGGGCAGGAACAGGGGAAGTATCTGGTAGGAGTTGGGGCATGGAAGCAATATGATCAAAATACATTGAATGAAAAAAATTGTTCTTTTTTGAGACAGTGTTTCTCTGTGTTCCCCTGGCTGTCCTTGAAGTCCCTCTGTAGAGCAGGCTGGCCTCGAACTCACAGAAATCTATCCCTCTCTGCCTTCTGAGTGATGGCATTAAAGGGATGTGCCACCATCGCCGCCGCTGCCGCCACCACCACCTAAATGAAAAATATTTTTAAAAAATTTAAAAAGGAAATCTTTATTTTTAGTTATTTGGTATGAGTCACACACACAAAATAATATTCTGAAACTCATTATCCCTATCATTGACAAATGGTTTCGAACACGAGATCTTTTAAAATTATTAAGTTGAAGCAAGGTCTGGAGATTTGGTTCAATGGGGAAAGTGCTTGCCATGTAAGTCTGAAGACCTTACTTTGTATCATAGCTCTCACATTGAAATCAATGTCACTAGATGTCATACCAGTGCTGGGGCGGGGGGCTTTCTGCAGCTCACTGGCTGGTCCAGCTGAATAGGTTAGCTCAATGTTCAGAAGAAAAACCTGTCTCAAAATATAAGCTAGACAGCAGTCACAGAAGACAACTGATGTTATCCTTTGCCACCCCTATTCTCTCTCTCTCTCTCTCTCTCTCTCTCTCTCTCTCTCTCACACACACACACACACACACACACACACACACACACACACGCACACACACACACTGAAATGTTCATGGAACAAAACAACACTGGATATGTGGGATGACATTAAACTGCAGAGCTTCCTTCTGCAGGCAATGGAAACAACCAGCAGAGTGGCAAGACCCACAGATAGACGGTCAGCAGGTAGCAGAGCTATTCTGTGTCAGTGATCATCAGGGAAATGCAAATCAAAACAACAATGAGACATCATCCCATACCTCCTAGGCTGGCTATTATCAAAACAACAAAGACAAGTGTTGGAATGGATGTGGAGAAATTGGAAATATTACAGGCTGTTGCTAAGGATGCAGAATGTTATTTACTATGGAAAGCAGTATGAGGCTCCCCTCAAAAATTAAAATTACAGTCACCATATGGCCCAGCACTGCTGGGTCAAATAGATCTGGCTAAATGAATTAAAATTAGGATGCTATAGAGAAAAGAGTCTCTTGCTCATTGCAGTACAGCTCACAAAATGCAAACCATGTGAACAACCTGAATGTTCAGAGACAACAGATAAAGAAAACAAAGCAATTGCGTGTGGTGGAAGCTATTGTACTTCTAAAGTTGGAATTTTGCAACATGTGACTTGGATGAATCTTGAGAATATTATATTAAATGAAACAAGTCAGTTGCAAAGGGAGAAACCTGGATTGATTCCATTTGGATGAGTTATTTAAAGTACAACTCAAGGGGCAGAGAGTATAATGATGGCTGTCCGTGTTCAGAGGAGGTAACAACGGGGCATTACCATAAAAAGTGTGACATTTTAGTTCTGTAAGATGAATAAATTCTAGATCTATGTTGTATGACATTGTACATATAGATAGTAATGCTATTGTCCCAACAAATGTTTATTTATTTAAAGACAGGGTCTCACGTAGCTGAAGCTGACCTCAGGCCCACTATGTAACCAAGAATGACCCTGAACTTCTGACTCCCTGGCCATCACCTCTCAAATGCTGAGATGCAGGCACTTGCCACCTTGTGGTAATGGAGTCAAACCCAGCACCTCTTGCATATTAGGTAGGCAAGCATTGTACTGACTGAGCTATATCCCAAGCCCCTTAAAATATTTTAAGAGGGTAGATATCATGGTAAGGAAACAAAAGCATTTACTTACCAAAGGCAAATTGCCATTTGCCAAATGGAACAGAATGTCTGTGTGGTACAATGATTGATTTTATGAATTTTTGCAGCTTTGCTTAATTGCAGTTTTCTCATGTATAAAGAGAAGTGATAATTCCTCTCTGATGGAGTTGTTGTAAGAATTCAGGACAATACCGTATGCTCACCAAAATGGCCGTATACCTGGTAGTGGTTGATATGATCTGACTGGAAGTTACGAAGACCATTGTTGGCCATTGGGCACTGAATTTATAATTTGATGCTGTCAGATCCATAGCACCAAATTGAAAAGCACATGTAATTTTCTCTCAGTAATGAGATCAATAAACTTCCAAGATGTAACCTCTGTGGTGTGATGTAGGGCTTCCATGCAGTGTTGCAAGTACCGCTGTAGGCTGAAATGGAGGAGGTGAAGCCACCAAAACATCCACATGTCCCTTCTGGACTGTTTGATGCCCAGAGTATTCAAAAAACTCACTCGGGCATGGGCACACGCCTGTTAGTCCAATACATTATAATCTTTGCTACATAAAAACTTCCTGTCTAAATTTAAAAAAAAATTGATTGTTCCTGAAATATATTTCTTTTCCATTTGCAGATCATTTCCACAAGAAAGATAAATTTAATCTAAAGTAAAAAATGTAAATATATGTGCCCCCCCAGACATATCCTATTTTATATCAATTATTTGATTCTTGGTCAGAAACGAATTATTGTTGATAGAATTAATGTTAATTAATGGATAAAAAACTTAAAGCCTTGATGATGATAGAGAATAATCAATCCTTTTTAAAAAGGAAAGAAAAATTTCAGAAACAGTAAGGTAGTTAGTATCCAATAACTAGATTTCTTCCCTGGGGTATTAAGAGTATCAGTACCTGGGACGTTTTCTATACAAGTGGTTCAATCCCAGCACCAAGAACACTGGGACAAGGTTACACAAGCTTGTGATCACAACATTGGAACATGAAGACAGGAAGATCAAAAGTTCAAGGTGCATAGTCAGTTTGAGGCCAATCTGTGCTACCTGAGACCTAGTCTAAAATAAATAAATAAATATTAAATAAATAAATAAATAAATAAATAAATAAATACCTAAATATAACAACTCATCATATAAAATACACTATGGCCTCCATCTTGATTCATCTCTTTTTATATTCAGTCTTTTCAAAAATGTATGATCATTTTATTATTATTATTACTAACATTTATTATTATTATCATCATCATAATAATTATTATTAGTGTGTGTGTGCCTGCTATACCTCATGTGTGGCAATCAGAAGTATGTGGAATCCGTTCTTCCCTTTCACCTTTATGTGGGTTCTGGAGATCCAATTCAGCTCACTGGGCTTATGTGGCAAGTCCCACCAGGCCTGGCTTTGTTATTTTCAGATTTATCCAGTTGTCATGCACATACATGGGTGTTTTGCCTGAGTGTATGTATGTGCATTGTGTGCATATCTGGTGCCTGTGGAGGTCAGAAAGGGGTGTCAGATCCCCTGGAACTGCAGTTACAGATGGATCAGCAGGTGGGTGCTTGGAATTTAACCCAGGTTCTCTGTAAGAGTCACAAGTCTTCTTTACAGCTGAGCAATCTTTCCAGCTCCCCCATCCATCTCTTTTTGTTTCATTTTTATTGTTTTTTAAATTTAATGAGGGGGGGCTGCTGGTGATGAACTCAGTCATCATGCTATTATGTCAAGTGCTTTACCAACTGAGTTATTGCCCCAGGCCTTTACATTTGTTTACTCTGACTCTTTTTGCTTGCTCTTGGGATCCTTTTTTCCTATTGTGTTGCCTCATCCGCCCTTCCTATGAGGGTTTGTGCCTAGTCTTATTACCTCTTGTGGTTCCATGTTCAGTTGATATCACTGGGAGGCCTGCTCCCTTCTGAAGGAAGTGGAGGAGCAGTGGATCTGGGGCAAAAAGGAGGTGGGTGAGTGGGAATTGGGAGGAGTGTGGACAGGGGAGGTGCATGGAGGGTGTAAATGGAGGAGTGGAAGGAGGAGAGACTTCAGTCAGAATGTACGGTATGAGAGAAGGAAAAACAATCACCCCTGTTGGAAAGAGTGTAAGAGCCACAGGGGATGGTGAACCAGAGGAGGACACGGCCCTCTAAATCAACATGAACAAAGCTCATATGAACTCAGAGACTGAAGCAGCATGCATAGGGCCTGCATGAGTCTGCACCATGTCCTCTGTGTATGCATTATGACTTCCAGGTTAGTGGGTTTTGTTTTTAAATGGAATTTCTGAGTGTGTGAACACGTGGGTCTCTGATTCTTGGGTCTTCTCTTGGGCTCTTTTCTTTCTGATGGTTTGCCTGGTTCAACTCTGATGTGAGAGTTTTTGTTTTACATTATTATACTTTACTTTGTTGTATTTTATTATTATCTCTTAGGAGCCTGTTCTTTTCTAATAAGACACAGAAAAGGAAGGGGGTGGATTCAATTGGGAGGGGAGGTGGGGAAGGATGGAGAGGAGTAGAGGGAGGGAAACTGTAATCAGGATCTACTACGTGAGAAAGGAATCTATTTTCACTAAAAAGAATAAAAGAGAGACTCATGCCAATTGGCTTTGGACGGTGGCTCAGTTAGCAGAGTTCTTGCTTAACATGCACAAACCCTGGATTCCATCTCCAGCACCAGATAACATTGCTCACAAGGTACAAGCCTATAATCCTAGCAACTGGCAGGTAGAGTCAGGAGGCTCAGGAGTTCAAAGGTCATCCTGGGCAATTTGAAGCTAGCTTAGGCTACATGAGACCCTGTTATAACAACAAGAACAATGATAAGAAGGATTATACCTATTGTGAAACTGGGAAATGGTGACATACTAAGAAGTAGCATTCTGTAGAATGAGGGGGGCTTGTTTTAAATAACTATGTTTCCTAAATGGGCAAGAAAACCAAGGTGGAGCCAGAGGTCACAGAAAAGGAAAGTGATGAATGACTTCTGTGTGGAGGGCCTGCTGACAGACTGTACTTGATAGCTGAAGAACTTCCTAGCTGACCCTTTCAAGTCTGTCATTCATGGAGTCCAGCCTGCTTGTGTGGCATCTCCAGGTGTGTTTCAATGAGGCACTAAACTTCCTCTCATTGACTCAAGGAGGAAGCCTTCAGGTAGGTTTAATGCCTAAGATTAAGACTGCATTAAGATTAAGTCTAAAATGTACCGCCACCAATGAGCCCTCTAGTCTTTCTGTAAGCCTTGAATTTTTGATGCAATCAATGACACCAGTGGAGCCATCTTCTGTGCAGTGGTTATTAAAGATATAAAAATCAATACAAAGATGATACTTGGAAATCTATATCACAAGATAATGAATCACCATGAGAGTCCACTAAGAAGAATGTCAGCAAACCAACAGAAGGCTTGTGCAGAACAAGGTACTTCATGCCAGGAGACTTGCAGCTAAATTTTGTATGAAACAGACATCCACAGACCATGCTTATGGCACAGTTACATGACAAGGTTTTAGTAAAATTAAGACAGAAGTTCAACTAGGCAAAAGTCTAAAACAGAACTAAGAGGAGAGGGTGTCTCTTAAAGAGAAGGAATGGGACACAGCAAAAGAACCAGAATTGAGATGTAAGCCTGAGCCAATAACATCATGATTTAACTTTAATTCACGACAAAATAGCATCAAACTTTCTCTGTCTGTAATCCTCATTCAATTTCTTTTAAATGAAGCATGATTTGCCTGCACCTTGCATCTGTAAGTACTGATTGCTATTGGAGTTGGGTCTCAGGGCTTCACAGAATGACCCAAATTTAATTTGAACTGGGGATTGATTTCGTTTCCTTCAAAGGAAGATTTTTTTCCCCTCCAAAATTGAGCTAGGGTCTGACATTGCAAGTTCATTTTAGTTTTCCCCTTGATCCAATTGCAAGTGACATGAGAACATTTATGTGCTTGGTCCCTAAGGGATGTCACAACATTGCTAATGATGTCACAAATGGCTAAGAACTACTCTGTGCCTTGAGGAATACGAATTCCCTAGAAGTTCTTTTTTTCTTTTTCTTTTACATTTATTTATTTTTATTTTATGTGTATGGATGTTTTGTCTGTGTGTATGCCCATGCACTGTGTTTATGTCTAGTACCCAGGGAGGACAGAAAAGAGTATCAGATCCTCTAGTACTAGAGTTACAGATGGTTGTAAGCCACTATGGGTACTGGGAATCTAACTCAATGCTCTTAAATGCAGAGCCATCTCTCCAGCTTCCATACCCATTATTTCTTAATTTTGGCTGCTAGGCAAAGAAGAAAAGAAGCAGGCTTGTCACAGTCCGCATTCACTAAAACACTGTATATTTAATAGACACCAAATTTATGTCTGAGATTTCCCGATTTATAACTATGTAAATAAAGTTTTATAGACAAGGATTAGGAAAGGATGTGTTTTTGTGTGTATTGGGTGGTGCAAAAGTCATAAATGTTTCTGTTTCCGCTTTCTGCAAATGCATGCAGGCACCCCTCTCTATAGCTCCCAAGGGGCTGCCCTTCAGGAGAGGCGGGCTCCAGACAACTTCATATTAAGTCCTTAACTGAGAAGTGTGGTTCTGTGTTCATCTGGAAATGTACTGGCTTACAGAGACATGCCATTGCTTTTCTTGGAGCCTCTTCATCTACCTATCATTTGGATGCCAATACAATTTCCAGAAAATAGCACAATGATTAGTTTATAGTATTGCATAGTAAGTTGCGTTTCTCTGTATTTTCATTGCATGTTTTAGAGGCTGATTTACTCAGCTGTGGCTATTGTGGAATTAGCCATTTTTTTGTTGCTGTTGTTTTTCTCCTAATATATCATACAGAAGGGAGACATAGCTCCTGTCCCTTTAACAGGTCTTTCCAGTTTTGACTTCATTTGTTCCCCTGCCCCCTCTGCATAGGCTCCCAAAGCAAAGGGACCACCAAGCAGCGTAAAACAAGAAGAATTCAGTTAGACACAAATAAAGGCAGACCTTTTCCTGGCAAGATCTGCCTGGATGAGCAATGTCTGTGGTTGAAAATACTGTGTTTTCCTGATTGTGCAGACATCTCTGATTGTCCTCTTGAACCCCAACTGCCTGGGGAACACTGCCTCTCTCTTCAACTGCTCAGTTTTCATGGTCAGCTTTGATGATGTTTGGAAGGGAGTGTCTTAAACCTCTGTACAAATCTCCTCCACAGTTACATGAATCCAGTCAGTAGTTCCCAGCATCTCTGGGATCTGGTACTAACAAAGAGCCTCTCTGGTATAACCTTTAGATCCTGTGAAACACTTTTGTGTCTTGTGGAGCTATGAAAGCCTTAGCTCTTCTTGCATAGCAGTTTTTTTTTTAAATCTTACTAGATATATTTATTAATTTACAAATAGAAGCTTTAGAGCATAGCTTAACAGTGAAGTGCTTACCTAGCACGTGTGAGGCCTCAGGTTCAATTCCAAGCACAGTACATTAAAAAAAAAGTTACTGCATTTAAAAGCTGGGTGTGATCACTCATGCCTAAAGTCATAGCATGTGAAAGGCTAAGGCAAGAGAAGTGCTCTGAGTCCCAGGACAGTCTAGGTTACAGAGGGAGACCCTGTTTCAAAAAAGAAAATGATTGATAAGCGATTGATGGGAACATGCTGTGGTTAAGGCTGTGAATGCTTGGTCTCAGAGGACCTGGCCCAGGGGAAGGTTCTTCATGGAAAACTGTGTAAAACAGCTTCTCTGAGGATCACACTCTAATTGCTTTCAGAGAAAAGCTTCCATTTTTTGTTAGTAGATAAATACAAAGGACAAATATCTAAGCCTGGGTGGAATAATCGAGTGTTTCACTAGGTGGGAGGGGTAAAACAGCAGTTCAGTGAGAGGAAAGACCTTCACAGCAGACTGATGGAAAGGGGATTTTTCTAACTGGGCAGGTCAGCCATACAGAGAAAGGTAAGTTCTCAGACAGAGTATGTTCACAAGATTAAAAACTGATGAAGTCTGAACAGACAAAACTGGCAAGGGAAGCAAGCTAGCTAGCTGAAAAGCAGGAGGTGAACCAGAAAATCATATCTTTCATATAGCTAATGTGGGTGGAACTCACAGAGGGCATTTATCATATTCCATAAAGCATAAAAGACACTTAAAAAACACTGTAACTAAATCTGGAAATTAAAAATAGAGATATATTATTTTATTATGTATTATATAAGCCAATATTAATATATTCTTAGTTTCTATGTAATAAGGAACTGTTTTAAATGATTATGGAACTAACACATGGTGGAGGCAAAGAGAATTACCCAGGAATTATACAGTTGGCTCTATGAAGTTGTATTTTTTTAAACAAACTTAGAACTCTGAACACTTGAAGACATCTAAAAGTCAAGGCTGTACCAGGCCCTTTAACAGCCAAAGCTCCTTCTGTCTACTTGGCGCCTATAAACTGGGTGAAAGCAAATCTTAGACAGTCTAATTTTAGGAGAGAGAAAGCAGGATTCAAAGATACATTTATCATATATGTGTCATATATGTACGTGTATATATATCACGTATATTTGCAGTTCTGAGTTTGAACCGAAGGCCTTGCACACACTAGGCATGAGCTCTGCTGCTGACATGATGACATACAACCTCAGCCACAGCCTGCTGGTTAAAGCAAATTAAGACAGGGTGAATTGAGAAAAAGACTAGAAAGAAATACAGCAGAAGGTTAAAAATACTTTTGTTGCATGTCGACAAAAACGATAGTCTTCACATTTTTTTCTTGTATATTTGGATATTTGCAAATTCTTTGCAGTAGTATTTCCATTACTGTCAGAAAATTTAAAACAATAGGAAATCAATGGAAAGTATGAATCTCACCACTAAAATGTCCGCAGATACAAAATGAATCCATTTTACCACTGGTGAGGCCTTAAGCTAGAGGAGAAGGTGATTCCCATAGAAGTGCAAAGGTATTTTATGCCCAATTAATTGAGAAGGCTTCGAACAAAAGTCAGGGCTCCAGATTAGGAAGGCTTAGCACAAGGAAGATTTGATAGACACGGGGAAACTGCAAGACCAATGGACACTCCTCAGCAAGAAGAGGCACTTGTGTGTAACAGCACAAAAAATATGCAAACTGGCAAAATGAGCTGAGAGGGAGGTAAATGAAAAAATGATTTGGAGGGAAACTGGCTTTGAACTATACAACAAAGAACCGCAAACAGGATTTTGTCTTCTCAATGCTGAAATTATTCAAATCCATTGGGAAATCAGTTTATGGAATGAAAACAGCACTCTGACTCCTGGTCAGATAGACGCCTGTGTTCCTGCCTTAAGTCATCGTATTGGGTCTGTTTCATTACCACCGTAGCGTTGACTTCGCCTCCAAGAGAAAGCACATAGCCTGATTTTACTCTCCCTAATTCACTTGCTCACTCAAATAGTCATTGATTTTTCTGAATCTGTAGCCCATCTGCTTGCAAAATGTTCATTGACTTCATGGGATAGAACAGTAAGTATTGGTTGATGTTAATGTACATGCATGCAATAAAACTGTCAGCCCAGTCATCTGGTACCTGAGTATGAAGAGAAGGCAGGACAATGAGGCAAGTTGGAGAGACTGAAAAAACCATGCATGACGGAGAGAGCCTGGCCTTGGGCCACAGAGAGACTTGTGTAGTGGGTAGCCATTCCAGCTTGGATCTGGAAGTTCCAACCCCCATTGAGACTCTGGCAACTGTCATGCCTACGAGGCAGGGCCAGGGGAGGCGCCTGGAGACCCAAGAGCTGGATGGGCCAGCGCTCTTTCTCTGCACTCTTTGTGCTGGGATGCTGAACGGTGAAGGTGGACTGTGCAGAGCTCCGGAGAACACCGCTGGACTGCGTTACACCTTCCCTAGACCCTGTGACCTACCTATTACTTAATTTGTGAGTTACGCCATTAAATAACTATCCTTTTAACTACGTGGAGTGGCTAAAATAATTTCTCCAATAGACTTGGGTTCAAATCCTAGCTCTACTATTCTATTTGGTTTCTATGTTTGATCAAATTAAACTTTTTGAACTTCATTTAAGCTGAGTACCGTATATTATTTCTAAGGTATGTTTTTTGAGAATCAAATGAAGTGTATATGAATTAGAACACACCATAGTGGTGGGTCCAAAACAAACTCACCATGGTAAATAAGCAATATGATTGTCATCAGAAAATCAGTTTAATTTTGTAAAAGTTGTTCTTTAAACATATTTATTTATTTAGTGTGTTTGTTATCGTGTGCCTCTGTGTGTATGCACATGTGTGGAGGTCAGGGGACAGCTTTCATTTGGGAGTTCATTCTTCCACTGTGTGTCTCCTTGGGACTTAGCTCAAGTTGGCAAGCTTGGCAGCAAGCTCTTTTCTTCACTCAGCATCTCACTGGCTTTCTATCCATCCATCCATCCATCCATCCATCCATCCATCCATCCATCCATCCATCCATCCATCCATTTTCAGCACTGGTGGTAGAAATCAGAGCCTTATGAATATAAGCGAAGATACTATACAATGAATTTTATCTCCACCTGTCTTCTCTTTATTAAGATATAATATGCTCGGCCTGGAGAAATGGCTCTAGGGTTAAGAGAAAGTTTGCTGTTCTTTCAGAGAACCCCAGTTAAGTTCCCAGTACACATGAGGGCACTTAAAATGGCTTGGGCCTCCAGCTCTAAGGAATCCAATACCATCTTCTAGCCTCACTCACATGAACATATACACAAATACAGACATACTCACACATGAACACACAGAAATACAAATCATCAAGAAAGCCAATATCTATATATTTTAGGGGACAACATGGTAACTCCATACATGTATTCAGCACTGAGTTATCATGGAATGGCAGTAGGCACCTCCCTCTCCTCAAGTGGTAATAAGTTCTGTGTTTGGAACTTTCATACTGTTTTAATTACCTTGAAATTTACCCCAGATTGTCATAGCCAACAGCTCATTCCACCATGTTATAAAGTACTAAAATGAATTCCAATTTCTCCAAGTTTTTCTGTTCTTATAACAATGCCACCTCCTCCTTCACTCTTCCTGTTTTCTAGAAACAACTGTTTA
Organism: Peromyscus maniculatus bairdii; assembly: GCF_049852395.1. Lineage (NCBI taxonomy): Eukaryota > Metazoa > Chordata > Mammalia > Rodentia > Cricetidae > Peromyscus > Peromyscus maniculatus. The sequence continues at coordinate 129,156,236 of NC_134857.1, forward strand.
TCTTCTCTTCCACTATGAGGTAGACTTTTTGTTTGTGTTTTGTTTGGGGGGAGGTACTTTGACTACTGCTGTTGTTTGTATTGTTTTGAAAAAGGTCTCATTCATTCTATAGCCCAGGCTGTCCTAGATTTCCCTGAACAGCCCACGCTGGCCTCAGTTGCATGCACTCCATCCTCAGCTTCCCAAGTCCTTAGACAACCAAGGCATGAGCATCATCAGGTGTTCCTGACTGAGTTCTACTTTCAAGTCACAACTCAGGAGTTAGAGCAAGGGCAGCTGTCATTCCTACACTGTAATTTGATAATGCATGCAACTTAAAATTTTAACATGAAAAGAAAATTTTTAGTTTTCTTTGTCTGGGTCTAGTTTTGTATTATTGACATGAGAATAATCTCATCCTCCCTAATGCAAGCAGAAAAACTCCCCCTTAGATGGTAAAGAGTTAATTCACAAAGCAAGGCACAAAAGGCTCAACATCATTAAGGCTACTGGCTTTATTAACAGGGTGTCTTTGGGGGAGGGCATGCCAGAAGCTAATAGAAAGCAGCCTGCTGGGACAAAAGGGATGGTGAAGGAAAGAGCCCTCAGGAAGGACACCGGTGGCTGATAGGTACTCCCTAAGTCCTCCTTGCGTTTCTTATTCCTGTGGTCAAGTACAGGGAGCATCTTGAAAGGAGCACCTTAAGAGAGGAGGGTTGATTTGGCCTCACGATTGAAGGGACACAGTCAATAATGCTGAGGAAATCCAGGTGGCCATAGAGGCTCAATAGGCAATGTGTCACATCTTGCCCATGTAAAGAGCAGAGAGCTGGACCTGGAGGGGAGCTCACTGACCCCAGCCCTTGTAGTCTGTGTCTGCCAGTGAAATATCACTTCCTAAGGTTTGGCAGCTTCCCAGAACAGAAGACCAGCTGGGGCTCAAATATTTAAACACATGAATCTATAAGGAACATTTCATATTCAAACTATAATAAGCAGTTTTTGTTCACAGGACCAATGTGTAACTGAAAAGCCAGCAGTGGAGGTGCCTGTCTGGGTAAGGGATTTCCCCTCTTCATCTTAGAATCGGCATTGTTGACCCTGAGAGGAGCCACTGATTCCCACTAAGCTGGGAATTTTCATGGATGTCTTTTAGGCCTTTTCCTTGTCTGTGGGGTCAAAGACTCCTGGCTGGGATTCCTTTAGCTCCACAGTGAGTTGCCCAGCTCAGTCATCTCCTCCACTTGGCTTTCAGTGATAAGACAGCTCACGGCATGCATATGCAAGCATGATCTCTCTTACGGTTTATTCCAGCAAAGTATAATCCGTCCAAACTCTGTTCATTAAAAATCACAGATTTCATAAAATAATGTATTACTGTAGCTGAACATGCACATTCTTTTTGTCTGGCATGTGAATATTTTTATATGCTGACTTTATTTGTATAAAGAAACCACAGAGATCTCTGTTTGAAACCAAAAAAATTAGATTTAGTTTACATGTTTTTGTTGGAGTGTGGTGGTTAATCTCAACTGTCAGCTTAATGAGATCTAGAGTCTCCCGGGAGATGGAGTGCTAGGCACATTTGTGGGGGAATATTTTCACTGGTTTAATTGATGCAAGAGGGCCTGCCCACTGTGGGTAGCACCAAACCTTGGGGTGGGATTTGGACTACACAAAAAAGGAGAAAGTGTCCTGAGTGCAGGCATTCATCCTACTCCGCCTCTTGACTACTGATGCGATGTAGCCACCCCCCTCAAGTTCCTGCTGCTTCTTGCCACGATGGGCTGCAACCTGGGACTACAAGCGAGTGCAAAGAAATCCTTTCTCCCTTAGGCTGCTGTGTCAGGATACTTTGTCACAATGATGGAAAAAGAAGCCAAGACACGAAGGATCCATTTGAAAACTATCTTCTACTCTTGCTGTCTAAAGAACCAAAGGCAGCAGACTTAGGACCCACTACATGTTACAGTCTGCTAAATCTTTTTGTTGCTTAGGGGTTTCTCCCTAAATATCACCCTTCAATTTTGAGGTTCTTTTTACCATTTCTTAAAATTATATCAAAGATCTTAGCCAGATAAATGCTAATTACTCTAAATCACCAGAAAGTACCACTGACAATTCGGGACTAGAGCCCAACCTGCTCCCTCAACTGAACAGACATCCATCACTGCCCTTTATGTTACCATGGTGATCAGTTTACTGATAGAATTAGATTGGAAAATGATGCTTGACTACTTTGCTGTAGAATTTAGAATTTCTAAAGAATTACACCAAAAGCATTGTCTTAATAGCTAATATTATATTCTACACAGTTGTATTGCTTTCAATGTATTCTATTCTTTTAGGGCATTGTACATGCTGGCTTATATTTTTAAATAAAACAATGAAAGAAGTATCTCAGAATCACAAAGGAGAGGAATATCTTTTATTTTTATGAAAAAAACATTTTCTCCCAACAACTTATTAGTAAGACTTGTAACCACTATTTCTATTTTGGCAATTTTGCCTTTTGCCTTTGACAATGAACATTAATATTAGCTAATAGTATCCATTATAGATATGATCAGAGTATCAGACTGGGTATAGCTCAGTGTCAGAGGGTATATTTTCCATATATGCAGCCTGAATTAAAACCCTAGGGCCATACTCACATATAAAAGTTATAGTTGTATGGGTTAACTAAGATGATTCTGATATCCATTTAGATCTTATTATAATTATTAGTTTTTGATAGCTTAGTAGACCAGTTATTTAAACTTAAAATATCATATCCTATATTAGATTACTAATGAAAATATGTCTAAAATAAAGATAGCATTTGTAATACACTCCAAGTAAAATAAATGGTATTTCTACATATATAAGCATGTCAATGGCATGTGCTATCTTTAATATCATTTTTGGAAATAGGATGTGATTCATCACTGTTTGATCATAAGCATGACAGTGACCAAGGACATTTTAGAGATGAGGACTGTAGGTCCTAAAGTAGTTGACTGACAATTTTTTCACTGAACCCTGATGGTGGTCTAGGATTCTAAACATGGTGCCCCTGTATTCTTTTCTCTGGTGTGTTACTGTCAGTCCCTTCAGGAAAGCAATATGGTGGAATTAAGCAACGACTTGCTCTTGCCTGGCCTAATAGCATCACGATTTTGCTCCTCGGAAGAGAAGGGGAGTGCGCATGGAAACAAGGGCCATTGGCACATCCACTGGAGAGATGAAGTCATTAGCTGTCCACGGGCTCATTAAACTCTAATGGTGGTCATAATCATCGCTGTGATTTGGAAGCTCTGCCTTCACCCCCATGAAAGGCTTTTTGTTTTGCAGTCTTCCTTTCATTCAGCTTCCTGAAATGCTATGCCAATTGATGTTTGCATGTTTCCAAGATGGCAACGAGCCTTCTAATTGCTTCTCCCACTACACTGTGTGCTGGCAGGAACGCACCCCACTTTCAGATCACTTGATACCTCCTGTCACCTTAGGGCTCGCCAGCACACATTCAGAGGCAATGGAATGCCAATTATTTTCCTTCCTGGCATTCCATGAAAACATGTTGTAACTCCTTAAAGGAGAGAGGGATTTGGGAGTTTGATTTCTTTAATAATTCCCGCAGGGTTAGAGAGAGTTTAGCCTGTTTTGGGGAGGGGGGGGCACTGGGTTATATCCCAGTAACATCACCCACACCACTACAAAAATTTGTTCTATTAATCATGATATCCACAACCATCAATAATAGTAATACTGATAATAACCAAGTTTTCCGCCTAAAGGAGTTGAAAGACAATGAAAGCACTACAACTAATCAGTAAAATTTTATGCTTGCTCTGCACCAGCAACATTTCAAGTGTTCTCAATCGACTGGCTTGATTGTGTTCTTCCATAACTTGTCAGAATGTCTACTGTTCTCTCACTTTGTAGAGAAGAAATCTGAAGCCCATGGTTATGTAACTAGATCATGGTAGAACCACCATTTGGTATTAAAATAACACATTTTTAAATTCAGATTGGTGTCGAAGCATAGACATTTTAGTTGTTATAGGTAGAGCCAAAGACTGTCTGGGAGAATGGTAGCTTCTAGGAATTACTCTCAACCAGGAAAACAACAGGCAGTGATGAACAGTGAGTTAAATGCATGAAACCTTCTTTTACAAAGGACTTCATTCCACCTCACTTTATCAACCAGCATCCTTTATAAAAGCCTTCATCCCATCCTACTTTAACCAGCATCCTTGCAGAAGAAGCCCAACTGGGGCATTTTATGCCTCTACAAAAGAATGCATTCTCCTGGCTTCTTGCTTCATGCAATTCTAATTCATCTCTCCTTAACTGTGATTTGTGATGCCCACTCACATTCCAAGACAAGAGTGTGCTACCATCGAAAGAATCCTTTTGTACAACACCAGCATAGGTAGGCAGCCAGCTGGCAGAAACAGACAGCAACCAACAGGAAGCCACACATCCAGTGACTCACGTTTTCATCTCTACCCAGGACCATAATTTTATCCTGAAATAAAGGCTTATTGAACATCATGACTTAGAAAACCACCCACAGGCAAAGCACCACACTTGTATACTATGTTTGAATTCACAAGGTAGCTAAAACCATAATGTGACTTACTTTGAAATTCATCGTTTATCATTAGAAACTATGTAGGCTCCATAGTCATCAGAATGAGTTGTGGAGTTTAGAGGAAATGGCCTGTCAACCTAGAACAAAAACAAAACATCCAACAGTTCAAATTCGGCATGAAAAGATCAAGAGAATTGAAAGTACTTTAGTCTGCACATTAAGTGTCAGCTAAAGCGCTGGCTTCGGAGTCTGGAGATGAAGGCAGCCACTCACACGGAGGAACACCAGGTAGCAGAACCCCCGTGCTTGCCTCTGGTTTTTGAAGAATCAGTTAAATGAAGAGAGCAAAGGCTACAAACCATTCCTGGAAATGAACAACGTAACCAAACCCAGGAGGGAGGAGCCTGCTGCCACCCACCTGGAGAGACAGGTTAATCAGAAGATCAATTTCTCTCTTATCTTAGTCATTAGGCAGCCATTGATACCACCTGCTCACTTTAAACATACAAATACAAGGCAGACATCAGAAAGCTGACGTCATGCTCCAAAAGCCCTCTCTTTCTGCAGAGTGACAGGAGGACCAGGGTCCAACTCTGACCCCGAGAATCTGGGCATCTGCTCCTCTGGCAAACACAGGTGGGAGGGTGAATCAAAAAGCCAATCTCCAAGTGCAGGGAGTAGAAGATGGATATGCCAGAAACAGGAGCTATATTTACGCATGTGAAAGTCAACTGGAACTCAAGAAATAGTTAATGCATTGGGGAAGTTTCTCTCCTCTGAACCAATTCTATCCCTTGGATCCAAAGTGGCAATTCTTTAAAAACACACAGATAACACACAGATTTTATTTACTAATTTTACTGGTGTTGAGGATCACCGACTCCCCTAGGTGTAGACCACTCTTTCCAAAGCGTAAGGCAAGGCTCACTTGTCTGGGTGTGTTGTCAGCTGCTAATGGCCAAGATTTAAAATGACTCCATGGAATTCCCAAAGGGAAGCCAGTGCCGCCCCACCAGTGGGAGAAAGGGGAGATAGTTTCCGAAGCAGTAGTTGATCTTTTCCTGCAGTAGCTCCTTCGTGTTTCTTTCAACTTCAACTTTTTCTTAACCACTGTACACTCATGGGAAGTAGAGCTGCATAAGAGGAGGATCATCACAGCCCCTCACCTGTGCAGCAAATGAATATTCAAGCTGCCTTTCCCTTTTTGTATTTTGAGACAAGGTCTCCTTATGTAGCAAGCTGGCCACAAACACCTGATTCTCACTGCCTCAGATGCTAAAATGTTGAGACTAAAGGTGTGCACTTTCCTATAAAAGGAATACATTACCTCTTAATGGCATGCACCTTTAGGAGCTGGTTGGTTGAGGTGTCAGTGGTTAACTGGTCACCAAGGAATGTCTTTCTGTCAGCTTTGCACACTCTTATTCTAGTCTGAATTACCTTGTCAGTGGTAACTTGCTAACTTGGGAGGGAGAAGGTAAAGTAAGTTGTTTACCTTGCTTAAAGCTCTGGGATGGCAGCCTGCTAGCTAATTATGGCTCTCCTGCTCTTTTCTGTCTCTGAGAGCCAAAGTATCATGTGTAGGTTCTGAATACTTAAAATTCATTCCTAATTAAGCAATGTGTAGATGGATGGATTTTCTATCAAGTGAATCTCAAACCTGTAGCAGAAAATGAAGCAGCATTTCTGGCCTGAGACAGAAATGAGGTTAATCAAGATGCTGCATGAGAATCTACTTTCTAATAAAAAGACTCCCCTAGCAGTTTTCTAAAGTGCAGGTTTCTAAGATGGGCTAACCTTTTGTGTATTTTATTTTAATATCTGTGGTGCCAAGGAATTATTCCAGGACATCACACTTGCTAAGCAGATTTCCTACCAGTCAGCTATAGCCCTATCTTCCTCATTTCTATAATTTGAGGTTCTTTATTGAGTTTACCATGATGGTAAGTTTATACATCTCTTATTCTTTGTTTCAGGTGAAAATTAATTGAGAGGGAATAAGAAAGTGAAATTTTGGAGACCAGAAAGTTTGAGGTTTCAATAAACACATGATAAGTCTGACATGAACTGGCAGAGTTAAATCAGAACTTTCGGGATTTGAACACAAGATAGAAAGGGTAGCTGAATGAGGTTAGAGGGTCTGACCTTCAAATGGTGGGTAAGTGGGGGCTTAGGGATGTAACCGCTTGTAGCGTGCTTGACTAGCACGCACAAGGTCATGAGTTCAATCCTTATCTTCAGCTCAGCATAAAATGAAGCATATTGCTGCATGCCTATAATCTTAGCACTTGGAAGATGGAATCAATTGTATCAGAAGGTCAAGGTCATAAACTGAGTTACAGAGTGAGCTCAATAGTAGATGCATTACATGCCTGTACATATAACAATAGTTAATAAAATAAAATAAAATGGAATTAATGCTTTTGAAGAGAATTGTTCTTTAGGATTTTCCCCCAAATTCCTACTTTTTCAATGAGTTTGACCACAAACTCCCAAATTCAGTAATTCCCCTGCCTCAACCTCCCAAATAGATGATATTACAGGTACATGCCACTGCAACTGGCTCCTACTTTCTTCAAATTTTGAAATTACTTCCTCTTAAAAAATTTCCAAGTTCCAAACAATAGATACCATTTTAATACATTAAGTCTAATCCAGGTAACCACTTCTGCATTTGCAAATGTAAGACCAAGACTCTAACACTCTAGCAAGAAACAATATCCTTTAAGCTATGATGTAGGGAAGAAGGTTTCAACAAGATTCAAGAAACAGTAAGTTCCCAGTAACACGAAAGCAACATTTTCTCTGCCAAATGCAAATGCAATGAGCATAATTACCAGGAAACATAGAGAAGAGTACACAATTCACACAAAAAGCTCAAGAATTAACACAGTGTCAGGTCAGAGGGAAGGTGCATTCTGGAGGAAAGGAAAAGATGAGGTTTTGTTGTTTTCTGAGATGAGGTTTCTCTGTGTAGCCCCAGCTGTCCTGGAACTCACTATGTAGGCCACCCTGGCCTTGAACTCAGGGATCCATCTGCCTCTGCCTCCAGAATGCTGGGATTAAAGGTGTGTGCCTTGACTATCTGGCAGGAAAAGCCTTTTTAAAAATGGGTGGGTGGGTGCTTCAGGTTATCTAATATCCAAATAAAGACATGTTTAACTCCCGAAGTTTGGAGCAAACTCCTTTGCCTTTAATGTGTTCATCAATTCCCCTTGTTCTCCTACCTGGACTGTGGTGGTGACCTCCTACCTGTCTGTACCTGCCCTTGAGGAGCAGGTCGAGTTATTGAGGTGGGCCAATTCCACTCTATTATATTACATGACACATTCTGAGGAAGCTTTTTCTATCACCACTAACATTGTCATTTTTTAATTAAAACAACTCTTTGAGTATTCTGAGCTGACTGGAGTGTTCATAGAAGGAAGTTTGTCCTCTTAATTGGAAGCTTGGCTCTAGGATGGGGACATTAACCAGTAAACAATCAGTTGGGAACAGGGATGATATTTGAGCAGGAAGAGAACGGGCCAGAAATCCAATTTCAGCACATGAAATGTCTGTAGTCTATAGATCAGAGCAAGACTAGAAAATGAATTTAGTCAACAACTAATTCAACCAATAATTTCAGCAGAATTTAAAATGTAGCATTATTCTGAATAACAACAGTATGGCATGTCAATAGTGTACCACAACTATACTATAAAAATCTAGGGATTGTCTAGAAAATAATTGGCCTGTGGACATGTCTGTAGAGGATTGTCCTGATTGTTAATTGATATAGGAGAGCTCAGACCACTGTGGGCAGAGTCATCCCCTAAGCAGTTCCAAGCAAGCATGAGCCTGCCTGCCAGCTGCATAAAATATTTTCTCCCTTAAGCTGCTTTTGGTCAGAGTGTTTTAACACAGCAACAGAAATGAAATTAGAATACCACCCATACCAAAAATTGCTAAAGCCTAGATTAAGTCCAAATCCCACAACTGGGACTCCATACTGAGATAATTTTAGGTTGTGGCAAGTTGACATTTAAATTAACCAATACAAGTGTTATGAATACCCCATGTCTTAGTGACTTTTCTATTCCTATGATAAGACACCATGACCAAGGCAACTTATAAAAGAAAGCATTTAATTTAGGACTCACAGTTCCAGAGGGTAAGAGTCAGTGACTTTCATAGTAGGGACCACAGCAGTAGGTAGACAGGCAGGATGCTGGAATGGCAGCTGAGAGTTCACATCTTGATCCATAAGCATGAGACAGAGAGAGCTAAGTGGGAATGGCATTGGCTTTTGAAACTTCAAAGCCTGATCCCAGTGACACATCTTCTCCAACAAGGTTAAACCTACTAATTTCTCCAAAACCGTTTCACCAACTAGAGACCAAACATGCAAATATATGAGCTTATGGAGGGCATTCCCATTGAATTCACCACACCCTATTAGTATTATTTATGGATATTTACCATGTTAGGTTCAAATATGATATCACAGTAGATGTGGGAAGACATGATGCATATCATTCTCAATGGTATTCACAACACAGAGACAGCAATACTTTAAGAAGGCTCAAGTATGAGTTCCATCTTGACTTTGAAAAAAATCACAGATAGAAAATAATAAATTGCACCATAACAATTAGAAATGACTAGCTCTATATATCTATTTTGTGTGTTTCTAGTGTAAACCTCTATTCTAAATTTGTGTAATTTGAGTTTTAATAATGTGTCTCCAGAAAACAGAGCACTTTCCAAAATCCTGAAAATCGAATGATTTTGACTAGTGCCAGGATCCCTTTATCAAGCCACTCTTGGGCATACATTTTTAGTTCCTTGTGTTTGTTTTGGGAGAAGGTTCCTGAAATTTTAGATCAAAGCTTCCTCATGTCTTTCCACATATCTCACCATGTTGATAAAGGTTCGTTTTGAATAAGAAGGATGCAAAGATATTTTCCTCCAAATATCAGGCCAAGAGTAGAAGCTGGTGAGGGAGGACGGCTGTGAAGTGCCTTCCATACGGACACGAGTGACTTGCAGGAACCATGTGGCTTGCTCCTCCCTCTTCTTGTGGCCCATCAGGAGGGCAGGATTCTCATTCCAGATACAAGCTTATCACTTGGATCACAGCTAAGTTGATAGCCTCTGTCTACATTATCATTCAGCTCCATTGTTGTCATGTAACCTCCTCTTTAGGAAAAACCAGTGGACCCGAAAATAAAATGATCACAAACATGCAAATGAAGGTAACTGAATTCTCCGGCTCTGGCAGTGTTACTTGAGTTTGAGATGGCCTCAGAAGGGACAATCATAATATTTTTCTGGCTGTCTTGTCTTGATTTATAATTTGAATCTCCATAAATGATAATAGAGAGGGCAATTATCAAAGAAATGGAAAGGGCAATTATCATTAAATTGAAAACACATCACACATCCAACACGATGAATGTCTGAGCTAAAAACAGATTTTGTGGATCTTGCAACTGTTCCAGAGGAACTTAATGGAAGCAACTTCGTCTCCCACCTCCTCTAATTAGCCAGATGACTTTGGATATACCCCCCCTTTTCTTTCCCTTGGATGAAAACACAAGAGCTGTTCATCTAATCTGCCCAAATAGGCACACTACTGAGGATATGTGAATTTTACAAAGTAAAGCAATTGTCTACTTAGTGTAAAATAATTTTCCCAATCTCTCTCTCTCTCTCTCTCTCTCTCTCTCTCTCTCCTTCCCTCCCTCCCTCTCTCTCTCTCTCCCCCCCCCCTCTCTCTCTCTCTCTGTGTGTGTGTGTGTGTGTGTGTGTGTGTGTGTGTGTGTGTGTGTGTGAACTGAGGTGTGGGAAGGCTACAGTATGGGTGTAGAGGTCACATAATAACTTCAAGTGTCAGCCTTTACCATCTACCTTGTTTTAAACAAGGTCTCTGGTTTTGACCCTTCATGGGACAGGCTGTCTGGCCTGAGAGTTTCTTCTGTTTTAGCCTTCAATCTCATTGCAGGGGCCCTGGGATTAGAGATACGAGGCATCTGGTTTTTACATGTTTTCTGGTGATTTGAATTCAAGTCTTCATAGTTGTGAGACAAGTACTTTACCAGCTCAACAATTTCCCCAGGAGCAGAATTTTCCCTCTTAAGGGGGCTAAAAACAGTAGAATTCTCCTGTTGATACCGGTGTAATTCCAGGGGATACCCTTTCATCTCTACCAAATCATATAATGAATGAGCTTAAGGGAGGCACCTATATTTTGTTTATGAGCATAACTAACAGACTGGGGGCTGGAGAGATGGCTTAGTGGTTAAGAGCACTGGCTGCTCTTCCAGAGAATCTGGGTTCAATAATCAGCACATACATGGCAGCCCACAACTGTCTGTAAATCCAGTTCCAGAGGATTTGACACCCTCACACAGGCATACGTGCAGGCAAAACACCAATGTATATGAAATAAAAATGAATGAATCATTTTTTAAGTTAAAAATAAATAAAATAATACTATACTGGACATTGGCATTACCTTAAACGGCCTTTGTCTTAGATAAATCAAAGGAGCTGTAATCCAAGTTTATGGCATCAATTCTCATGACTAGGAGATGAGGCAAGTGTTTAGGGACACTGATCATAGCTGATCTTAGAAAACGGTGCTAGGGCAGGGGATCTAAACACTGAAAGTTACTTTCATTAGCTCTTCAATACAGGAAGGGTAGTTATTTCATGGATTCCGATGTCTGCTAAAGGGGCTCTTCCTCAAGCAATTTGATCTAATCCGATTCTAGCAGTGAATAACCAGAATTACCTTTCTTTTCATAGGTTCACTGAGGAGCCTAGACTCTGGCCTCTTGATGTTCTTAATGTATGAATCATTAAGAAATGATCTGGGCATCTAGAAATGCCCAGTGAATTTTCGTCATTTTATCTTGGTCTCTGATTCTTACTTTGTGTCTACAAGTAAGTCCAGCATGTATTTCTGGACAATGCTAGACTAGATGGAACCTGTTTACTTAATGGCAAAGGATTACAGGTGATGTCGGTATGTGTGGCTACACTGAGTTACAAAACTGGACATTGTGGTAATGAACAAAACAGTGAGATAAACCTGTTCAAAAGTAAAAAGGAAAGAAAACTCAATTGTCCTTTATCTGTCAGTTACATTAAATATCTGCAATTTCAGTGTTCTATCTTCTCATGTCAAATTATCTCTGGGCCTGTCTTTGTAAGTCACCCCCCAAAACAGATCAATACAATTTTACTATGCTCAGCATGACTACTGGAGTTACATTCTCCTTCAGATCGGAGGCCTGAGCTTTGCCTGCTGGTTTGCTTATTGGAGTATTGAATGCATGTAGTACTATCTACCAGCCAGCAATATGTGACATCCATGCTGGATAGTCTTCTGAGGATAATTCTCCAGTGAAATATCCTTTCTCTTCTAGCTTTCATCCTACCTAGATTCCACAGCTATGTAAGAAATACTTCATTTTTTTTTTTTTTTGGTGATTTTGAGTGTTGCTATAAGCCAGTACACACACACACACACACACACACACACACACACACACACCACCCCACACTGAGCTGTAATGCAAAAAAAGTGTGCCCACCATGAATTTATAGAAACACACATGTATGTATATCTGTCATTCACCTTGAATTCTGTGTCCTTATTATTTTGAGGGACTGATTATCTTGGCCAATAACCATAATTTAAAATACCAAGAACTTAAACAACAATAATAAAAAGTAGTGTATATTCTTTACAATTTTCCACTGTGGATCTGGGAATGCAACTCAGTGATAGAACACTTATCCAGAACCTCTGCAGCCCTGGGTTCAAGGCCCAGCACTGAAAAAAGAATTCCCCCAAATGTCTGCGTGCTTTGAATTTCCTGAAGTCTTGTATAGCAGCTGTTAATAAGTGATTTCCACTCTGTGTACCCTCCCCAAGGCTGGGGATTTCCCTTGAGTTACAGGAAGTCCCTTTCTCAATATGACACTTACTTCCCTTGATGTCACAATTTCTCCTGATAAGTATAAACATTTATTTTTAACATGGTTTTAGATCTTATTCAGTATTTGCTTTCAATCCCTGAGTCAAGGACAGATGGAGAAAAAGGTCAGCTAGTGGGTCAATGCACTCACACACTGAATGTGGAGTTAGAACAATACTGTTTTCAAATTTTTTAATGTCTTAAATTGTCAAAGGAGTTTGTGAAAAACAGGAGAGAGAGAGAGAGAGAGAGAGAGAGAGAGAGAGAGAGAGAGAGAGAGAGAGAGAGAGAGAGAGTTCTCTAACCAAAAGCATAAGTGAAATAAAATTCATGTCAAAAAATTTCCTCAGTAGTATTTTGGAAGACGGATACATTTTTTACAAGTTTTGTTCATCATTTTCCCCTCAGATTTCACAGATATGTAAGAAATCCATCCTTTTCATTTTTTGGTGGTTCTGAGTATTAGACCAAGCCAGTACTCCCGCCCCCCCCCAGTGAGCTGCAATGTTAAAAGATAGATAGATAGATAGATACATAGATACATAGATACATAGATAGATGAATAGGTAAAATCTGAGTTTTCCAAAGTAGGGAAACAGGCAAAGCTTCTATGCAATGTGACCACCATGAACTTAGAGAAACACACAAGTATATCTATAAATCATTCACCTTAAATTAATGTCTATTATTATTTTGAGGGATTGATTATCCTGGCCGATAAGCATATTTAAAAATACCAAGAACATAAACATATTTTAAGTACCAAGGAATTTTCTTAATTTTATTTTTGGTTGTCTGTATTTACTTTTCATATGAATCCAATGATGTATTTTAGGTCATCTGATTTTACATCTCTGAGAAGTTACTACAAACTGACATAGCATACAGCAAGCAGACAGAAGGGCTGGAGCCCAGACCTGTCTGATCCTCGGGTCTATCCATTACAACAGGATGTGTCATAACTGTGCTAGTTTTGGAGGGAAAGTGAGCCTGATTTACATATTTTGTGCTTCCTGGAATCTTTTCAGATGAACTGCTCCTTACGAAAGCTAAGGGTATATTGCTCAGTGCTAGAACAGTTAATTAGCATGCACAAGACCTGGGGTTTCATCTCCAACAAACAAACAAAATTACAAAATAATCTTCCCTGTGAAGACTCCATCCTTGTGATTTTGTTTGCTTGTACAGGCTAGGGAAGTATTTGGCCTCTGAATGATGTCTCCAGACTTTGAGTTGTTGAGACAGGATCCTGTTAGATAGTCTAGGCTGCCCCCAAATTTCCTATCCTCCTGCCTCAGATTTCAAAGTGCTGAAAATATACTTGTGTGACACCACACCTGTTTTTCCCCCAATTTTAATGTGCTCATAGTCCTCCCTTAGTCCCATTTTCCAAAACCCAACACCCAAATGTCTATTTCCTTTGTCCCTGTATTCACTGGAGATACATTCAACTCACTCACTACTAGGTCACCAGATATTTACAATCTATGTCAGGAAGACTTCTAATCTTGGAGGAGAAAAGATTTTTTTTTTCTATGTGTGGGAAGTTTTTCTCTGAGTAGGAAAACCAATAAAGATGTTCACATGGACACACACAGATCACACACACAAACACACACACAATGACTTAGGCAAGCTAGTGAGAAACTCAATGAAGAAAAAAACAGTAAGATATGTTCTAGAGGATACCAGCTAATTTCTATTGAGTGTGTTTATGTGTGTGGAACACTGGTCTATATTCATCACAAAGGTGAATTTGTCTAGTTCTACCACACTCTTTGTAGGTGCTGCTGTATTCATACTAGCTAACTGCAGTGAGCTACAGTTTTCTCCCCTGGGTGAGATGTGGAGCTAATTGCTCTCCCTCAACCTGTGTGTGACCTCATTGACCAGGTTGATGGGTAGAGGTTGGGCAGAGGCACCAGGGCATCTAGTCCTCTTTAAGTCGTCCTGCTCCTTCTGCCTGGTCTTGAAGACCTAAGTGCTCGGTCATAAGTGAGAAGAGGAACCCACACTGTGAGAACATTCCAGCAACACTTAGTACAAAACACAGCTCTCACTGCAAAAGGGTAAGACTTTATTCTTGAGATGACATGACTTGTGAACATGGATTTGGGTTACAGTGAATAACATGTCTCAACATGGAAATGGTTTCATGAAGTTTTAGAGCTGAAGAACAAAGGAAAGTCATAAAGTCGGGTGTGGTGGCACATGCCTTTGATCCCAGCACTCTGGAGGCAGAGGCAGGTGGATCTCAGTTAGTTAGAGGCCATCCTGGTCTACAAAGTGAGTTCCAGGACAGTCAGGGCTAAACAAACAAACTCTGTCTTGAAAAAAATCCCAAAGCCAAAAACTAGAAACTAAAATATAGAAGTCATAAGTCAAGCCATTTTACAAATGCTTTGATGGGAACATTAGCTAGGTGAGTTCCAGGAAAGCAGGAAATGCTGTTTATAGATTTCAGGTGTTGTCTGATGGTATTCTTAGCTTCTCTATTGGTAGAAGCTGGTACCATGGTAAGCCAATGCATACTAAGGCTTTCATGTGACAGTCACAGGGATGTGAGGCTTATTCTGGATGTGCCACATTCCAACTCCTCCCAACCACAGAAGTATAGTTTTAATCAGTTAGCCTTGTAGACTCTGTAACATGGGTGTGGCTTCTTTCTGGGAACTTCAGTTCATGCAACACATAAAGGCCAGGTTCAATCTGAGCCCTGACCAAGTCCAGCCTGAGAAGGATCAGTACCTTAGTCCTCCAGTACTGCAGGGATGCACCCAGTGTGATCTGTCCAACAGGGTCCAGCCCATACTCAGCAAAGTGAGAGGCAAGAGGAGTTGAATTCTAGCCCTCTGCACCTCCCGGTGCTTGAGCTGTGCAGTGGATATCTGGGGCAAGCCCCATGTCCTCTTTACAGATGAGCAAAGCCAAGGGAAAGAATGGTGAACAGATAAAGGAGCCACACAGTAGAATCTGGATTCATACCCTGTCAGTGTCCCCAGGTATCCTTAAATGTACTACAAAGCTGCTGGCTAGTTCATGGCCCATTTTCTCCATGGACTCACAATGGTTAAAAGTGAGTCCCCCATCCCACTGGTGACCCACCAGTGCCCCGCCAGGGTGCTTTTCCACCATGGGACCTTGCACTGTCCTTGTCCCAAAGGTATTATGCTCTCTATGGCTTTCCCGTGGATTGGAATCTTAGTGAAATAAGGAGACCACAAAGGCGATTGACCCGCACTAATCTATAATCCTTTCATTGTGTTGTAAAATTATGAGAATTATTCAAGTGAAATAGGAAATTGACTGCCATTTGATTAAATAAAAGGGAAGGAGCACAAAGTAATTTTCTTAAATTGAGGGCAAATAACTGTCACAAAAATCAAATTTCTTGGCATACAAATAGGTCACATCCTTTGTCTAACAGGCATATTTGGGTGGGAAAAGAGTGAATGGATGCATGGCCCTGAATACCCTCACCCAGCACATCCCTCAGCCAGTTGGGCTCCCTGAGCAAGGAAGGAGATCAAGCTGCCTCTAGCAAGCTCAGCAGGCAGAGTTCCAAGGGTATTTACCATTTAGTTTAGCAATTTCCATTCTGAAGACCTTTTGTGCACAGCAGTGGGACAGCTCTCAGCACAGAGGAAAAGCCTCCTCTGTGGATGAGGTGTGCCCCTCTCCTCGGGAAACTCCTGATAGTCTTGAAACTTTCCTGTCAGGCTATTATACAAGCCAGGGCCTTTTCCAAGCAGGAAGTATGATATTCCAAAGACAACTTGACCTCCTGATTGAAAATAGGGCTGGGTGAGTAGGTGGGTGGAGGTGGGGGGTGATGAGAAGGGGAACAAAATCAGGTCCGGTTTATGTCGATCAAATTCACAGATACAAGCAAGTTAATTTTGGTATAAACACAAGCTAACATTTTTCTTAAGACAAAAATCCCAATTATTTATTCTCCTCAGGGTACTTCTCAGGTACCCCCGAGTTTCTAAACGTTCAAGAGTTCCATAAGAAAGTCAACATAATTACAAAAAGCAGCCTTTAAACAAGAGCATCCTGTTTTGTTTCCTGCATCCTCATTGGGGTGGCTCATCTGAATCCTTGACAGCATCCAGCTCCAGTAGAAAGCCTCAAGATTGTTTGCTGGGGGCTTTTACACACAGCTCCTCAGCAGCATGCCTCTTGGTCCCCTGGACCTGTAAGCCCACAATTGCCCTATTGTTTACTTTGCAGTCAGAGAAGCAATGGTCCCCATAATCCTAACAGCCATGTTCCCTCAGCAGCAGGTCCCCACCTCTGGTTCCCAGAGGGGCTTCAAACAGGCGATAGATTAGCATCTCCATGGCTTGATGCAATCTGTGGCAAACCCATCAGCAATAGCCCTTTGAAAAGTGTGGTCAAGGCTAAATGATTTTCTGTGAGACAATTTCGTTCTTGAGGTAGAGAGAAATTAGGGATAACTCCTGAGGACTGAATGCCCCGGCTGCGGGGTAATACAATGCCTCAGACCTCCTGCCCTCTCTCAGAGTTTTGTTCTGTTGTAAGGAATGGGGGCAGGGGAAAGCCAAATTGTGTGCTGATGATCAGAACATTCCCTCCATGAGAGTGCAAGAAAGACACATGCCACTACCAATTAACCATCAGCAGGGCAAGGTATTTATCCTTTCTGTCAGATTCTGTGGGAAGTGTGCCTTATTAGCATTGAAGCCCAAAGAAGTAATACAGCAGTCCACATTCACTTATGCTATGAGGAAAAGCAGAGCAGGCACTCTGGATTTGGAAAAGTAAATAAATAAACAAATAATAAATAAATGCTGTTAATCTTCCTGGGCTCTGCTTCAGTCCTAGAATTGAAAATCACCAAATGAAATCTGGTTTCCTCCCCGTTTCTCTCTGCGTTTTTACAGTAGAACAGTGGCTTGCATTTTAAATCAGTCCCATCACAACCGTGAGAGTGATCAGGGGCTGTTAATTCCCTCCTTAACCATCTTCTACCCTTCCCCCTCCATTGCACTTTGAGTCAGAGTGGCTGGCCTGGGACTGAGAGATTCTCTAGGGCCCATGTTTGTGGCCCCATCAGAAAAAACTTTTCCCAGCTTTCAGCCGGTTCCTGGCATGTATCAGCGGGATCTGTGGTGAGTGGCAGCTCGGGACTCACTTTTCATCCCGTCAGGCTGTGGTTAGGCTTAGTGGCGTTTCTTTCTTATCCCAGCCACTAGGAGTCAATCCCCCTGAAAATATATGGTTTTCTTTTTTTCCCTGAAAGGGATGGAAGCAGCTCTCAGTCCCCCTCTTTACCCTTAAGACACAAACACAAAATTATCCTGCATGCTCTTTAGGGAAGTTGGGGGAAGACAGGAGAGGGCCAGCTCCGGGGTTCTCTGCCTCTCAGTTTAATTTGTGTGCTTTTCTGTTAAAGACCTTAGAAGAGGCCAGTGTCCTGTAACTAAACCGCGGACACAGCATTTCATTAAAGAATCAGGGATAAATAATACCACTGCCTTTTCATGCTGAAAAAAAAAAATCCAAACTTAAAATGTGAGGATTTAGAATGTAATGTTATCACATCGAGAATGAACCAGGAAAATATTAAATACCCAAATTGAAAAGATAAAACAAACAGGAGCTGGTACAGTTACAGAATTCTGGGAATGGAGAGGGCCACTTGGTACATGTCTTAAGCCAGCACTTAACAGAGTTTAGCATTTCTTGAATCATTTTGGGAAAAGAAAGAGAACACTAGAAGGTTGCGAATATTTTATATTGCCAAGTCAGGCTATTTTAAAGACAACAAGAATTGCAGTCCACCAGCAAGGCTGAAGAAGGGAATCTTCAGTCGTTTCTTAAAGTGAGGCCATGTGCACCCTGAGCGGTGGGGGCTGATGGAGGAAAGCCATCATCTCAGAAAGCAAGAGAGCTTTGTCGGGAATGAGGAGCTGTGACTCCCTCGCCACTGTCCTCGGGGGTCTTCAGCAGCAGCAACTTCCTGAAACTCACCAGGCCCCTTCCCACCTGACAGCACTTGCATCCCAGCCTCTGACAGGAAATGTGTGTCCTGGGACCCTGGTGGAGCTCTCTCCTGCACTCCAAGCACAGTGCTCACACCCCTCCTCAGGCTCGCAGCCCGCCCTCCTCACTTCTGCTTCTCTCCACCCCTCCCATTCGTTCTTCCTTTCTTTTCTTTTGTCTTCTTTCATTCCTCCGCCCTTTCTTCCCCTCTCCTCCCCTCTCTCTTTTGGCCTCTCATGACCGGTCTTCTGTAGCCTAGGGTGACCCGACTCTGTATTGGAGGCTGACTTTGAACTCCTAACCCTCCTGTCTCTATATCCAAAGTACTAGAATTACAGGTGTGCACCCTCCACACCCAGCACTGGGGATTGAACCCAGGACTTCATATGTAAGCAAGCATTTGTCCAAACTGAGAGACATTCCCAGCCTCTTGCTTTTTTTTTTCTACAAGGAGGTGTTACTGCCCAGAGGTGTGTGGTCATGTGTTCGTCTGTCTCTGTGGTTCAGTAGAAGGCAGGAGGCCATGTGCTTTTTAATCTTCTCTTCACCTTCTTCTTTCCTTCTACTACAATTATACACGTGTGTAAGTGTGTAATCCTTTTTCATTTCATCTTACTGTTATCAAGAAAATGTTTCTGTAAAGCCTACATTATTTGTTATATACAAATCATTGTTAGTTTTTTTCTTTATTTATTTTATGTATATGGGTGTTTGGTCTGAATATGTGTCTGTTTACCATGTTTGGGCCTAAGGCCAGTGGCGTACAGAACAGTGTCCAGTTCTTTTCGACAGAAATTACAGATGGTTTTGAGCCTCCATGTTGGTGCTGGGAACTGCATCTAGGCTTCTTGAAGAGCAGCTAGTGCTCATAACTGCTGAACAATCTTTCCATCCCTGGAAATCACTGTTTTCTTTCGGTTATTGGTGTGTGTGTGTGTGTTTTGAATTATGAAACCACTATTTTTGAGGAACAGATTTATGAAGCCTCAGCAGCCCAGCTCAGTGCACGGCCAAGGGAATTGGCACTTGACGTTCCTCACTGCAGTTTTTTCCAAGCAGCAGGAGAGCCATGGTTCTTAGAACATGCAACCAACTGGGGGTATGCAGAAATCTGGCTGATTAATGCTTTCGGGAGCAGAGCCATTCCTAACACAAAGGTGGGATGTTTAGCAAGGATATGTCTCTTTCCTTCCTCCCAGATTATACAGAACTCAGCAGGTGGCTCTGCCCCGGGGGCCCATAGCTCCCACTCCTGTGGCAGAAGATAGAATGAGCAGAGGAAAGAACACAGGTTCCCTTAGCTGGAGTTTCTGTGGCACCGGGCTTCACAAACAGGACTCAAAGATCCAGGGAAACGTCTTTCCACGCTTAGACTTCCCGAGGACTGTCAGAAGGGTCGTGGTGTGTTACCCTTCCGAGGCGTAGGGACAGCCACTCACAAAACTGTACACAAGTCCCCGGGAACCAGCAGTACATAAAGGAGTGAGAACAGACAAAGGAAAAGGATCAGATGCTTGGACAGAGAAGGGGAAACCCAGCAAGCTTGGGCTGTTCAGATATTTCTTCATCTCTCTGTGACACACTCCTTCCTCCCAGGTATGGGGCAGAACCTCCCTGTACAATCAGAGAAGTGGGTCATGGAATTTCTCTTTGGCCACACATAGGAAGGCAGGGGAAGGTCAGAGCTTGTTTCTAGTGTTCTGACCTGCCTTGAGGGGAAGAGGCATTCTGATTTCTGTGAATTGCTTGAGGGAAGGAGAACAGAATGATGGCCTTCACATAGAAGGACAGAAAAGGGCCGTGGAGGGACTCCGAAGAGCCTTTGAACATCTTTCTCTTTAAAGTACTCAGTGTGTGAAAGGTCTATCCGTTAGGGGATATCCTCTTCTGAGCCCCAATACCATTTTCCTAACCTTGTGGTTTATTGACACCTCTGAAATTCTCTTTGCAGTTTATCCTAAAACAGAAAATGTTTACTGACTTACAAAGCACAAGTTTCTTCTCAATAAAAAAGGTGACAGCAGGTGCCAGGTGAAGCACAATGACCCATTGTTTCTCATGATGATTCACTGAGAAGTGACACCACAGGAAAGACAAGCTTATAGACCAGCCTGACTACCAACAGCAACGGGTCACCATGGCAAAGGCCGTTTTGGATAGGCATTATGGAGAATTCATAGACAGATATTTTGAAAGTATGTCTAATTTTAGAGCCATATGGGGTGATTCAGATTCATTTTTTCTTTAAAAAATATTTTACTTGGAAACATTTTTTTCCATTCTCTCTCTCTCTCTCTCTCTCTCTCTCTCTCTCTCTCTCTCTCTCTCTCTCTCTCTCTCTCTCTCTCTCTCTGTGTGTGTGTGTGTGTGCGCGCGCGCGCGCATGCACACTAATTGCACACTAACTTGTGGGGACCAGTTCTCTCTTTCTATCCTGTGGCATCCAGAGGTTGAACTCAAGCTGTCAGGCTTGGCAGCAAGTACTTTACTAGCTCAGCCATTTCTCTGGCCATCTTTTTTTTGTTGTTGTTGTGGTGGTGGTTGTTCTTTTGAGATGGAGTCTCATACCTGGGGGATGCTATGCATCCAAAATTACTTTGGACTCTGACTCTTCCTGTCTCTGCCTCCTCAATGCTAGGATCATAGGTGTACACTCCTAGTCCATTTATGTGATCCTAGGAATCTAATCTAGGACTTTCTTGGGAGGAAAGCAGTGGACCAGATGACCCGCAAACCCAAGCCTTTATTAAGAAACTTTGAAAAGTGCATATTTTTCACTTGTGGGACATATGGGCTGACTCATAAATATTTGTGGAAAAGTAGGACTTCTAGGCATCAGAGTTTAGGACCTGGTATCCCTACATCTAGTATGTTGACATGCCAGTGTGCCGTGTATACTGGGTAACCCTTCTGCCACTGAGCTCCACTTATCACTGCCACACTGTTTACTGTAAGCTGAAGAAAATAGAGATCTCCACAGAAGCGAAAATGTTCTCTCACCTTTCTCCCCTGAAACATGGGCATATAGCATTTCTCTGACCTAGCTCCCCTAAATGAAAATCCAAAGACCCCCATGTTCCAAGTATTCTGCCTTATACCTGGAGGGCAATAAAACCTGAGTGTACTGGCTTTGCCTACTGAGCCTGCCTCACTTGTCACCTCTGTCTCTCCTGTTGTATTTCCACCTGATGATCCACTCTTTTGGAACATTGTTTTTTGTTTTTCAGGTTTCATTTCTGAAGGCTCCATGCCACAGAGAATGGTGGGTAAATAACATCGCCATGCTTTTCTCTTGTTTATCTTTTACTAGAGGGCAATCAGAGATGAACTGTGGGCTAGATGAGAAAAATATATAACCATGTCTTTTACAGACTCTGGGTCCAACAGAAGGGGTCTGAGGTATCACACCTGCTCAGGAGACTGCAGAAACGTAGGGCATAAACAGATAAAAGTCATCTAAAGGGTATTTTTTTATCAATGTCCACAATGTCTCAGTGTTTTTCCTGTAGAGAAGAAGATCCAGTTTCTCCTGTCTCTTGCTTCTCAAATTCAGATGAGCAGTAGAAAAGCATTGGAATGCTTTTCTCTTGTCTGTCCTTTGTTATGGGATGTCAGGTGAAACTTGTGCTTAATGAGGGAAAATTGTTTTTTCCCCTTCATAGATGCCTAAGTATACATATCAAGCTTGGCACAGAGTTTCCGCTTATAAACCAGGTCCAGTATCTCCTTTGCTGACAATTTATGATATTTAGCAAAGGTCTAATGAGTGAGCTAGGGGAACAAATTCATAGGGAGAGGGCAATGAAGAAAACGGACTTGAGAATCCAAACATACCGGAGTGTATGTACACGTGAGCCTGTGTTTGTCTTATCTGGATGTATGATGGGGTTCTCTCCCCCTCTCCCTCTCCTCTTCCTCCCATTCTTTTATGCATCAGAATAGAATATAAATGGGGATCTGTAGTCTCTATGGATTAATCCATCATATTCTGACAACTGGATTCCCAGAAACAGAGAATTAGACTTTTGGACTGGAGTCATTTTCAGTTAAATCTTATAAAGTGCTCACTTGAAGCCTGGCCTGTAGTGGGTCCTCTAGCAATATTAGTTACCGGTGTTGATATTAATCATTCCCTTGAAGACACCACACGTGAGCTGGCAGTATAGGGCGAGGGTGAAAGCGCTTGCCCTGCAAGCCTGATGACCTAAGTTTGATTCTGGGAACCTATGGCGGAAGGAGAGAGCCGACTCCCAATATTTGTCTTCTGACCTTCAGACATACATGAATTCACACACTTACACATACACAAACACACATACACACACATATGCACAACACAATAAATAAATGAATGAATGAATATAAAAAATACAAAAGAAGCCATGCATTTGTGGCTGGGTATAGTCAGTGGTAGAGAGCTTTTCTAGGATGTGAGAGTCTCTGGGTTTCATCTCCACCACTTCAACAAATAAACAGACAAGGATTCCCATGTCTGATCAGCTAATTCATGGCTCAACACCATTGCTACTGCTGTGACAACAAACATTTGGTAACAGGTGAAGATAAAGTCATCGGACTGACTTATAGTGATAGATAAAGAAGAAAATGTTAAGCAACTTAAGAAAAATCAGGAGAGTTAATTTTTGAACCATCACCCACTCAAAGGTCAGTTTGTCTTATTTCAGGGTCTCTAATCAAGAGGATTAAAAGCAGAAGCAAAACTCAAGGTTTCTGATATTTGGAATAAAAAGTGTGCATTTACATTTAAAACTGCCAAGGTGCAATGGTAGACGCAGTCATTTGTGGTAAAAGTGGATTATGGACAGAGTAGCCAGTGAGAATGCTTCTCAAGTATGCACATAGGACAAAATCCTCCAGGCATTAGCAATTGAAGTCTCAATTGGCTTTTCAGCTGCACTGTGGTTTATTGTACTCTTTACATCAGCCCTAAGAAGACACTACATACTGCTGGAAAAATCATTATGGTGCAATTAAAAGCAATATTGTTTCACAGATGAGCATGGGTTTCTCAAAGTCTGTGTCACACGGCTGGGCCCTTGCTTGAGCCTCTTGTGACGATGTGCACTTGTGATGGTCAGGAGCCCCAGCTGTCCAGCAAACACTCACCAGCTGGCAGTTGCAGCGGATGTCTTACCCGTCCTGGGAGCCTCTCTGACCCCCGAGCTGGAGACCTCCATCAGCGCTGGTGTGCAAATGACTCCTTGCAAGTTACAGTGGTCTGGAATGTTCAGTGACAAAATTAATCTCCTTCCAGAAGCGAAGGAAATTGAACTGCCCTTATGAAGCGAAGTGCACAACATAATACTTAAATATATTGTCCCTTGGAAAACTTTTAAACTCTTACAGAGAAGAGTGACAGACAGAGAGAAAGGTGACACATCAGTAAACGGACCCCTTTTTCTTTAGGATGAGAGCGAGGCGACACTGGTCCTCTTTCTCATTGTGTGAAGCTCTATAAAGATGGGTTTTATATTTCTTATTTTTAAAGAGCAATTTAACCTTGGCCTTGGTAATGACACGACTTGTTGAATGACATAGTCTGTAATGAAATTAGCCTAAGTGGTTTGAGAATTAATTAAGTGGTTTCATTTTACATCGGAACTGGCATTTTAACACAAAACACTTAAGCTTCCCTCTTTATTATCGTCCCTGTATATATATATGTATGTGTGTGTGTGTGTGTGTGTGGAAATCTATGGAGGAGGATTCTGAACAATGTGCTGAACGATGCTGGGATTGGGCCTCATTACTCAGTATTCAGAACATGAGTTGCCGAAGACTTCTGACTCATGTTCCTTCCTGTCAGTTACACAAAAGACTCAGGTGCTGGAGCCTCAGTTCTGTCTAGAGAACATTCCGGTCTGTCTGCGTATGTAATTCAGTGACATGTCAGTCCGGAATAATAGGTATAGACCTTCCTCTGTGTCCTGCAAAAAATGTCCTAGGTGCACCTGCCTGCTACCTCAACCCCCTTCCCAATATCTCCAAATGGTGTTGGCTTTCTTCACCTTGGCCTAAATATAAATGCAGGCTGTCAAATCTTCAAAGCAGGTTACGTGGGGATTGCTATGTCCTTTAAGGTTAAGTTTAATTTTGTCAAAAATTTCTTTCCTTTCTGATGTCATCAAAATATGTCTTAAGATTTATATTTATTCTAAAACTCTGACACTTATATTGTCTAGTCATGTCCGAGAAGAATAGACCACCTGCTGTATATGCTTTCTGTTAATGTAATCACACTTAGGTCTTACTGGTCCCTCTGTGGACAAGCTGTAAGATGAACTCTCTCTCTCTCTGTCTGTCTGTCTGCTAAACAAACCAGGGAGCAGAGGCAGGAACACAGCATGGCATAAATGACGTAATATTCATTTTAAATACATTATATGCGTTTGAGACAAAAGGATTTGACTTATTCTAAGAGCTTAATGAATGTCAGCCATTGTACTAAGTCCTCTACATACATCATTAGATTTTGTTTTTACACATGTGTGAGATGGGTTAACATCCACCAGAGCAGCACACTGGAAATGAATGGTGTCAAAGCTGATCATACACCTGAGCCTAGGTCATCTTCCAGACTCCTTCCAGACTCCTACATTTTTTCAGAGGAATATAAGTATTTCTCGTCTAAAAAATTACTATTTTTTTTCTGAGGCAGGGTTTCTTTGTGTAGCTCTGGCTGTCCTGGTACTCGCTCTATAGACCAGGCTGGCCTTAAACTCAAAGATCTGCCTGCCTGTCTTCCAAATGTTAGGTTTAAAGGCGTGCATCATCACCACCTGCCACTATTACGTTTTATATGCATTTGTTTGTAGAGTACTGCCATGTTATTAATAGATGTATGGCCTAATTAGGAAGACACTGAAAGTATACATTTGTTTGTATAACGAAAGACATCTTTATGTCTTAAAATACTACAATTTCAGCTGGGCAGTGGTGATGCATGCCTTTAATCCCAGCATTCAGGAGGCAGAGACAGGCAGAGCTCAGTGAGTTCGAGGCCAGCCTGATCTACAAAGCACATTTCAGGACTGGCAGGACTGTTACATAGAGAAACCCTGTCTCCAAAAAAAACCAAAGAAACAACAACAAAAAATTATAATTTCTATGAAAATCTAGTAAAAATAAATACAGGTTCTTTTTTAAAAATATGGAATGCTTTACCAATTCCAATTTGCATGTCATCACACAGGGGCCATAACAATTTTCTTTTTATTGTTCCAATTTTTAGTACATATGCAGCCAAAGTGAGCACATACATGTTCTTTTGAAGGATTCAGAAATGTTTGTAACAAGTGACTTTTTTTGAAAATTTCTCTTTGAAAATTTCATTGTAATACAAATAATTTTGTATTTCCTTTCATGGAAAGTAAATGAAAACTCCTCTTCTTATCTACTGAGTGAAATATGTCTGTAATAACACTACTGAGAAGAATTTTAGATCCTTCTCCAATAGCCTACAAATGGTAATACATTCCAGGCTGAGATTGTACAGGAATGACATAACAAGGCATGTTTTCAAAGGTAATTAATAGATCAGGATCTGTGCAATTTGGGGATTAAAGAGAGGGGACAAATTACGCCCCCCCCCAAAAGAAGTGAATTACAGATTATAATGATATGCCCCACTCCATGTGTGCTGGAAATCAAACCTAGTATCTCATACATGAGAGGCTAGCCCTCTACCAATGGAGCTCTGTCCCTGCCTCTACGCACTTTTAATTGCAGCAGTATGAATGAAGTGGAGGGGGGGAATACACAGCAGAAAGCTCCCCGGTCACCTCTGTGTGCTGCCATGATGATGGTTCAGAAGGGCACTCTAGACAGCTCTGACACTTATGTGGGCACAAGGACCTGAAGTGGATCTGTGCAAGACAGAAGCACGCACAACTTAGATGGCGGAGAGAATGTAGAAGCTGCTTGGGTTCAGGTGCTGTAGGTCTGAGCCCTGCAGAGAGCGGCACTGGGAAGCTCCTCTCATCGTGTGTCGGGATTCTGCTACACAGCGGAAGCAGGAGAGAGAGATTTACTGTGGGGACCACTCCACAACTGTACAGTGTCAGTTCTGAACAGGTAAGAAACTTCATCTGCAGTTGTGATGTTCACATCAGTACAGGAGGTGGATCAATAGTAAAAGGAAGCAGACAAACTGTAGGCTTTGCAACAAATCTGTGGTATTAGGTGGACATAATTTAAGCACTTGTTTTTTCCCTTTTCCTGAAGAATAAACACATAATGAGAGAAAAAAAAATGAGGCTCAGAAGGGATTACATGTCCCTAAATATTTTATGCCTGTATTAAATGCAATGCTGTGCTTTCGAGCTCCACTCTGGAGGAGTATTTGCTCACAATCATTTACTCACCAACTACAAACCCAAGAGCCACCCTTTGAGGTTTCTGTGTGTGGTTTTCATGTTGGCCCTTCTGTCAGTGTCCCACTATCTGCATGTAAAGACCAAGCTCTATGCATGTAAGAAGAGAGGCAGTGGTGATTTCATTTGGAACATGTCCCTCCGTGCTTTTATCCAGCTGATATTTCATGATTTACCTTTTAACATACTTCATCTTCCATCGCCCTGAGTCAAATAGAAGCAGCTGCTATTAGGTATGCAATAATATTGAACTTCCCACCAACGACCTGTGAGAGCGTCTTTCTTAGCTTTAGCTATGGGACCCATCTGGCCTTTCCCCTTTGCCTGACAACAGGGGGAGAGGAGCTGTTTACTTCCCATCCGTGCAATCTGGGACAGAATGCATAATTATGCTAGCAAAAGATCTTCAAATCAAAATTCCTCATGTTAGCAGCGATCTGCAGCTCTAGAGGACAAAACAATGCACTTTAGCTCATTATCAAAGGAACGGTGAGAAAGCTCAGGAAACATGGAACGCTCCTGCTGAGCTGAAATCAATCCCAGAGGTAGAGGTGTCCCTGGCAAAGAATCTGCAAGAGGAACATATTTTCTTATAACTTCTATGTGCTCTCTTTAGTGTGGAAGGGTAGGTATTTGAAAAGCCTCCCTTCTCATAGTTTTAGAAGATATTTAGACAGATGTAGAACTAGAGAGGTTGAGAAATTATCTATGAAAATAGACTTTTAAAAGCCTAAAGCAGGCCTGGGATGTGGCTTACTTGGTAATGTGCTTTTATAGTATGAAGAGAGCCCTGGGTTCTATTCCCCAGCACTGCATAAATCAGGGTATGTGGTGAGTGCCTATAATCCCAGCACTCAGGAAACAGAGACAGGAGAATCAAATGTTTAAGGTTGTTTTTGGCTACATAGTCACTTTGAAGCCAGCCTGGGCCACATGAGACTCTGGTGTAAAAAAAATCATCATCATCATCATCATCATCATCATCATCATCATCATCACACTACACACACACACACACACACACACACACACACACACACACACACACCAAACCTAACATATAAGATATGTAAAGAGATTGAAGACTTTTGGAAGGGGAAATATGACATTTATATTATCAAATAAAACACATGTTCTACATCTGAATTTAAGGCTTTTAGAATTATTGTCAAGTTCTTAAAAAATTGAGTACTGGCTATGGCTCTTTCCTCACACATTTTTTTTTGTTAACATTGTAACATCTGTAAAGTAGGATTTATAGGAAGAGGAAAATAATTACGAGTTCTCACTGTAATTACAATCCTGCCAGACAGCAACTCTTACCTAGTTATGATAGTATCTGATCCCTTGGCTGTATACAGTGGGCCAAAAGCAGTTTCCTTTCTAACAATAGAATCCTAGACGACAGAGGACACTGTGGGGCCAGATGTTTTCACTGTGGACAGTGTACTTGAGGGTGTTCAATGGGAGTAGACTGCTATCTGTTGCAGCATCTTTTATTCTTAAAACTAGGGTCAGATTTTCCTCCAATATTTTTTGAATTTATTATTATATTTTAAAGATTAGCTTTGTTCATAGTTTAGCAAAAAGAGTTGTATTTACTTCTGTGCATAATAGAAAATGCTGAACTGATCGGTCCTATTTTATTCATCAATTTTTGGTCTTGGGGTTAGAACCAGGGCTCCCTGCAGATACCTCTTTGCAGTACAACTTCAGTGCTATCTGTGTTTTTATTTTGAAGTCTCAGTAAATTGTCCAATTTGGCCTCCAACTCACTTAGCAGCCATTGAAGGCCCTGAATTTGTGAGCCTCTGGCCACAGATCAGCTCTAAAGATACCGATGCATTTTCTCAAGTTTGATGATGTTTAGGAGTTTGGACTCACCATTTGGCAAAAAAATGTAGATAATTTCTACAATGTTCATAATTATTCCATTATGATATATGAAAAAGCAAAGCCATTCGCAGTGAGATGGCTGAATGCAGAAAGGGGGCTTTTCCTCACACACCTGGATTCTCAGTACATAGGAGATGGAGACAGGAGGACAGGAGTTCAAGGTCATCTTTGCCTGTGTAGTGAGCACTAGGCCAGCCTGGGCTGCATGAGAACCTGTCTCAAGAAAACAAAACCAGGCGAAACCAAGGAGTATAATGTCGTCTGACTTAACATTGTGCTGTGTCTAGGCAATGGCTAGAAAGCTGTTCAGATCACTTATGACATTTAGTTTTCCTGCCTTCTGGCCACAGGGCTAGGGCATGTATACATGGACTTTCAGCTTCATTTCTACTTGGGAAGAAGTCTTCTAAGTGTTTACTTACTTAGAACAACTAGCTGATTTTCATGTGGGCAAATGAATGTGTTGATATGGAGAACTGAGCCAAATGATCATGATTCCATTAAAAACGCACGATCAAAGCACACATTCCATTTTAACACACTTCTGTCTGTATGACTTGCTGCAGATTGAAGACCAAGTATTCGTGCATCCAGCTCAAGTAGTTAGAAAATTTGATTTGGGAATCTTCCCCAAGCTCCTTCCTGAAGTCTAAATACTGACAGGTATTTTATATGATTTTTTCATTCCCCTGTTTGCTCAGTTCCAAGATTTATAGGAGCTCTAATTTGAAGCATGGCAGAAATGTCACTGTGCAGACAGCAGGGGTTTCCCCCACAAAAGTTTATTATAATTGTTTCCAGGCCCAAGGGCAAATTATTACAGGGAAGTATATATTTAAAAATAATGCTTGCATTCTTTTTCCTTTTAAAACTTTGAAAGTAAATCTTGTTGCTTTGGGTTGTTTCTGAGAAAGCAGATGTCCTGGTTGTTTTCTTCTGAGCAGCCTTAGCACATGTATTTGCTAGTTGTTGTTAGAGACCATGTTTCCACAAACAGCCGGGAACAAATTCAGTCTCTCCTTAGCTACACTATTGGCTGAATGTGGTAGAGCACTCAAAGAAAGTGAACACTTCACAATTCACTGTTACTGTGATCTAGGTCCATAGAGCCTCTTACGGTATGTATCTGTCATATGGTAGAAAATGAAAATCAACATAGAAATGACGTGTCTTGGAAAGGAGGTGTATGGATAGATCTGTGTGTGATCTGTGTGTGAAGTGGGAGCTGGGGGTTGATGGCAACTGAAATTTTCCACTGGGGTGAGAGGACTTCTGACTTTTTAAATAACTGATCCCAGAATAGCAGTACTCAAGGTAGAAGAGATTCAAAACATATCAGATCTCTTTGAAGAACTGACCTGGCAACATTGGAGACAAGAAAACCATGAGTGTATTACCAAGAAACACTTCTATGGGGAATAGTGAGTCTGATAAAACTCCAGCTGAGAAAGAGCTTTTCTCTCTACCCTGACTGTGATGATACTCTAAGGCAGAAAGCTGTGATGTCTCTTCCAGTCCGCCATATTTGTGGCTAGCCACGTGTACAATAAAAGACAGGTTAACAAGAGAAAGGCTTGTTTTCTCCTACCTTCCCATTCCTTTTCTTCTCTTCTTCCTTCCTCTTTTCTCCTTTTCTCTTTTTCTTTCTTCCTCCCTGCCCCCTCTGTCCCTTCTATTCCTCCCCCTCCCTGGTTTTGGTGACAGTCTTCCTGTTGCTCTAGCATGTTTTATATTTGCTACATAGCCCCGTCCAGTCTCCCACTCTCAGCAACCTTCTTGGTACAGCCTCCTGAGTGCTGGGATTACAGGTCTGAGCCACCAGGTTCAGGCACAAAAATGCATTTCATAGGTTTCATATGGCGTGGACACTTCAGAATCAAGGAATAAATGACCCCGAGAAAGCTGTACTTACTTTATGCTTGAGTTTAAGGAAGAATGGTGCCTTGTACAGAACTGTGATTAGTCAAAAGCTATGTTATCTAATGCAATAGACTGAAATAGGAAACCTTGCAAGGCCTGTTTTTCTGGATTCTTCTTGGGCACTGTGTAGTTCTGAAATCAAAGTCTTACGTGTTTCGGCAGAAAAGACAGGGGTGGGGTGGGGGTGGGGAAGTGTTGGAGGAACACTTCCATAGTGTCTGTGGCTTCTGGTTGCTATGGCTCCCCTTGGGGAAGAGGAATATAAAGTCAGAGAGAGACTGCTTCTGAGATGCTTCCAAAGCCTCAGTTGATGGTTCTTCCTATGCCCAGTCACAATCCTAGGTACCTTTTCTCCAGCTCCAAAAGCATGATGCCTTTAAGGCCAAAAGTCTTGTATATTATGACTTATATAAGAGGAATGATCCAGCTGACAAGAAGCAGACACCATTGGCGAGGAAGGAAAAGAGGTTTCACTTGAGAAACTCATATAGAATCGAATGGCATACTGGTAACAGACAAGTATCCGTGAGAACTTTTGAACACTATTTTATAAAGTAATAGCCAAGTTAATGAGTCCATAATCATCATCATAATGACTTGCTAATTTGCAAGAGGGTGGTCTTGAACATTTAGTTCTCCTGTCTCATCCTCCCCGGAGCTGTGATTACAGGTGTATACCACCACACCTGGCCCTAAAGTATATTCTTAAAATACAACTATTTTTAATTGTATTTAGTAACCTCCAGTTATTTCTACTCCTTTTAGAAAAATTTTCAAAAGTTATCCTCTTCCTCAAAGATCACAGCCAACTTTATAAAGTGTGATTTAGAAACATTTAAATTGTAATCTATAGGAAAAGAATACCGTGGTAAGGAGGATGCTTGTTGTTCCTAGAATACAGCTTGGCATAGAAGGAAAAATCTTTAACTCTTCAGGCTGTGACTCCTTCGACAGCTTCCAAAGACAACGTAAGAAATACCTGGGAAACTTGTTAGAAATGTGCACATTCCTGGGATCCAGGCCAGATCTACTGAGCCCGTTCCAGAGGAAGTACACCCAGAACCAGTTTTACTGCACACATCCTTGCAGATGCTGTGTAAGCACAGACGACTTTGAAAGCTCCTTTCAGGAACTCTTCAGCCTATGCATTAGTTCAGAAACACCACCCCAAATAATAAACCAGCAGGGTTAGCTGCCTGAAAGTGTGGAATAAAGAAAGGCTGATCATTTCCTCTCATGTCACTGCACTTTGTGAATTATTTTGTACAGGCTAAGCCCACAACCAAGATAATACTATGGCAATGGATGAGTGCAATTTTCTCAATTACAAGACAATGAGGAATATTATTTGGATGCAAAATGTGCATCTTATCTTTCTTTCCTCATCAGAGGGCCATAATTAGCCAACTACAACTAGGATTATACAAAGGAAATTGACTATTTTGTGTGTCATACATTCAATAATATTTATATCATGTGAAGATAAATAGATACTTTAAAGCTAGCTGCGGGGGATAGTTAGTAAGGGGCAAATCTCAGTAAAACCGTAACTATTTAACAGGGGGGTAGAGATGCTGGATTTGCCAGCCATTAATTCTTCCCCCCTTTACTTTTATTTTTAACTAGAATGTAGTTTAGTGTGTGCTCCACACAGTGTTTATCTTTAGGAATAAACTTATTAGACTTGAAAGTCCAGAATATGAATGCTCTCATCTGTAGATATTTGCTGAAAGTGAAATTACTTCCATTTTAGCAAAGAGAAGAAACAAGCCGCTAATGTTCACATTTATTCATTTACTTCATGATCCAGCAAATAGTTATTGATGACTTACTCTGTGCATAGCTAAATAAGATAAGGTCTCTGGCCTTGCAAAAGCTCAGTGCTTGAAGTTTTGAGAGGAGCAGATAAATGACATGACAAAGGGCTAGAAAATGGACAAGGCAGACTTATCAGGGACTCCAGTTTTCCTTTTCAGAGCCGTGGCTTGAGGCTCAGTGAAGACAACGTAATTAAACAGCTAACCGAGGTCCTTTAAGCAATGTTCAAGGGTTAGCTGCAGGAAGGCAGTCTCCATTGACATTTCAGGACGAACTCAGAAGGAATCCCCCCTGATTTTTATCACAGATGGTTTCCCACTCGGTTCCTGAGGTTCTGATTTGGGTCACACACTCTGGGAGTATTTGTGAGCAAAGTCATTAGCATTTCCATCTAATTCTCTCTTTGTTGAACCAAGCTGTCATGGGCTTAATAAACAAGCAGTAAGTGTTTACAGGCCGTCCTTATGATCTGCTCTGTCCTTTCCGCTTCTTCTTACAGTATCATTTGTCGGGCCGCCGTCCCTTCCACGCCATTGTTAAGCAGGGTGTGTCGACATCCTGTTCCTTTATGTAATTATCTCTTTAGGACGTGATGGTTCTGTCTACTAAACTGACTACCCCCTAACTAGTGAGGCTGCTGTTGCAGGATTTTAACAAAGAGATTGTACAAACAAGGGCACTGGTGACTCTCAATTAAGTATGTGATGAGTTGAAGGTATTTAGTAATAGTTGAAATCAGCCAGTCATTTAAATTTCTTCTGTGGTACTATTAATTTCTTTGTGATATCCTTCTAATAGCAGCAAGCAAACAGAGACAAATGTGAGTCAGACTCTATGTAACGTGTACTGGTCTTGTCTTTTCTGGTTAAGCTGCCTTAATTCTCACTTCTAGTACAGTTGGACAAAACAGAAAGCTCTTGTCTCTAGTGCTTGGCCGATCAGCTTTACCTTCCCTCCTTTATGAAATGTTTGGTTTAGGTAGGAATGTGTAGTCTAGGAGAAATCATAGGTTTGCAGTGGCCTGTAAATAGCTAGATAGGAAATGAAGAGAATCAAACTTCCTTCTAGACCCTGTAGCCAAATAGGAGGGGGCACCATTTTTTCCCCTTTGAAACAATAGGTAGCACGTGTCATGTAATTTTCAAGTCTTGTATACAAATGACAGCATTCTCTGCATGAGATCCCTTCTTAAAGACAAGACCTGTTTCCTAGAGCCTTTCCCATCACACAATAAAGCTGGAGTCTGCGATTAGACTCAAGAGCTATTTACCAGCGCCAGAGACACGGAGGAACTTTGAAAACACTTCCTTCAAATAAGATAATACTCTCCAAGGAGCAACCTCAGCATTTGGTCAACCTGACTCAGTGGGAAGAGTGCCACCTATTGACGGTGGCCACAGACTGACAGCACCTGGTCACTCTTCCAGCTTACCCCCACCCCCACCCTGTTTCCCCAGAGAGCTGAGGATAATAATCTTCTGAGGTGGTCTGAAGTTCACCTAAGTGTTTTCGTATCACGCCTTATAATTTGAGGCAAACACATGAATTTAAATCAGTTTTTCAAACAACCAGGCCTCTCTTCTCATTTACTAGAATGGAGGAAAAAATCAGTTTTATTACCTTAAAGATGCCAAACAGTGCCATTTTATTACTGTGGGAAGCTGGAAGTCATTTCCGAACTCTTTTGGCAAGGGTGCTATGTAGAGCAAGCGTCCAATTCAGCCCTTTAAGTGTCTTCTGAGAACCACCACACAGACTGTGATTTACTGTCTCCAAGAGTTAAAGAGACCCTTTCTACCCTCTGAGACGGAAGAAGGAAAGGTGAAGTGTGTTTACCAAGCATCCCAATGAGACTTGCAAGACTAGGGTAGAACTCAGATCAGGGAGCGGAAGGTAAAGATGCTCTGAGAACACATGTTTTTTCAACATGTAATTCTTATTTTGGTACAAAAAATTATGTTGAAAGTTTCTCAAAGTTGTGGCAGTTTGGGTCTTCCGCCAAGTCACAGACATCTTACAGGGGTGAATGTGGCTCTTTCGCCTACCCTTCCTTCCCCTCTCACTGTAGCCCAAACAGGTTTTAGTACACTTCCATAGCAAACACAAGGTTGCAGATAAAAAATGTATAAATAGAAGCAGGCATAGTGGTACATACACACCCGTGATCACAGCACTGAGAGGTGGAGGCAGGAGGATTAGGAGTTCAAAACTAGCCTCTGCTACCTATTGAGTTTCCTAGGTCAACCTGGGCTACTTCTGGGCTTGTCTCCAGACACACCTGCATACGTACATCTATACATATACACACATATACATGTACACACACAAAGCCTTCAAACAACAAAAACTTAAAAAGTTATTAGCATATATATAATTATTATGTTGTTTATATATACATGAATATTATATATACATACATATATGAAGATACATATTTCACACAAATATATATATATATGCATATACACACTGTGAAAGTACCAAAGATGAATAAATATACAGTCAATGGACTAAACACATTTGAACAAGAGTCAAAAAGATTTTTGCTTGTTTCCTAATTTGCAACCAAAAGGTAGAGAGACTCCAGTCGGCCTTCTTACCATTTACTAGTAACAAACAAGAATTTTAATTTCTGTGCTCTCAGCTGACTCCGATCTCTGGTGGCTAGTTTCCTGTAATCTCAGACACTGTCACTGCTGTTAATTAAAACATGTTCACACACATGTCTTCTCTGTCCCTTATGCTACTTTGAGTAGGGGGTTTGACTACTTTCCTTTTCATGTTGTCCATAGTCATAAGTATCAGGTCCCAGGAGCAAAAACACAGAGAGGAACAGGATGTTTAACCAGAGGGCACAGTTACACATTTAATCAAACAGCATATTACACTGTGTACTACCCTTGTGTTTGGTACACACTGGGCTCTGTTTAAATATCTGAAAACATATCAAATAATGGTAAGTTACGCAATCATGAAAATAATTATTCCGTCATAGAAGAGATGAGAAGCTGTCTGCTAGTGCAAAAGAGTTTGATAAATTTTCTTCTTGACAAAACGTGGAGTCACTGACTACAAGGAGAAAGGCCAATCTTTATTTACCTCTCTCTTTTTCTGCTTTGATGATTACTGTCAAAAGCAGCTCTCTAAGCAGGACGTGGTTTCTTTTACATTGTAAACAGCTCAAATTTTTTCATGGGGCAATGCCTCTCCAATAATGGCATGTTTTACTCTTTCTGTTTATCTTATTAATTAAGTAACCCAGCAATTAATGGTTGTAGCATTGTGGAATAAACCTATGGCCTTGGGCATGCTAAGCAAGAAAGTGCCCTACTGCTGAGTTCCGTTCCTAGCCCTTAGCAGAGTATTGCATTCATAAACTATATAATGAAGCTATCTGTAATGGCAGCCTGTAGTTTTCACATATGTCTCTGTTGGGTGAAATTGTTTTTTATGGAGATGTGGTTATTAATGAGGAAATTATCATTTTATTTAATTTATTTTTGTTCTTCCAGGCAGGTCTGTCCCTTGGAGGAGACATAAATTACTGGAAATTGTGTACACTCTGCTCCTCAGCACCCAGAAGAGGTATGTATGCTGCAGTAGATCTGCACCCAACAGGTTTAGGATGTCCTTCTGCTTTCAGTGTGGAATTGGGTAAGGGTCACAGAGGTCAAATCCTCCAGTAGTATCTGTCAGGTCAGTGGCTCAGAGAAGAGGAGGACTCCATCCAGAGAGCCCAGATGCAAGGCATACTTTTCCTTGCAATGGTGACTAGGGAGCCAAATGTCCCCTTTCTCAAAGGGTGTAAGTACGCCCGAAGGTTCTGCTGCCTGCACAAGGGAAGAAGGGCTTTCGAAGAGCAAAGCTGACTGCCGCCTTTCTGCACCCGTGGCTCTTCCAGAGGAACAACAGAAAACAGAATTATGCTTTATGGTGAGTTAAAATATTTCTCTTTGAAAAAGACATGTATGTTTATGTCATCCATTTCTTGTATTTTTATGCCATTTGTTTTGCTTAGACCTCCCTCTATCCACCTATCATTTGATTATCTATCTATCCCAACCAAGTACTTATGTCATTTTATTCTTTTTTCTCTTCATAAATCTACCCTATTTGAGGTCTGTGCTTCGTGACTCATACACACACTCTTAGCTAATGGCAGGAAGGCATGGAAGTGGGAGTCTCCTCCCTCAAGTTGCTTAGGGTCCCATGGGACTGAGAAAGTTAAGAACTTCAGCACAGTAGAGGGGGGCAGGAGATGATGACATTGTCCACTGAAGATTGAAAAGCTTGTAAATCATACCACTGGTTCTGGGAAGTCTGTCACAAAAGTTCAACTGTAAGAGGCAAATGATAAGAAGTAGGGGGTGGTGATGAGAAAGGTCATTCAAGACCCCATGTCTACCATACGTAAAATGTCATTACTAGGGTTCATTTCTGGTAAAAAAAAAAAAATGACAATTTAAAGGAAGCAACTCTTTGTCATATGATGTAAAGTAATGATTCAGTTAGCGGTGACATGAGGAAGTGATGACTTAATAGTTATATGTTCTCTGCCTCTGGAGCCAGACTCTCAGGGTCTGAGTTTTGGCTCTTACTCATTCCTGCAGATAACTTGGGGGGAAGTCACTTGCCTTCTTGGAAATTTGAGAACAATTGTTCATCTCATGATGAGGACTAAATGAATGTAAACATGAAAAATTCCTATGTATGTGCCTCAAAAGAATACTTAATATACATGTGATGTTTAATTTCAGTTAGTGCAGCACATTCCTGATGTATCAGAGAGGGTGATGGCTGCACCATTCAACAGGCTGGAGAGCAGGACCAATAAGGAAGAAGAGGAGAGCTGTTAGCACAGGCCTTTCCTCTGCTCTGCAGCCCACCCTGGCCTGAGCCCCTTTGCTTTGCCACGGCTTCCCTGCCATGATGGCCTGAAACCTCTGACAGCCTAGTCAGTCTTTTCTTCCTTCCATTGTCTTCTCCAGATGTTTGTTACAGCCAAGGAAAGAATCACACATATATGCAGCAGTTGCTTTTCTCTCAGATTACAGTTTTATTATTGGTGAATGGTCATTGATAGCAACGTGACCATCTTTTGAGGAGGTGTCACCAAGCTTACCACAAAGTGGGGTTCACCTCAACAGCTAGAGGTTTCATCCTCCCTAAAACTTAAAACTTGTACAGATGGAAAAAATACTAGAAATAATTCAGGAGCCCTTTATTCAAATTTTTTTTTGCTACCTTCAAATTGGGGCCTTTTAGCAAGATATTTAATGTCTTGCACAGGAGTTCAAACAACATCAGCATGTCTCTTATGAGCTGTTCTGGACATTCAATACGATGGTGTGCATAAGACTAGCATCACCTGAGCTTCTGTTCCTTCATGCAAGAAAATCTTTAAAAGGTGAAGAAAATACATAATATCTAATCTGAGCATTCTGAGAAAACTATCTTTCCCAAAATACACTCTGAAGTTTGAGAGATCACATATAAATAGTCACATCTCCATGTGCCAACTCTGGAAAACACTCTTGAATGTTACTGCTGACTTTGATAGCCTGCCTTGGCATCTCTTCCAGGACTTGCTCTCTGTTGCGGCTATTCATAGCACACCCTTGGATAATGCTGTAGGTTAAATGTGGATGGCTCCTCCAATTATGCTAGAGGCAGTAATAACAGTGACTAAAACAGTCATCTGGAAAATGAACTAAGTCTTTCTCATATATATATATATATGATCATATACAATCCTTAGAGTAACCCAAGAAAAGATAGCATAACACTAATTGAGTAAAAAGCATTGAACACACTAACCTCTTTGCTGGATATAGATCACATGCTATAAAAGATTACTAATTTTATATAAGACAGAAATTCAAAAATGAATAAAAAAACTAAATTATATAGGAAAACAGATATTGTACCGTATCTTTTTCTGGAATTATTTTTTAATTGCAAATATTGTTTAAGTCTCTGAAGCCAGTCAATTCAAGCAGTATCTGCAGACTGACTTTAAATAAATCCGCACAGCGCCATGTTTCTAATGCTGTTAAGATCTTGGGTCTCTCCAACATCTCTGCTGTTTCTTTCTGACATACCAATTACTTAATACTGTTACATCTAAAGCCAGGGTTCGTTAGTCTGCCTGGAGGAGCACAGAGGTTCCAAGCTGGCATAGCCTCTACTTTATTAATTTTTTTTCCCTTGCCTGCAACCTGATTTCTTCTGGGTCTGACCTAATTCCTTTGATGCCTGGGGCTCGGAGGCCAAGGCTAATCTGGAGGAAAGGTGAGACAACTGCCGCTGAAGGAAGGAAAGAGCAACACCTGAGAGCTGTGCTCTTCAAAGCCCAACCGAGCGGCACTGTCAAAGCGAATCGCCCATGGTCTACCCTCGTTTGTACAGAACTCGATGCACTGTTTCTAACACAGCTTTCTCCTCTATCTTGATTCTTTACTTCTCTTAGTAAGCTAGTCAACACTTTACAGCTAGGGCAAAGCGTCATGGGGGACACAGGTGTGTGTGTGTGTGTGTGTGTGTGTGTGTGTGTGTGTGTGTGATAGCAAACTGCTAATTATTAGCAAGGTACTCTGAATGAGAAAATGTTTGTTTCGAAAGAAGCCCTCAGTGCTGTGGAAGCCGTCTTTGAGAAGGTTTGCATGGACTTTCACAGTGATCACACGATGCTCTCCGCTTTGTTCCTAAGCTGTGGAACGTGCTGTGGTTCAGACTCTCCTAGACCTGTCCGTTTATTTATTGTACCTCTGGGTCTGTTCCCAGGTTCCTTTCCCTTTGGGAAGCAGATTCTTCTTACTGCTCAGCTATGCCGGTAGACATCTTGTAGTCATTAAAGCTCCAAAGGCAGGCCAAAGGGGCAGATTTTCCTAGTGTCTTTGCTCATCTTGATTTTGAATTGAGTTCTGAGAGTGGGAAAGTGAAATTTACTCTTCCTTGCATACAAATGGCATACTTCATTTTTGAAATGTGAAGAAGTCATAAATTTACATGTATCTACAGAAAAGGGGTGGTGGTAGTGTCTGCTTGTGATCTGATGGATGAAGACTCCCAAAGCCACCGTTACACCTGCTGTCCTCAGAAGAGGTGCACCATGGCTCACTTTGGGGAGATTTTCCCTCAACAGATGTTCATAGTCACATGGTACTCACCTTCCCAACTTGATAACCATTTGGCATCCAAGTCAGTGCTTCCTAGACACGTGAACAGCCTGTACCATACCTAGACAGGATCCACTGAATTTTGGAGCTGCACTCTGTCTAATAGATGCAGCTTCCTGTTTCAGCATATAATTGCAGATTCCAAAACCTTATCTCAGGCAGTTGATTAGATAAATTTATTTATGGGCTATTTAGAATGGGACTTGGTACAAATGTTGCCTTTTGTGTTTTTCCAGGAATCGTGGGTTTGTGTTGTTTATATTTTGTTTTCACATTTGCTTCTGTTTTAATAGTGGATGTGCCAGTGAGCAAGTACATGGCAAGGAAAACATTTCCTTGAAGGGAGGATGGAAGGAGGCAGGGAAGGGCTGAGTGAGAAAGAGGGGACAGGGAGAGAAAAGGAGAGAAAAGATGAGCAGAGAGTCTTGAAACTGGGTAACACAATGTAAAAAACTAGCACCTATAATTAGTTATAGGTAGAATACTGGCACACGTTAGTAGGGCTGTGCATTGTTGCTCTATTTTACCATGAGTCTGCAAAATCAACATTTTTCACACTGGTGGAAAATTTGGCAGTTTGATCTGAACATTGTTTCTGGAAGAACTGGAAAGGCCATTTTAAAGCAGCATATTCTCTATGCCATCTCCTATTTGATACAAAGAAATAGAAGGTTATTTATGAGAGTGGGCGGGTACTACTTTATGTCATTGGCCCTTCGCACATAGACT
Source organism: Peromyscus maniculatus bairdii (assembly GCF_049852395.1). Lineage (NCBI taxonomy): Eukaryota > Metazoa > Chordata > Mammalia > Rodentia > Cricetidae > Peromyscus > Peromyscus maniculatus. The sequence continues at coordinate 129,196,704 of NC_134857.1, forward strand.
GATGAGTACCTAAGACCAGAAAATCCGCCTTCAATTTAGAGCCCAGGCCATGCCTTGGAGTTTTACTTTGGCAGAGATAAAGATAACTGAAAGAGCCCCACATTTAGAAGTTTACACTGCTTAGTTTTGAGATCCATTATAGCTCCTAGTTGGGCAGGTAAAAGATTAATTTGCGTTTGTAAACATGCACACCCTTGGGGGCAGTTGTATTTTATGCATGAGTGAACCAGGATCTTTTAGTAGCAAATCTATGAAGTTGACATTTTTTATGCTTTTCATTGTTTTTCTTTTAATTTTTTATTTTAAGCACAGATCTAAGTACAAGAACAGCTGATTCCCAATATTAAGTGGTTTGTTGAATTCATCTTTCAGTTTATAATTTATGTGGTTCATAAACAAATATTAGGTACAAACTTAATATGTATATACATACATTTATTTTCCTAAGACACCAACATTTTTATTACTAAGTACAGTAAGGAATAATTTATTTCTATTTTATTAATACAACCACCCATTCATAAAGGACTCCAATTATACTAAAATAAGAAGACATTTTAAAAAAATGAGCCTGGTCTTCTTATAGAAAATCTCGAAGAGATTGTTTCTATGCTTGCTGTGTTTTTTTACAAAATTATGAGACTCATTCCATAGAATGGCTCTACATAAGCTTTGCTCTGCAAAATTCTCCTGCACACAATTTTATTTTTACAGAATTCTGATGAGCTGCGTGTGGTGCTGCGGAATTCTTCAAGCGAGCTAGACCTAATGCTTATGATAATGATCACAGCAATTACAAACACAATAGATGCCCATTGCCTCTGATGAGTTTCGAATCCCCTAAGAAAGGAGGACCGGGTCTCTTTCTTCCTGAGTGCTTCTCATGTCACAGCCTCATTGCTGATAACTAATAGGCAAAAATGCAAGGAGGGGATGCTGCAATGCCACCGGGAAACAAAAGCAAAATTGCTCTCACTTGCACTTGCTCTGCTAACCCCTTTCTCAGATGATCTTGGCAGCTTTACCTCTCTACTTCAGTCTCCTTCTAACCTCTCACGGATAGCAAAGCCAGCTCCTCCCCCTCCCCTCTCCTCTCTCCCGCTGTTTCATTACATTTTCTTATGTGCATACCATCAAGTCCTCTTGGACACATAATAAGATTTGTGCCAGACTATGTTTCTTGGCTTTAATGGTTAGTTAGCTTTCCAGAATACACATGCAGCTTTATACATGTTTTTATTACTGACATCATGAGAACGCATTGCTCCTATGTTTACAATCGGGTGTTCACCCTTAAATAAAAGCCAGGAGACCCGGTTGTTTAAGGGAATCTTTGAAAAGCAGAATAAAAACAGCTGTTATCTGCTCGAACCATTTCATTTGCTTCCATGATCTGCATGGTAATGATGTGTAGCGGTGGGCAGTCTCCTGTGCTCATTATCCACCATACATCACAGCCTCTTTCAGGTCGGGATTGGGGCTCTGTCCCAGAGTTCCAACGTGATCATTTCAACCTCACTTCTAGCAGGTGCTGGTGTTTGGGGGTGGGAGACAGGGAAGCATAAAACACCTATGCTTGCTCCCCACTGACCTCCGGATTCAGGAGGCTGGATTTCATTGGTAGGGTAGGTTTGAAAGCAACGCCAGGTCTTTGCTGAAATCTCACTCACCAGGAACACATTGCACACATACCCTTGTCAAACAAATGAACAATGGGGTGGTCCTTATTAATCACAGCCCGGCTCAACCAAGCGCAGATGAAAGGGAACAATGGACTTTTCTTCCATAAAGATTTCTAGAAACAGGGGGAATGTCTGTAACTCTCCTTCAAGACACAGTGGGCCAGAAAGGATCTCAAACCACATTAAACCCAAATGAAAGAAAACAACACAAACAAACAGAAAAATTTAAATTCCATTATGGCCAGGATCCAAACCAGAGGCCCGATGACACTGGCAGCCAGTCAGTAGCCCCCCCCCCCCAACCCCTAGACTTCTAAGGACTCAGTGGCATCTGCTGGAGAGCTACCTGCAAGCTTCAATTGGTTTGAACACCCCAAGTCCTCTTCTCGTATAACCGATGTTGTTGACTGGGGAGCAGAGTCTTGCTTTGCCCAAAGTCAGTGACTTTGAAATGTTGGTAGAATGTACTATTGAGAGTAGAGTTCATCCCTGACAAAAATGCTGTTTGTTTTTTTTAATTGACCAAAATTTGCCAATAGCGATAGTTGAAATGTTGGGGATGGTGGGAAGGCTCAGCAGGTGAGGGTGCCAAGCCTGAGAAGCTGAGGGTTGACCCCTGGGGCCCACAGAGCAGCGGGAGAGAGCCCACTCCAGTAAGTTGTCTTCTGACACACTTACTGCACACATGAAGACAAAACGAAGATGGGGAAAGTTTTGAAAATAGAGAACTTAAATGATATTTTTGGTGTGTGTGTGTGTGTGTGTGTGTGTGTGTGTGTGTGTGTGTGTGTGTGTGTGTGTGTGTTGAGTGCAATGAACTGGGAATCCGAAAAGCAAGAATGTTTATGAACACACAGGGGCTGGGGAGATAGTTCAATAGGTAAACTGCTTGAGGACTCAGATTTGATTCCCAGAACACATGAAAAAATAACCTGGATAAAATTCCAAGAATTAAACATGCTTGCAATCCAGGGAGATGGATACAAGAGGGTCCCTGGGGATCACTGCTCAGCCAGGCTAAGGTGAGTGAGAGAGCCTGTCTTAAAAAAAAAAAAAAAAAAAAAAAAAGGAAAAGAAAAAAAAAGTGAACAGTGCCTAGAAAGTGCTAAGTCAAAGGTTGTCTTCAAGCCTCTGCAGGTGGGCAAGCACACATATGTACACACCTGCACAAACAACAACATTCACATCTGTGTGTGCATGAATGCACAAGCGTGTGCACACATGCATGCACACACACACACACACACACACACACACACACACACACACACACACACACAGCCCATATTCTGGACCCAGAGCTGCCTTGTTTGATCTTAGCTGTAGTGCCTAAGCCTCTTTTAAAACTAGGGATTGGAGATTCTTCTGGAAACAGCAACTTTGTGGAAGACTAGCTGCTACTCTTTAGAAAGAGTATACCTCAGATGTTTTAGCAAAATCAGCCTCACTTCTCTCTCAAGACTCATAGCATTATGTTCCCTTGTAGTTCAGGCAGGACCAGAAGATGCTGAGATGCTACTCAATTCTCATAAGTCTTAAAACAATATTAAACTCAAATCATATTTTAGAAGGTTGGAAATTCCTTTGTGAAGACCCAAGGCAGAGGGTGTGTGTCTTCCACTGATAAAACAGGTCCTTGTATGAAGACTACTGGCACCCAGCTTTTTTCCAGCCAAAAGCTTTCAGGAGGCACATTCCTCCTCTTTGTTCTCAGTAAAGAGCCATCAACAGAATAGATTAACCTGTGGCTAAAGTTTTTAAAAGGCTCTTCCCAAACTTTTACAAGATAATTAGAGTCCAGATGGGAAAATTTTCTACTAATAGATTAAATATGTGTGAAACCTCAGATTAATTATAAATGTCTTTTTCAGGAGGACTACAATATTATAGCTTTTTGTGAGGAGATAATGTTTTATTGGATTTTGTGAGGAAATGAAATAAAATCATTTATATAAGTAGAATTCACTCACACTCCAGAATCAAGATTCCACAGTGACTTTCTGGGGAAGGAAAAGAGATTATCCAATTGATTTTTAAAACACTTGTTGGAAAAATTGCAAAATTTCTTATGGAAACAGGTTCTACTATTTTGGAAATGTGATATTTTGTTTTATACATATGAAACAGTATATTCCAGTACTCATGTAGTGAGCCTCTCTTTTGAGAAGCCCTTGTCCACTCCAGGATATATTCAGATGTCCTTTTTTCAAGTCTTTCTCTCTCTTAATGCCTGTACTGAAGTCTATATTTAAACTTTCTTAAACTCCAACTTTGCTTCATGAAAAAGCACTCCAAGTAACTCCCTGAATATGTGGAAAAACAACCAATTCTAAATCAACGCAGAATCTTTGGCAAACACTGACGACTTCATTATTTCAATTTCCTGGTGGTGTTAAGTAAGTGATAATATCTTACTGAAATTCACTTTCAATGAGAAACTGTAGTACATCATGTTCCCCCTTACAGAGTGGGCATTCCTCAGAAAACAGTTGCATATGACCAAGGCTTGTTTTGGAGCCATCTTAAAAATTCAATGCAGCTTGTTCACACCATAGTGTAAACTTATGCACCAAGGTCTAGTGGAGAAGACAGTTTGAGATTACTTCAGATGATGGAAACTCAGTGGTCCTAGGGTATTCTCTAGGAATGCCAACAAAGGCTTTTAGAATCTTTGTACAAACCACATTACATTTAACTCAGATACTACCAAAAGCTGTAGGGATTATGAAGTAGTCTTGATATGTCTAGTATTCAAACTTAAACTAAAAACAAAAACAAAATAAATAATCAAAGAAGTAACTACCACTTATTTCTGTGTTAAAAGGAATAAGTGAGACTATGAGAGAAAGAAAGAGAGGGATAGTGAGAGGGGAGGGGAGAGAAGACAGGATAACGAGTGAGAGAAGAGCATGTTTGGATCAGAAAGTAAGAGAGGAAGTGGAATGGAGAGAGGGACCAGTCTCTGTGGAGAGAAGAACATCTGGTGGGAGGAATCTTCCAGTGACTTCTATAAGAGTGTGAGACATTGGACCAGGGCACTAATGAGTTTCAGGCACTCTTTTGGTGTCTTCTACATGTTTAAAGACTGTGAAGGAAGCAGCAGAAAGAGCAAGTTGTGGGACTGGCTTGATTCTGTCCCTTCCAGTTGTGTGGTCTTGGCCTGAAAACTTAAGCTTCTCAGTACTTCATCTCCTTATGTACAAAATGTGGCATTACAATGTTATAAGAAAGTTGGGAGTGATGGTGCTCAGAATGCAGGATGTAGAGACAGGAAGACAGAGATTTCAAAATCATCCTCAGCTAACTAGTGAGCTTGAGGTCAGCCTGGGCTACATGGGATCCTATCTCAAAAACAAAACAAAACAAAAAACTCATAAAAAATTATTTGCTCAAATGTTCTTGGAAGAGTATCTGGGACATAACAATACTCCACAAGTCTTTGTTACAAAATATTCTCATAAGAATTCTCTAAGCTGGAAAACAATTAATTTCATTTTAAAACAAAAGTGATTGAAGCCACAAAGTTGATACTGGTTGTCTAGGATCCAGGAGCTTATCAATGGTAGCATGAGTTTGACACTTTGTACATCTGATTCCAGGATCATAGCTTCACTGTGCTCTAGAACATTCTCACAAAGTATAAGGTCTAGATCCATGATCACTTAAGAACCCAGTAAGAGGGCTGGCAAAAAGGTTTAGTGACTAAATGTACTTCCTTCCAAGCCTGACAAGCTGAGTTCTGTCCTCAGTGACCCACATGGTAGAAGACAGTCAACTCCCCACAAGTTGTCCTCTGACTTCCACATGTACATTCTAGCACACACACACACACACACACACACACACACACACGTACACACACACACGAGAGAGAGAGAGAGAGAGAGAGAGAGAGAGAGAGAGAGAGAGAGAGACAGAGACAGAGAGAGAGAAAGAGAGAGAGAGAGAGAAAGAGAGAGAGAGAGAAAGAGAGAGAGAGAGAGAGAGAGAGAGAGATTGAGTAAATATATGGGAAAAACAGTCAAATAGGAAATGAATATGATCTTCTGATAAAACATCAAAGATGTTGGTTTCACACTCTCTCACTATCATAGATGGAAAAAGAGGTAGGTGAAGACAAAATGCAGAAAAATATAAATCACAGAAATATAAGTACATATACCCCCCCCCCAGCAGCAGTCCTGATTTTTAAACTAATTTTTCTTTTCCATGAGTACCTACTTTATTCACTTCCCAATAATAACATCAGGTTTGATATGGGAACTCAGAGGTATCATCATTAAATGAAAAAAATTGTTATGCAAATTCCAATAAAAATTTTAATTGTTTCTATTCTGAGCTTCATCATTTGATACAAGGTCAACTCATCAAGGACACCTCCCTAGGTTCCTGAGTGGATCAGAACTGTTATTTAGCTCTCAGCCGACTTACCCTCACCTGTTGCAGTTCCCAGTACACGTTTTAAAAAATACTTCAAAAAAAAAAAAATGAGAGTCTCATATCTGGAAGCATCATGAGTAGAAGACACATGCACTTGTCCCCCGCTTAGCTCTGACAACTCAGATGGTCCTAAGCATGGCGTGGGATTCCTGCCCCATTAACGTATGCCAGATGTTAGAGTGACGAATCAAAAGGAACGCTGGTGGGATGGCTGGAGAGCAAGGGTGCTTGCCAACTGTCCCGACGACCTGAGTTTGATTCCTGGAACTCACACGGTGGAAGGAGAGCGATAACTCCCTCAAACTGTGCTCTGTGCTCCACAGGAGCACAGCCCTCCTTCCACGAGTAAATAAATGCAGTTTAGGGCTCCTGGAAAGACTAAGTGAGCGTTGGGCTTAAAGAGCAGCTGGCAGTGGTGATGGTCAGTCTAAATCGAGACAGTGCACCTATGGATTGTCTGAAGCTGCCAAAACAAAAATGCTATGTGGACAACACTGTGTCATGCTACTTCAGACCAGGATACGGGGCTCAAGGGGAATTTTCCTTTTCTTTTTACTAATTTTTTCTTCGGTCTGTTTTACAGTTTGAGTAGAATACCTTTCTACAATTTCATTAGAACAAGCTGGCTGTAGTTTGAACCTATAAGTCAGAACCATGGCGACCAGAAGGATGGGTGGCAGCGATAATGTCAGCTTTCCCTGGTGGATGTTCTAAGTCTGTGTCATGGAAGGGTCACCACTTTGACCCTTGGGAGCAAGAACCCCTGTGTGAGTCATCAAGGAAACACTTTCTTCATTGAACTTGGCCAAGAAGTTTCTGTACCCAGCAGGTGAAATAACATACTAGGGAGCCTGGGAGACAGAGTGCCATATTCCCTCCTGACCTCAGTTTCCCAAAGACACTGGGTTGTCTGTTTGTGTGTATGACATATGTGCTGGGAAAAGTGCAGGGCTGAGAAAAACTGTGACGTTCTCGACAGATGTCTACCCTAATATGGGAGGATCCTTGCGTTGCCATTTAGTTAAGGAAAGAGGCTGGTTTCACTGGTATTTGAGAAAGAAGAAAGGAAGCCTAATTTGGCTATTTGGAAAGAATGTGTACCACTTATTAAATCTGTCCTTGCTGACTCAAACCAGTTTGAGATCACTTAATCCTTTAGTGAAGATCCTACTACGTTATTTCTTCACTATAGCTGTATTGTATTTTTTTGGGGAGGCGTTTCTATGGTTTTAAACATAATATACATTTGTGTTCCTTCTATTTTAAATATAAAAGTTCAAAATAGAATACAATTATTTGAGTTGTAGTTCCCTAGATAGACAATCCCTTATTACCTTCATAGGTAACCAGGTATTTCTTGAAATTGATAAATAAAAATTTCAATGAAGGATAACCACATTTAGAAAGTGTAGGACAATGGTACCCATACAGGAGATATTCATAGTATATATGAATTGGTTAATTGATATATATTTATTTCAAGGTATGGGTATCCTGTGTGTTATTTTCATGCAGGCATTTAATACAGCTTTTTCTCCATTTAGCTACATGGTTTTAAAAGGGCCTTTCATGATGGAGGAAGCCAGTAAGATCTTCTCATTCCTTGTTTTATATGGGCTTTTCGTCCCTCTTTACCATCAAATTAAAAGTAAAAAACACCCAAATAATTAAAAATGGCAAGCATCACTATGAAGGTGGTAGAGACAGGAGGATTACCCCAGGGCCAGTGGGTCAGTAGGGCAATACTGAACGATTTTACATTTTTGAGGAAGAGACAGAGAGGTAGAGAAAACAATTGAGTAGGCTGAGACAAAGAGACAGAGATAGAGAGAGAAACAGGGAGACAGAGACAGAAGCAGAGGAGAGACAGAGACAGAGAGAGAGAGAGAGACAGAGGAAGAAGGGACATGGAGGTGGGGTGGGTCACACTTGTCTTCACTGTAGATGGCTGAGGTTGGAGCATCATGAGTCAGGTCGTCCTGAGCTACAGAGTGAGACCCTATTTAAAAACAGCACCAACAATGAAACGGGAAAGGAAGTTTGTGTAATTTTTTAAAAATTATGATTAAGATGGCGGGGACCTGTGAGATGGCTTTGTGGGTAAGAGCACAAGCTGGAAAACCTAAGCTTAACCCTCTGAAGCCGTGATGGTAGGAGAGAAATGACTCCTGACAGTGTTCTCCAGTGTCATATGCATCTTTGTCTCTGTCTGTCTGTCTCTATTTCTGTCTCTCTGTCTCTCTGTCTCTCTCTCTGTCTCTCTTTCTCTCACACACACAGAGGCACACACACAAGAACAATACAATTTTAAAGTTAAGACTGGCAGAGGTCTCCTTCAGAAAGTGGTATGATAAGGAAGTGCTGGGCTGTTGAGATGACCTGTGAAGCCGTTTCCCCCGACCACTTTACAAATGTCCTCCTATGCCTCTTGTGCTGTTCTTCATCCCTACACTGATGTTCTGGAGCATGGAGTTGGAAGTTTCTGCACAACCAAGCTGAATCACCCATCTTTTCCAAAACAATACAGTCAACTGGGACTGTTTAAGCATCGCTTTCTAAGAATTTCTGGTTTTCATAAAACTCAAATTGTCAATAGAATTTTCATAATAAAATTTACTTCTTGTTACCTCCATATTGATAGAGATTAGGGAACCAGTTACATTATCTTTCTTCCTTTTTCCTTTGTAGTATTATGTCGCACTGCAGAGGGAAGGACAGACAGCTGGAATCTATAAGTGTCTGGAAACATCAACGATATTGAAATTTACACTGCTCTGTGCAGATATTGTCAGGAAAAGGGCAACAACAACAACAACAACAAAAGCTGTGTAAAAACAAGGAGAGGGGAAGGCAATTCTACTCAACAGCCATTCTTTGGATGGGTTACACACTATTACAGCTGTCCTTTTCCAGAGGAACACTACTCCTCCATAAGATGGAACAGAATATGACAGCCAGTTTGGTTAAAGCTTTTCTAGCTTGGAGACATAGGCATAGTCTATACCAGAAGATTGACTTCAAGAAACACTCATTTCTTTTTTTAAATTATTTTTAATCCTTTTTATGTTATATTAGAAAAGAGAGGCAGAACTAATCAAGAGAAATGGTGCCAGTTGGCACAGCCTTTCCCTGGGGTTGCAAGTTCATAGAAACTCCCATCTCCTAATGCTCCTAGGTACAATCTCTAATGCTATGCTCCCAGTAGAGAGGCTGGTCCACATCTTCCATTGCTAATTTGTAGCTAGCTTATCTGGTGGAGACTGGTTAATCCAAGTGTGGTGTTTGGGAATGTGGGATTAGACTAACATGACTCTAATATAGATAAGCTTTTCTTCTTTTACATCTTTGGGGGTTTTATCTGCCCACTTAGCTTCTCTGTTAGTATTAGATTGTTCCTGTAGCATACATAATTCAGTAGAAACTGGTTAAAATAGATGACCCCAAAGCAGGAAAAGTTACTTAGGAAGGCAGGTACAAAACCGAACTATCACAAGTATGTCCAAAACCTTCCTCTGAAAGTAGACTTCATTTTTATTGCTTTTATCTAAACAGGAGGGGGTTCCTTAAGGCCAGAAAAAGTTGCTTTTTTAGTGGGGCTGGAGGAGTGGAGAGGGAAAGAAGCATGCGTTCAGTGTCCTTATGCATGGTTTAGGGTTACCAATTGTGCTCATATTGGGACTTTGACCTGTGTGAGCAATATAATGCAATCTATCAAATATAAAACATGGGATTAGGTAGGCCTGGATTCACATCTTGACTATTTTTGATTTTTGTTTTATGTGTTTATGTGTGTATATGCCCATGTGGATGTAGGTGCCTCAGGGTGCCAGAAGAAGATGTTGTGCCCCCTGGAGCTACAGGTGGTTGTGAGCCACCTGACATGGGAGCGCAGATCCTCTGGAAAAACAGAATGTTCTCTTAAGCACAAAATCATCCTTCCAGCCTTCATTTTGATTCTCTGGTTGAAGGTTTGGTGATTTTTGTGAGTTGTGATTTCTCAGGCTTCATGCTTCTCATTCATAAACTTGGGGTAATGATCACTATAGAAACAAGGTAAGATGACCTACATAAAATATGCAATCTTGTAAGTTAAGTATTTATTACAACATGAGGGTTTAAGGACAGCAATGGATGTTTTTGCTATTTTCTATGCACTCCAGGGCTTCTAGGAGTGTAATAAAATACTGGTTTTTGGATATCCTCTGTGCTAGTTGTGTTTTGTAAAATTGACACAAACTATAGTTATCTGGAAAGAGGAAACCTCAGTCAAGCAATTGTTCTGTCAGACTGGACTGTGCATACATCTATGGACATTTTCTTAATGATTACTGTGGGAGGATCCAGCCCACTTTGGGTGGTACCATCCCCTGGCAGGTGAGCCTGGGCTATATAAGTACAGAGATGAACCACCCAAGGGGAAGGAAGCTAATGAGCAGTGTTCCTCCATGGGCTCTGCTTCAGTTCCTGCCTTCAGGTTCCTGCCCTGACTTTCCTCAGTGAAGGGTTTCGGCCTGAGAGTTGTAAGGTGAGATTAAACTCTTTTCTTTCCAAATTGCTTTTGGTAAATGTTTTATTACAGCAATAGCAAACCAAAGTAGGATAGCCTGTATGTTTGCTTTCTTGAAAGGAAAGGTAGGTATGTACCTTCTCAACAGAGAGAGCAGTGCGTAGTGTGGTGTAGATTTGGAGTGTGAAAAATGTAAGTAGGAAAACCATTAGATGTGTGTGCAGGGACCAGAGACTGCCTCCTGCAACACCAAGGGCGCATGAAGATGCATAAAGGAGCAGGAGATTCACAGAGGTCTGAGAATGGAGTTGTACTCTTCCCCGCCGCACCGGGAAACTGCGTGAGGCACAGAGAGGAGTGATGGCAAGACACAGGAGAAGTGGCACACACTTGCTAAATGTCCTGGTGGTTTTCATCCTGAGAGGAGATTCTGAAGAGTGACTGCACAGGTGGGAGGTGGCAGCAGCAGCAGCAGCAGCAGCAGCAGCTCTGGCCTCTCATGGTCAGTGTGAACACCAGAGCAGACTGTCACGGGGCAGATCTTCCAGGATAGTGCTCACTTCACTCTTTCCTTCTATTTAGTTGTTATTACTCTTTATATTCATTCATTTATTGATACAAGGTCTCAAGTATCCCAGGCTAGACTTGAATTCACTATGGAATAGAGGAAGACCTTGAACTTTTGCTCTTCCCACTTCCACATCCTGAGTTCTGGGATTTCAGGTATATGTTATTACACTGGTATATGTCTGTGATGCTGAGGTTTGAACCTGGGGCTTTGTACACGCTAGGCAAGCATTCCACTAGTGCTTGGGCTTTAAACCCAACCCTTTATTCCTTGTTCTCCTGTTGGTTTTAGCACATCACTCTCCAGCTGCAAGAGCTATGTGCACTTGGCCACATCTCACTCCTATATTAACAGCCCTGAGCACTGAATAAGTTCTCAGAAAGTGATCTTACTGCATCAGTGAATCAATGCTGGTGAGTTCCAGACAAGGGCATTCATTTATCCTCTTTGTTAACAAACCTGATTGCCTTTTGTACTTCAAAATGACATATGCTAAGCTGGAGATCAAAATAAATTTCTAACTCGGTAGCTACCCGGTGATTTTTAGCACGAGGGTCTCCTTTAAACGTCCAAACTCTCCGTGAGTGTTTGTACTTGAATTATCTTGTGATTGCAAAAGTATATAACACGGCAGGTAGTAAGACAGCTCCCACATACATTTAAAAGTGGTCTCAAAAACGGTGTTGATGGCTGAATCCATATGATAGCAAAACAATCAAAGAGTGGTTATGAAAACAAGTGTCCACCTATAGTGAATTTGTTAAAGAAATTATGCTACATTAATTTATATATGTATGTACATATATACAATGAAATAATTTACAGGACTAAAAACATGGTAGGTAACTGTTCACTGATGCAGAGAAATATCCAAGGACACATTAGAGAACAGGTCAAATTAGAGCATGGAATATATAGTAGATTTCCCACTATATATGAAAACCACACTAAGCTGCTTCGGTTGGCATAGAAAAGTTTTGGAAGAATATGGTAAATTAGACTGACTCTGATAGGATCAGTGCCTTTTTGCTCTACCTTGTTAACTATTAAAATATTTGAATTATCTTCTTATAATAATGGAATATTTATATTTCAAGGATTAAAATTGCACATGCATATGTACATGACATCTATCATGTGTGTATGCACATGTACACATTCCTCCCCTATTAAAACCAACATTTTCTGTCAGTGGAAAAAGCTTCACACATGGCCTGTGTGGAGATTTCTGCAGTTTCCCAAAATTTCATTGGGCTCCGAACTAGAACTCAAATTGAAAGTCTTCCTAACTAATTGATCAACTAGTGGGTCTTTAGATGATTTCTGACTGAATCATTCCACTTTCCTGCTCATGACTACTATAGGAAGGTCCAAGTTAGAATGGAGAGCCCAGAACTTTAGTGGTTCATTTCATAATGGAGGCTCATGACACTTCTTCTTCCTATTTCGGGGGAGCCTAAAATCCAGGCAATAGGGTGGTTGGGTGACATCCACTGAATCTTTCATGGGAAGTCTAGTTCAAAACTACCACTTCAACCGTGTCACCAGGTCATCTGGTTAGGAGACTTACTGGCATTCCACCAGGCTACACACTTGAAGTTAGAGTTCAGATTGTCCACTGTGAAATTGTGGTATGTCATTGCTTTCTGGGGATGGTGGCTCCACAGTACAAGAAGTTCAGGATTATGTCCTGCTCACATCTCTGATAACACCCAGCCAGTGCCTAACAGAATATCTTTCAGATGAGAGATTACCAACAGAGGGCCAGGGAATGAGTGTTTAAGTTACATTTAATAGTTGAGATGACTTTCCAAGATTCTTCATCAGGTAAATGAGACATGGAAACAAATTCTGATGCCCACTCCTGATCCAAGCCACTTTCAATTGTACCTTAAAGTAGAATTCTTTGTCTACATCTTGGTGCATGCATTTAATTTGACTTAAATTTCTAAGTTATTTGTAATTTTAATTTCCTTTAAATTTAGTAAATATAGCAAGCCATTTTTCAATGTCTCATTCTTTATTCTTCTATTTATCTCTATGAGTTCATGCCCATCTATTTTATTCATTTAAAAAATAACTTAAAAATCAGTTTGAATGTTTCCCCTTTTGGCTATGTTTCTTTGACTAAAGTCTTCTCTGTATTAAAAGAAAGTGTTTTATTGTTCACAAGGTCTTCCATTTCAGTCAGGTCACACTATTGAATGTTTGTGGTTCAATAAGGTTATTTATTCAGATGATCCCTCTTGCTAAAAACAGCTAAGAGTTCTGTACTAAAAAAGCTGTCTTAAAAGGGTCTGAGCTGACAAGGGTGTAAGGCATTTAGGACAACACTAATGAAAAATGGAGATCCAGAGACCTGAAGCCTTTGTCCTAAGGGTATTTTTGCATCTTGTCAGTTTGGGGTTACAGTTGCACAGTCTTTTAAGAGTCCCAGGTGTCAGACCTGTAGCAGGACATGCATCCTACATGGAGCCAGTAGGAACCATGTGGAATTTTCTATGCTGTGTTTCCATGAGGAACAAATCATGTTCTAGCCTGCTTGGACTGCTAGGAGAAAATGCCACAGACTTAAAAAAAATTAAGAAAGAAAAGAAAAGAAAACAACAGCAACACAAACCTAAACAAACAGAAATGCCTTTCTCCTCCCACATTTGTACCTAGGAAGTTCACAGTCAAGGCATTGGCAAAAGAGCTCTCTTGGACCTTGTTTATAAAAACATTAACCCTGTCCCTGAGGGCTCTGCTCTATGGACCCAATTACCTTCAGTATCATCTAATGTTTTCACTTGGTGTTATAATTTTTACATGGGTCAGCATAGACGTAAACCTTCGGTTCTTAGTAATTTGGTATACCAAATATCCAGAAAGACAAAGCAATTGGTCAACATGGCTGTTGACTTGCAGTCCACACTATGTGCTGGTTTGGTGACTCAGGGCTCTTCAGTTTGTGAACTTGGTCTGAAGTGTTACATGGCAATTAGTAGCAGTGGATATATGGCAGAATCAGTATGCATGCTCTCTTGTGGGATGCCCCTTAGGTCTAGGCCTCAATGACTTTGCATAGATAAATACACAGGAAACCAGGTACGTCATATAAAGGGTCAGGGGAACATGACTCAGAAGGAACCGATCAACTGACTTTAGATGTTGGAATTATCAGTCAAAGGGACTGGATAATTTGTGTTCAATTGTGTTCTTGCCAAAACACAAATTTGTAAATAGCCACAGGTAACAGAAGCTGTGAATAATAATCTAAGATTTTTAGAAAAGCACCGCCTTAAAGGACACTGTAAATAAGACAAAATGCCAGCCTATAGAATGGGGAAAGATCTTCACCAACCCCACATCTGACAGAGGGCTGATCTCCAAAATATATAAAGAACTCAAGAAACTAGACATTAAAATACCCAACAATCCAATTAAACAATGGGCTACAGAGCTGAACAGAGAATTCTCAACAAAAGAATCTCAAATGGCCAAAAGACTTTTAAGGAATTGCTCAACATCCTTAGTCACCAGGAAGACACAAATCAAAATGACTCTGAGATACACTCTTACACCTGTCAGAATGGCTAAGATCAAAAACACTGATGACAGCTTTTGTTGGAGAGAATGCAGAGCAAGGGGAACACTCCCCCACTGTTGGTGGGAGTGCAAACTTGTACAACCACTTTGGAAATCAGTATGGCTGTTTCTCAGAAAATTGGGAATCAATCTACCTCAAGACCCATTGATACCACTCTTGGGCATATACCCAAGGAATGCTCAATTATACCACAAAGACATATTCTCAGCTATGTTTATAGCAGCACTATTCATTATATCCAGAATGTAGAAACAACTTAGATGCTCCTCAATCGAAGAATGGATAAAGAAAATGTGGTACATATACACAATGAAGTACTACTCAGCAGTAAAAAATAATGACATCATGAAATTTGCAGGCAAACGGATGGAATTAGAAAATATCATCCTGAGTGAGGTAACCCAGACTCAGAAGAACAAACATGGTATATACGTACTCATAAGTGGATACTAGATGGAAAGCAAAGGATAACCAGACTACATCCCAAAGCTCCAGAGAAGCTAGCTAACAAGGAAGACACTAAGAGGGACATATGGATCACTCTGGGAAGGGGAAATAGAGGAGATCTCCTGGGTAAACTGGGGGAAAGGGGAGGCAATAAAGGGTAGGGGACAGGGGATAAGAACATAAGGGGCCAGGATGGTGGAGCTAGAACAGAGTCAGAATGGGAAATCAATGAAAGAAATATTTTGATAGAGGGAGACATCATGGGAAGAGGGAGAAGCCTGGTGCTAGGGAAATTCCCAGGAATCATAAGGGTGACCCCAGCTTAGACTACTAGCAATAGTGGAGTGGGTGCCTGAACTGACCTACCCCAGAAATCAGATCAGTGAATAACCTCACTGTCATCATAGAGCCTCCATCCAGTAACTGATGGAAACAGATGCAGAGATCCACAGCCAAGCACCAGGGTGAGCTCCAGGAGTC
This sequence comes from Peromyscus maniculatus bairdii, assembly GCF_049852395.1. Taxonomy (NCBI): domain Eukaryota; kingdom Metazoa; phylum Chordata; class Mammalia; order Rodentia; family Cricetidae; genus Peromyscus; species Peromyscus maniculatus. Next base: position 129,212,417 of record NC_134857.1, read on the forward strand.
CAGGTGAAAAGACAGAAGAGGGATTCTATAAGAAAGGAGCATTAAGATCACGATAGGGAAATCTACAGAGACAATCGAACCATGCTAGTGGGAGCTCATAACTGTAGACCAACATCTGTGGAGCCTGCTTGGGACTGGACTAGGCCCTCTGCATAAGAGAGACAGTTATGTAGCTTGGTCTGTTTAAGGGGCCCCTGGCAGTGGGATTAGGATCTATTCCTGGTACATGAGCTGGCTTTTTGGAACCCATTACCTATGGTGGGACACCTTGTACATTCTTGATGCAGGGGGGAAGGGATTTGGCCCTGCCTCAACTGAATGTACCAGGCTTTGCTGACTCCCCATGGGAGGACTTACCTTTTCAGCAGAGGGGAAAAGGGGTGGATTGAGGCATGGGGGAGGCTAGTGGGAGAGCAGAAGAAGGGATGCGAGCAGAATTGTGGTTGGTATGTAGAATGAAAAAAAAGTTTAATATAGAAAAAGAAGTACTGCCTTGCAAAATTTTTAAAAAGATAACTTTTAAAACCCAATAAACCAATTCAACTAAGGGTCAGTAGGAGTACTCAGAACTGACTTCAGAAGTTGCATCAGAGAAGTTACCTAGAGGAGAAGTGAAGACATTGAGCATAGAATGGAGCATGGTAGTACAATTTAGATCCTTAGAAAAGGACCGGAGATGATTGCATCATTTGGAAAGGACTGCAGTTGTTTTTTTTTTTTTTCTTTTCTTTTCTCAGTTGACACAAGACACTAATTCATAGACTTAAGTGGCTATTTCTATTTTCAGGCAAAATACACAGGAGAAAAGCTGATCCCACCCACATCTCTGAGGAACTGTGGACATCCAAAACCTTGGTGCACAGTGTATGGCAACTGGTTGACAATGAAGTTGAGAAAGTGAACTTATTGCTAATTAGCATTAATTATTGCTAATTAGCATCGGCAGTTCTGAGGTCCGTCTGCCTTGTTCAATCATGTGACATTGACAGAGATTATTTCACTGTCCAACCTTCCGTCTCTTTAGCGACAGGGGATGGCGATGCTCTTTACCTCAGACGATCCCTCCCAGCACTGGAGATTTAGTACATGTGCGCATTGCTTTAAATGGAAAATACATAATGAAAATAATTTAGCTTGATTATTAATGTAGAAAACAAAACCACATTTGAATAATTTTATACTTGTTCTTAATTTTTTTCTTTTTTTTAAAGTTTACCTCTGTAGCAGAAACACTTTGGTGATATAGTCTGCTCCTTTATGGATTTAAATTACATTTTACTTATGGTGCTGGGGATCAGACCTAAGGTCTCACACATGCTCACCATACCCTTAACCCCTGAGTTAAACTCTTGCCCTTGACCCTCCATTGTTTTAGAGAAATACTGATAAATAAAATAACCTGGACACTTGGCACTGACTCAAGACTACATTAACAACACCAACAAACAGTGACTAATATTGACTTTGTAAGTTCAAGTGTGTTAACAAACACTATTCCAGGACGGGCTTACCAATACTACCAGCTTGTGAGGAATGTGAAACTTTTTTAAGATCTCAGAAGCCAAGTCATCCTAGTTCATATTAATTCTGAACAGAAAGATCAAATTCTGTAGAGATAAGAATATACGAAATCAGTCTAAATCAGCCACAGTCAGGTAATAGGTGCCATATTGTCTAAGTGACTCACTATCCCTTCCTTTCTTCCTTCCTTCCTCCCTCCCTCCCTCCCTCCCTCCCTCCCTCCCTCCCTCCCTCCCTCCCTCCCTCCTTCCTTCCTTCCTTCCTTCCTTCCTTCCTTCCCTCTACTCTCTTTCTCTTTTCTCCCACCCCCTTTTTGGTGTGTATGTGTACATGTGACCATGGTATATGCATATCTGTATATACAGGTAGGTATGCAAAGGCCAGAAGACGATGTTTGGTGTCCTGCTCTGTCACTTTCTGATTTATTTTCTTAAGACAGTGATCCTCCTGCCTCCACCCCCAGAGAGTTGGGCTACTGATGCTCATAGCCACATGCAGCTTCTTATGAGTTCTAGAGGTTTGAATTCAGGCCCTCATGTGCTGAGCCATCTTCCAGGTGCCCTAAGTGCTCCTCAAGGTGATACAAAAACACTGTTCTCAGCTATCCTCACTAGGCAGGAAAAAACATTGGGGAAATCATGAAGGTTTATCTCAGCTCAATTTTTGTGATAGCAGTACCCATATTTAACTATTAATATTGACATGATCATAATATTTATTTGACACTGATGACATACATCAAATTGGTTCAAATTCTTTTAAACTTAGCATGTACATGCCACATGAGGTCCTCAGTTATATATCTTTTGATAAGGCATGATTGCAGGAAACATAGGCTCCTAGCATGAAGACCCCTGCTTCTAGGTGCTAGAAAGGAAAACATGGCGACAGTGTATGGGTCTGGTCTTGGTGATGGATATATTATTATGTGACTAACAAATAGAGGAGAAAAAAAAAGAGGCCCTGAGCAAACACACACACACACACACACACACACACACATACACACACACTTTTGAGATGATGGGGGCTAGCAAATAATAGCAGCTTGATTGGCTCTTACCACATACTGGGGCTGCTGATCATCGCTGGAACCAAGGCTAGCTCAGCTGAGCTAAGTGAGTGGTTTCCTGCTCAGTAGCTTGGTTCTCTTAGGTCCTTTATAAAGGAAACCGTGTCTGTTTCTTTTCAATTAGACAGAGGGACAGTCAGACATGTTATTAGATTACCTTTGACTCTGACCTTGTCCTCGTCATTTTTGATGGTAAAGAATAGGAGGGTTTTTTTTTTTTTTTCAGGAAAAAGAAAGAAAATTCTTTCAAGTTAGTGACATTGAATCCTAATAGATTGGGCTATTTAAACAGAAAACAAATTAAAATTGTTCAGCTGCCATTTTTTTTAATCTTCTTGTAATTAGCCACAAGTTCCTAGAGGACATTAGACAATTATAGAAATATACTGAGCTATGTGGTCTCAGACTTCAAGTAATACTCATTTTCCTGGTTTCTGAAGACAGTTCATTTTCTGTGGCAGTTGTTTTGGGGACCACACCTTTTTTGCTTCTGTGTACATAATTGTGTTTATTGAGCAGCAGCATATGATCTGAAGAGCAGACTTGTATCAGTTTCTCTCCAAGGAGTCATCTTGTATAGCTACTGTGGGACTTCTGTAGTTTTAATTTTAGTTTGCAATGAAATACAGCACAAGCTTTGTCATCAGCATGTTAACTTCTTTTCAGATTTGTTTCCTTAATTGTCACCAAAACTTCATCTATGCCCAGGGCAGCTATTCCAGTTTCCTGAAGTAACACCTCCAAACGCGTTCCTTATTGCTCTTCCCCAGGACAACTGCTATCAGCCTCCGGTATCAGGAAGCTTTTCTGAGTATTTTCCCTAAGTCACTGGTTGTGCTTACTCTTCATTATCAGTGATGTCCTCTGCCTTTGTCTGTTAATTTCATTTAGTCGACATCAGTCATAAATTGTGAGCACATCAAATGCTCTTGACATTTCACTTGTATGACTGTAGTAACATGAGTGTCTGCCCAGATTCCGTCCCTCCAGCTTTTGGATTATATTTTGAATTTGAAAAGTACAGTCAGTTTTGAGGTATATTTCTGTGCTAGACTTACATTCATACAGCTTTATGATTTTCCAATATTCACCCACACCCTCAAAGCTGTACCTCACTAAGGGAAAATAGTGGGTTTTAAATAAATTTATAGGATCATCACTTTTATATGGCCACATAATAAAAGACTATGTGGAAATAGTATTGATGAAATTTAAGCATTCTCTTCAGGTTTATGGAAGAACAAAGGAATGGAACACTGCCACTTTTTATATATTTATCAAAGACTGCCAGACTACCAGCAGGATATGTAGAACTGACCGAACTTCAGTGTACTGTGGACCAGGTGGAGGTTGTGATATTAAGTGGGTAATAACTTTCAAAGTACGTAGGCAGAAGATGTGTCTGCTTCTCATAATCGCTAATAATCTTTGCGGAAGAAAATAGTTCTGAAAATGTATCCCGAAACCTCTTGCAGTTAAAGTGAGCAGACAAACTTGATAACGAAGCACTGCTTTACCCCATTCTTTGGCTGAACACCTTAAGAGGTTGCCTTGGGAAGCTACCGTTTTACAGACACAGTGTTGCTATGCGTCAGCTGCTGACAGAGACCAGAACGCATTCATCTGCTTCAGATGACGTGCGAGGAAACCTTCCTTAGAGCACAGAGCACTCACAACTGTGACCACAGCTAAAACTGATACCCAGACACCATATCCGCTGGAAACTGTTCTCCTCAATTTGAGAAAGAAGCAATGGATGAGGCATTTCAAATGATCAGCTTCGAATAAAAGCACCAAGCAATAAATAAAAGCACAGAGAGAAATATTTTTTCTTTTTTTCTCCAGACTATCTTCTTCCTGTTGTTTTACCCAAACCGGTCACAAGTTTCAAGAATGTTTTTCTTGTCTTTTTTTCTGTATCTCTCCAAGCTTTTCTTTTTACGTAATTGAAACTATGCAACAATATTTAAGTAATGGTGTTTATTTTTAATTTATTATTACCATGTGCATACATGTGTAAATGTGGGTGTACACGAACCACAGTGCATGTGTGGAGGTCAGAGGAAAGCTTCTGGGAGTCAGTTCTTTCCTTTCACTTTTGGACCCAGGGGCCAAACCCAGGCAGTGCAAAGGAGCCATTTTTCATCTGTGGAGCCGACCTGCTAGCCCTCAGCTGACACACATACGTATTTTCCCAGACAGCAATCACAAAGATGTTTCTTATTTTAATGAGCCATGTGATGTGCTGGTGTAATGCCACGCCTTATTCCAATCTGTTTCCAGCCGATAGACATTTGGATAGTCTCTGGGCACTTTCTTGGGTGAGAAACTCACAATGTGCATTTTAACAAATATCTTTGCACATTTGTGTGAGAATTTCCAGAGAAAAAGATTTACAGAAATGAAACCACTGAGGGTAATTTTGCTTTTGATAGTCATTGTTAAACTCCTCTCCCCAAATGCATCAGTTGCTTTTCTGCCAGTGGGAGAGGAAACAACCTGCTTGCCTGACCTTGGTCAAAATTGGCCTCTGTAAAAACTTAAAAAAATTTGGCTTTGTATTGAATATCACACTTGTTTTAATTTGCATTTCTTTAATTATTAGAGAAGTTGAGCATCTGTGCCAAACTCCCGTCCAGAAGACTCTGTTGTGTTAAATAAACAAGAACATATGATGACCTATGAAGGCTCCAATAGCTATCTGTGCACACAAATATTTTTCTCTCCCTCCCTTCCTCTTTCCTTCTTCCTCTTCCCTCCTTCTTCCTCCATCCTTTATAGAGCACATGGCATGAAAACCATTTAAAGTTGCTTTTCAGCTGCTGAATCTGTCCATATAGACACTGACATAGAAGAGTCAAACTGCTAATTTAATTTCTGATTTCTAGATGAAGACCCTCCTTCTACATGGCCAGGCATTTTTCCAATGTGGTTCATTAGGAACAGCTCCAATACTGGGTTGAAAGAAACAGTGGATGAATGAGAACAGTAGGACAGGAAGGATGCCTTTTGCTTCCCTGAACATCCCCAGAGCCTACAGCAATGCCCAGCTTGCTGAATGTGCCCAACACAAACAGACTGAATGGACCCATGGATGCCCTTGAACCATGAGCATGCAGGTAAAACAATTAGTATGCTACTTTCCTTATTGGAATTATACTGGAGATTCTCATTGACAAACTTAAAACATTCCAGAATGCTAGTTAGGATCACAATGAAAAAATTGATATTTTTAAATTATCAAATTATCAAGGTATTCATTATTCACTGATAAAGATCCTTCCTATATCCTTTTATTATCACTAAGGCTGAGATCTTGAGATCAATTCTAGTCATCCAATTTTTTTCCTCCATTCTCACTGTTTAATTTTGGAAGATATTCTATTCAGACAATGAAACAGGATCTTTGAACATAATGAGTTTTTGATCAAATTGTTTCTTAGATTATGTTCTTTGCCAACTCCACAACACCAGTACCCTATAACTTTCATTCAGTATTAAAATATATGTAAAAGTTGCATTTAAAAACAAAACAATAACACCCTAACAGACATGGTGGTGCATACCTGTGGTCCAAGCACTAGGGAGGTAGAGTTGAGAGTAATGGTACAAGTGTGAAGCCAACCTGGTCTATATAGGGAGGTCTAGGCTGGCCAGGGCTGCATAGACAGGCATGACCATAAGGAAAAAGGAAAATAACATGAACATTATCACGAAGCTGAACATAGCTGATTTTTCAACCCAGGCAAGGGTGGGTTACTAGACTGCAAAGTAATTGCTTAGCTTATAAAGGCTCCCCCAATGGGGTGTGATTCCATAATTAATGGACATTCACATTGATATTATTTTAAACTCAAATAACAGGAGTAGTCTCGATAATAAAATATTGAAAGACCCTGCTTGTTCAATGCTTTTATTTAACAAACATTCTTAGAAAGGAAGAAAATATGCATTGTAGCTATTCGGGTTGATGTGATTAGTGCGAGAACTGAGGAATTGCTAGCTGTTGATGGACAGCAGCCCCACTCCGCCAGGAAGTAGCAGATAATAATGACCACAGACATACCATGCTATGTTGAAGCTTATTTAGAACATCGAAGCATAGAAGAATTCAGTTTTCCTCCATAGGCTTCCTATTGGAGGAAAATCTATAAGGTTAGTTCATGCCAACAATTAGAGAGATATTGAAACACAAATTACAGGAGAACATATAAATCACTATGGAGCTAACAGTCATGACTAATGAATGTCAAGATCTGGCTCAACACAGCCAGCCCAGGAGGAGTAACTTTTAAATATGGGTTTTGAGTTTGACAGAGTGGCGATTTCAGGAATAATTGATGCAATTGTGTGTTTACATTCTTGGTTGTAAGTCCAACATTGGAGTGGAGTAAGAAAGAATTGCCCACAACCAGGAGGAGCTTATTCACTACAAAGGAAGCATGGTGTCATCAACTCTATTCATAGAAAAGAACAAACCAAAGTATTGGAAGGAAATGACACATTCCTATCTAAAGGGGCTGGAAGGGATATTAAAGCTTTATATAGTAATAATTTATGACCTAAAGTGAATAGAAGGCCAGTCCTTGACTATGTCCTTAGTTTAAACCAACAGCTAGATTGTGGGTGCAAGTGTGCATACATGTGTATGAATGTGCGTATATGAATGTGCCACAATGCACATGTGGAAGATGAAGACAATGTTGGGTTTCACTCATCACTTTCTACCTTGTTTGAGACTGGGTTTCCTTGTTGGTTGCTGCATATGTCAGGCTAGCTGGCTTGTGTGAATCCAGAATTCAAGAGACTCTCCTGTTTGTGCCTCACAACTTCTCACACGAGCTCTGGGAGTAGAGATGTCTGGGGATCCAAACTGAGGGCCCCATACTTCTATGGTGAGCAGTTTGCTCACAGGGCCTTCCATCTAGTCCCCCAACAGTTAATTTTCTCTTACTGGTGAAAACCACTAATAAAATATAGGTCCCTATTACCATCATTAATTTTAACTCATTTGAAGATTTCTGATGGACCAGTTGTGTGAAAGCAAACGTGAGAAATACATATTAGGCAAAGTATTAATTTTCAGAAATTATGTGAAGTAAAAGATTATTAATATGACCCAAAATATAATCACATTTAATTTAAAGCTAGAAATAGAATTAACTTAATATGTCCCACTCATGATATTAAGAGAGTATTAGTCACTCAGGAATAATCTTAGAAAGAAATTTCTATATTGGATTTAAAGAAAATTATGAATGCTGATGTGGTCTGTACATGATACACAAAGACTTAAACACCTTCCTGAGATCTATAACTCATAACAAAACGTGTCTGTGAGGGATGAGTGGATTTAATTTATATTTCACGTGTTTCCCACGTGTATTTATATGTTTCAAGTTGTTAAAATAAAATAGAAGTTTTGGGGGAAATTCAAAACTCCTTTCCCCCTCATGTTTACTCAGGAAGAATAAGCGAGCAAGATTTTCATGGTGAATTTGAAACAAACACTGTCACCACCACCAAGAAACACATTGTAAACATACGCTGTGTAAATCTATAGTGTGGGTACAGAAGTAGGCAGCTGAGTGGAAAGGAATAAATAGTTCAGGAATAGATGTTATTATTTATAAAAATGTCATCTAGGGTAAAGCCATTGTAAATCAATAGAACAGTGAGGGGGAGGCTGTTAGAATCTGGTTGATAAACGGTTAGCAGCGCGGAAAGCGTCTGTGACTCCCACCTCACACATATTCCAGTTTCAGGTGGGCTGACCTGCTAAGGTGACAAACACCCAGAACATTATTAAACAAGAGAAAGTGTAAGCAAATGCTCAGATTCCGTTACTAGATGAGCACAAAGTCACAAGTGATTAAAACGCAACTGCAAAACTGCTCAAGCCTGGGAACTGGCCTCGGATCCCTGGCACCCACGGAAAAGCCAGGAATAAGGATATCACCTGTGACCACAGTGCTGGGAAGGGAGAGGCAGGAGGATTCTGGTGTATGCTGACAGGTGAACTCTGAGTTAAGTGAAAGCCTGCCTCAAGACGGTGAGAGATCCAGGGAGGCACCATCTTTAACCTGTGTCCTCAGCATGCACAGGCAAGTGTCCCCCACCCCCAACCCCCATCCCCAGGAGTGTGGAGAATTGCATTTACAAAGATAAGCTTGTTATTTAAAGCAGAATACCCCATTCTACCCCAGTCTATATTTGATAAAAAGTTAATAACTTTGCATTTAAATACAAAGCCAATCCTATTTGTAAGTACCAGGCACAGGAAGAAACCAATCCGCAGACCAGGAAAGAAGACTAGTAAACAAACACGAGAGCATGTTCAGTTCATTAGTAGTCAATGAAAGGAAAATTAAACTTAAACTGGAAAAAAACTAGTTTGTAGTTCAGGCTTCTGAAGACAAGGGCTTCTGCGTGTGTTAGGGACAATAGGAGGTGTGGTTAAAGGAGCTGGCTGCTGTGCTCAGCAATCTCTCCTGTGCAGTGGCCCTGGGCACCAGAACGGGCTCCCAGTGGAAAGCGAGGAGAACCTGTTTTACTGGTCCTGACTGAAGGCAGGAACTTTTGTTCACTTAACACAGGATGCATACGCTCCTAGCCCAAGAAGAAGGGAAACTTAATATCAATATTATTAAAAAAAATCAAATTGAAGGAGAAATGCCGGTAAACAGCAAAGAGTAATATTAACAAACACACAATATAGCATCCGTTTTCAATGATCACACCAGCAAAAACTAAGATGAGGAAACAGAACGTCTGCTAGCAGGATTGGTGGTATGAATTTAAGTTTTGCTACCAGGGGCATCTTTTATACTATGCGTCATTGGATAATAACTATCAATTAAAATTGGCTAAAAGATTAAAGAGTACTCTTCAGCCACTTAACACCCAATGTTTACTAAATACTTCACACTTGCCATTAGAGAACACACTTGACATGGATTTTCTAATTTATTTGTCACAATGTGTTGTACGTGAACTAAGTCTTATTTCTACAGAAGGGGTCATTTAGTGTTCAGGAGGTTAATAGACTTATAAATATCACCCTACTAGTAAACATGGAAACTGCAATTTATGATTTACACAGGGGTAAAGTATGCATATAATGTGAAACACTGTTCCGTGACATTGGTATGTTTTTATCAAGTTTCTAGTCTTCTTCTTCTTCTTCTTCTTCTTCTTCTTCTTCTTCTTCTTCTTCTTCTTCTTCTTCTTCTTCTTCTTCTTCTTCTTCCTCCTCCTCCTCTTCCTCTTCCTCCTCCTCCTCCTCCTTTGTCTTCTTCTTTTTGTTTGTTTGCTTTTGTTTTGTTTGGTTTATTGACAGGATTTCTCTGTGTAGCCCCGGCTGTCCTGCAACTCACTCTGTACACCAGGCTGCCTCTAACTCTTCCTGCCTCTGTCTCCAGAGTCCTGGGGCTAAAGGTGTGAGCCACCACTGCCTGACTCTTACCATGTTTCTAAAAAGTGCATAAATAACCAATGAAACATGAAAGTTCTTGGAGATGTGTGGTGTGGTAAAGTAAATTTTTTCCTCGTTATCATACTCTGATAAATCAGGTCCCAACATGCTTTAAGCAAGGTTTTTTGTTTTTATTTTTTGTATGTTCTTCTTGTATAATATTATAAGGTCCAGCCTTAGCATTATACATCCCAGGGGCTCAGGAGAGAGAACTACTAATGGTGAGGACTATTTTCAGGAAATAGAATCTCAGCACACCGAGCTCTATCGTCCACTTGCTTTAATTCCTCTGGCATAACATCCTTTATACACAGCTTCAGTTCTGTTCTCATGTCTAGCTCCTTTTTTGCCTGATTTCTCTCTGTACTTACCTATTACTCCCTCTAAGTTCTATCTTAATTCTCTCATCTTAATTCTGCCTCATCTAGGTCCTTTTCAGCTTGTTCTTACCCATCTGGCTCTTCCTCATCTTCCATCTCATTCCTCTAGTACTCTCTTCTAGCCCTTCAATCTAGTTCTTCCCCATCTCAGTTTGTTGCTCTCAAGTTCTTACCCATCTAGTTCTTCCATTCTCTTTTCTCTTCTCCATCTCTCTGTGTCCTGGAAGTCCTGGTATATAAAGCCAGGCTTCCAGTGTCAAACGGAGGGGTGATAAGAATCACATCGAAAGGCAATAACCATTAATTATCATTTGCAACCCCAAAGGGAAGTGACCAATGGGGAAATGAATTAACTAAAGGCTAAATTCCGGTAATATCTAAGAAGAGGGATCTTATGTGCTCAACTATTAAACTCTTAAACGTGAATAGTAGAAAATGTTAAGAATCTATAAGTTGCTAGGTCAATGGGAGAAAGTAAAACTGTCTTCTTTTTCCTGTGGCACCTATCTGTCCAAGCTATCTCCCGTTTTTCTGCAGGGTGGGGGAAAGTGTGCTCAGTCACTAGGCAACCTGTGCACAGCTAGATGCCTCTGGTGATAGTTAAAGGGAGATCTGGAACCAGAGGTAAGATTTGGGAAAGGAGGAAGTAAAGCTTAATTGGCACATCCTCCAGGCCTTCTCAAACAGGTAGCCTGGATGCTTAAGTCTGTTCTTAGAGAGTACAGAGGTATCTCTGATAAGGTACTTTCCTCCAACTGGGAATGGACCTGGCCGGAAGCTGCCAATGATGATAATTACAGGAAGGCTTGAACTGGGGTTCTGGCTGAGCATAGCTGTCAGCGCAGAAGGTTATCTAAATATTCCTAGAAGTGGTTAGGTAAGGAGTTATCGGTCTATAAAGTTAGTAAGGCTGTAAGAAAGGAGGGTCCGAGCTGAATTGTGTAAAGCTATTACTTAACGTCCACCTGACCTAGGTGGTGTCTCCTTGTGGAATTTATCTTAAGTCAGGAGACTTGCATGTGGACTGTTATTACTGCTAGTCCTTGAAAGTAGCCAAGGGAGATATCTGATTCCAGAGAAAGACTTTCCTAAGGCTGTTCTCCAAATACCTGGAATGTGTATGTCCAGAGAGTGATCAGTCCACACTGTTAGCCCTTCTTAGGGAAAAGTCAATTGGGAAAACTATGAAGGCACGCATGATTTTCATAACAGAATACAGCTGATATATAACAAGCCAAGTAACACCAAAAACTCCTTGGGATTTGGCTTCCTCTGGAGGAATTCCCTGATTCCTCCAGGTAGTGACTTTGCCATAACCAGCTGAGTTCTTATGATATATTCCTGCGGCCTGCAGCATGTTCTGTTTTAAAACGTTTACTTATAATTATGTGCCCACGAGTGAGGGGGTATGAGCATGTAAGTGCAGGTGCCTCCAGAGGCAGGAAGAGGGCCTAGGATCCCCCACAGCTGGAGTCACGGGCAGTTGTGAGGGCTCATGCAGGTGCTGGGAGCTGAATTCTGGTCCTCTGAGAGAGCAGCAAGCATTCATAACTGCTAAACCATCTTTTTAGCACCAAGCTCTTAAACAATTGAAAACAATGAAAAGCAACCTGCAGACGAGCATGTTCCACAAAGTGGAGCCTAAAAATGAGCCTGCAGGGTCCCTCTTGTCACCCCTTGCCAAGGTAGAGCCACCCTTTAGAAGTGAAAAGGTCTTCACAGCTAAACCCCTGGAGTACTGTCTTTCCTACCTTCTTCCTTTGAGCTAGCAGGTCTCAGTTGAAAATCCTCCCAGTTCCAATGCTGATAATAACCGAAGGATGGAGAAGGTTGTGATGAACATGGGCGGGATCATGAAGGTGCCTTTCCCTGATCCTTCAATTCGGTGGCAGGAACCAAGTTCAGCCCTCCGAGGGACTCGACAGTATTACCGTTATCTTAGTCCACGTGTTAAAGACCCGTCATTATGCCCCTCCCCGAAAATACTCCGTCTCGGGTTCTTCTGATGAATATGAAAGTGGTGTATTTATCATCTTGACCTCTGTGCCCTGTCGTTTAGTGTTGGATATCCCGCCAAATCTTGGGCCTTGCAGGGCTTTGGAGCAGATTCATTCTGTGTGATTCTTGATGAAGTGTCTGGCCACAGGCGGGGCGCTTCTCTTCTGGCGTGCAAGAAGAAAATGGGTCTCACGCCAAAAGGGGAGACATGGAAAGGAGGAGGGAGAGTGGAGGGAAGAGGAGGGAGGAAATGCAGGCTTTTTAAACAAGGTTGTACCATCCCGCTGTGTGAAGGGAGAGGGGGCGGGTCAACCCCCAGGCGTTTGTGGAGCACTGTGGTGTTTGGGCTGCCCCCATAAAACAGGCTGGAAGGAGTCCCAGAATACCAGGATACTAAGCAATGTTTCGTAGGTTGGCAGGGCTCTGCTGTTCCCTTTTCAATGCTCAAGAAGTCTGAAAAGTGAAAGTTGCCCACCCCCCAGGCTGCTGGGAAAGCCGCCTAATGGGTCCCTGGAACAGGTTAGCGAGAACCAGCATGCATAACATTGGACTTCACAGTTTTGACTTGAACAAAGCGAGGTTTTTAAAAGTTTGCTAATTGACTTGCAGAGAAAGGCTGAGGATATCTGCATCCTTCATCTTTCTACAGGGAAGCAGGAAGGGAGCCACTGCCAAGCATAGCAAAGGCAAAGCCCCAGAAGGGGAGTGGGTCTTTAGTGCTGTTTTGTCGGTAATGATGCTGCAGTGTTATCAAGAAGGGAATTCTTTCCTTTTATTGAACATAGTACATTCAGGACCCAGTTCACTTCTCTTAGTTCTATTTAACAAAATGTTAAAGGATGTATTTTGCTTTTGAACATAGCATCAAGGATAACATTAAAAAAAATCTCCAAGTCCAAGTGATGAACCAGAGCTGAGTTTATCTTCCAAGCCACTGATACAATATAACATGAATCTAGTGCAAGAATACACAGGGGTTGGAGTGTCTAGAGTTGCACTGAATCACAAGGAGTGACCCAAGACAGGATGCCTGTAAATAATGTAAAATGATTGTGTACACTGGCATGCTTAGAATATGTCACTTGAGTAATAGACATATTTCAAGATATTTCCAATTTGTTTATAGGCAATAATATTTTAATGATAATTATGATTATTTTTGTAACACTAGGGATGCAATGCTAATGTGTTATTTTCATTTCCATAAATGATTATTTCATTTTGCTTTAATTTTTTTTCATACCTGTATGTATGTATGTGTGTGATTTTGTGTTCCAGCTGTGTGTAGGAGTGCCGTCTGAAGCCAGATGAGGACATTAGATCCTCTGGAACTAGAGTTAAGGTGACGGTGACTCTGTGACGTAGAGTCTGGGTGCTGAACTCAGGTCCTCCAGAGGAGCAGCCAGCCAGTATTTACCTTTCATTAAACACCTGATATCCTTTCATTTTGAGCTGTAATAATCCCTCCTCCAGGAAAATTTTTTGACTCCTGGAACCACAGTGATGTGGCACGAGTTGCTACCATCACACTCTGTAACCATCTATTAAGACAGACATCAAATAAATCCACCCACAGGAATGTCTGTTGCTGCATTGACTGCAAGACTCCTGAGGATAAAGAGAGTTCCCATAATCTGGCCTAGAAACCTAGCACTCCTTTACTACAGAAGTCCCTGTGTAATACTCCTTTACACTGTGTGAATATATGTTGCTGTGATTGGTTTAATAAAGAAGCTGGCTGGCCATTAGCTGGACAGCATAAGGTTAGGTGGAAAAACCAGACTAAGGACACTGGGAAGAAGAAGGGCAGAGTCTGAGGAGTTGCCAGACAGACAGAGAAGAGGAAACAGGAGGTGCAAAATGAAAGAGAGGTAACACCATGTGACAGAATATAGATTAATATAAATGGGTTAATTTAATTTGTAAGAGTTAGCTAGTAACAAGCCTGAGCTATCGGCCAAGCATTTATAATTAATATTGAGTCTCCATGTTTGTTTTTTGGAAACTGTTGGGTGGGAAAGAAAAGTCTATCTACAAGTCCGAGAACTTGCTTCACAGAGGAGCCTGAGAACAGGAATGATGTGATTGATTCCCAGTCTGGTTTTCACCCACCCTGTTCTCAAATGAGAGCTGACTGGAAAAACAAATGCTCAGTCCATCCCTACTGCTGTAATGTAAAACTTGAGGCTCAGAACTTTCTCAAGAAAACATGTGCATTTTGCTAACAATTCTGGATATTCAAGGGTACAATGGCAGCATATTTACTACTCCACTGAGGACCTCCTGATGGTAGCACCACTGTGGAAGGAACATGGAAGAGAAGGAACGCTCACATGTTGAGATGTGAATGTGGGGCATAGGTGTGAGCTAGGCTAGGTTTTGTAAAAACCTTTTCTTGAGAATACCTCACTCCATGAGGCCAGTATCAGTCATTTTGGGGGCAGCTCCATGAATGGCCTAATGACCACATAATAGGGACCTAAGATCCCTATTTAAACGTCCAGCCACTTAACATCACCATACCATATACTGAACTCCTAATGTAGGAGACATTGCAGGAGACACACTCAATTCGTATCCCAGCCATAGTAGATAGAGAAGGGCACATATTTAGCCATAGCAAAGAGTGGCAAAAGATGGCTCATCATACCTTCAGTGATCTAGGCTAAGACTGGTAAAATGACATTAAATTCTTAAGAGATGCTTACAATAGCTATGTTTGATTTCTAATATAGTACCAAGATCATGCATAGTTCTGATGGATGTGTGGACTACAGTGAACAGACAAGTGGTATGCAGCCTAGGCTGGGTAATTGATACTATAACTGAGACCTTTACTTTGACTTAGCTTGTGAAGACTTCTCAAGATCATCTGGACAGACTTGTCTCAGTCCTTCCATTGGTCTTTTAGCAATTTTTTCTTTGTATTTTATAGGCTTAAATATTTTTAGTTAATCCATTCTGTTATGTTGAGGTTTTGTTTTATGTCTTAGTGTTTGGAGTCAATAACTGTCTAAAATATTGCACACACATACATGTCTGCTTATATACATAGCTAAGGGATACATTGTCATGTATGCTATTGATACATATCTAATGATCATAGATACACACACATATATGTGTATGTGTGTAAATAAAGATGATCAAAGCATACTGTTGATTTCTGTTGAATGTATCTGAATTTCAAACTTTCTTATACAAGGTATCATTGACTCTCAGGTTTATATATATAATCTTTCATACATCTAACATACTTTCCCAATATCAAACAATTTTTAAATGTGATTATTGTTTTAGTTTACTGTTTCAAATTGCCTCGATAGTGCCAGGTTCAAAGTGTGTCATTAAAATCACTTACTTTTAGCTAGGTGGTGGTGGTACACACCTTTAATCCCAGCACTTGGGAGGCAGAGGCAGGTGGATCTCTGTGAGTTTGAGGTCAGTCTTGTCTACAAAGTGAGTTCCAGGACAGCCAAGGCACAACAGAGAAACCCTATCTCAAAAAACAAAACAAAACAAAACAAAGTCTCTATAAAAGCTGGGCAGGCATGGTGATCTCCTGCAATCCCAGAACCTGAGAGACACAGCCAAGGGCTCTCTTGGGCAAGTTGGCTAGCAAGATTAGCCAGAATTGGTGATCTCTGAGTTCAGTGAAAGACCCAGTTTCCAGAAGCAAAGTGTAGAGCAGTCAAGGAGAAACTGACTTCAATGTTGGGCCTCTAAACGTACATAAATATGTGCTTATGCACTTGCACACACACATGTACCCTTACAAACATATTAAACTAAAAACAAAACATGTACACTTAAGTGATGTGTACCAAGCATATATGATACCACTAGAATTTTTCTTAGAGGCCTGTATCAATGTCTTTGTCTAGATCAGTGGTCCTCAATCTGTGGGTCACCCATGACTCCCTTGACAATCTTCTATCTACAAAAATATTTACTTTATGATTCATAACAGTAGCAAAATTAAGTTATGAAGTAGCAACAAAAATAATTTTATGGTTGGGAGTTACCACAACATAAGAAACTGTATTAAAGCATCACAGCATTAGGAATGTTGAGAACCACCACTCTAGATCCTCCAGAATGAATTTTGTAGATGTCTAACTTATTTTTGTCAATGTTGTGCAGGAGAAGTGAGTACATTTTGTGGCCTAGGTCTTCTCTGCTTTTGTACTTTGATATGCCTTGTAAGTTACAAGGCAGCCTTTGATCATGCAAAGCCAGTATATGGGATTCTGCCCACTGTTGCCCCATTCCATGGGTGTCAGGGCATACCTTATTAGTAAACTGCTTTGCATCTTGCCAGATTGAGGGCTCTCATTTGTCTATCATTGTAGAGATCAAACTGAAGTATTGTTTGACATTACCAACCAGCTCTCACTTTGCTTTCTCCATGTTCACCTTAACTCTGCCTTTTTCAAAGGCCCCCATTTGGAGAAGTGGAATCAGGAGTTAAGAATAGCTTCCATCTTGGAGGACTAAGGCATGCCAGCTATTCACCCATCTATTCAGTGTTTTCATCATTTATTGAGCACTTTCCAGAGGTCTGTAAAGAGGTAGGTAGGGTTACTGCCATTTAAGCATCCATACAGGGCTGGGTAGAATGGTGTTTCTCACAACCAGGTACTCACATTAGCTGCACCAGCATCACAGTGGCACTTTTTTTTTTTTGTTTGTTTTGTTTTGTTTTTTCGAGACAGGGTTTCTCTGTGTAGCTTTGCACCTTTCCTGGAACTCACTCGGTAGTCCAGGCTGGCCTCGAACTCACAATGATGGCACTTATTAACAAGGTCAACTTGATCACTGCTTCCAGATGTAGTAGATTCTAAATTCTTGGAACAGCATTTAAGAAGCCCCTTCCTCTTGGGTAACCATCATGATACACATTAAAATTTGAGAATCATTAGAATTTTACATATATGTAAATAAATAATTAGGTTTCCTTTTTGCTGTAAGAGAGGACTAAGCAAATACATATATATCATAAATCCCAGCACCTAAGCTGTGTCTACAAATAGACATGTAATGATGTAATGTTTGGTTTTAAGGGCTTCCTCTACAGATAGAAAAAGTAAGAGTCTTTCTAACAGCCTTTGACATATAAACAGAAAACAAGGCTTTGAACTAAAACAACAGAAAATGAGTAATCTCAAAAGCCAATTCCCAAGTTTGTGTGGTGGTATGAATCTGTAATCCCAGCATTTAGGAAGTAGAACTGTGAGGACCAAGAGTTCAAGACCAACCTCAGCTACAGAGTAAACTTGAGGCCACCTTGCACTACATGAAACCATGACTAAAAATAAATTAAAACAAAGAAAATTAATTATCCTAAAATATTTTTGGAATGAGATGGAATAACAAAGAACTAATGAATTAATCAAAAAGCCATAAGCAAAGAAGGTCAACATCTAATGAAGTAATACTTTGAAACTTATTAAAAGTAAATTGTAATTGGTGCATCCAGCAACATAGAGACTCTCCATGTAATGTAGGAGCTGTCTCATGGAGGCAGGCAGCAGCCAAGGACCAGTATTAAATGTGGCTGGGTTGGTATTTCTTTCTGGTGTCTGCCTCTCTATTCTCTTTACACAAGGTAGGATCCTCTGGCATTGCCAAATGCCTTTTTGCCTAAGAAGGAACATGGCTGTTGGGAGTTACTATGTACCAATCATCCCTTTTCAACAATTTGTGAAGACTTTTGTTCACATCCCCCATCTTCTGCTCTGTCAGCTGAAGCTTGGCTGCGATGCTTGCTGGAAGAGTGCTCTTGAGCTACAAGGGTTTCAGAGTTTACTGTGAGGTTCTGCTGACAACGCAGGTGACCTCCCACTTCCATGAACAATGAACAGGCTGTGTGTTTCACACAGGGGTGTGATCTTTACCCTACAGTGTGGCATGGAGGCGTCTATGTTTGCCTATTACATTCTTCCTCCACCTCCATTTTGGCACGTGCTCTGTCTTTATTCATTGCACAACCGTTATTACCATTTGAGTCTGAGCATACTAAATTTTCTGACCATTGCTGTGTTCCCAGCCGCTAACAGGATACCCGAGAGATGATTAGTTCAATTGATAGTGAAAAGGGAATGAACGGTTGATTGCATGAATTTGATAAGTTGTGATGAAGTATTTGATTTTTCTAGCTCAAAGCCATGGTGATTTTTTAAAATGGCTTTTGTACTTCCTAGTAAGCAATTAGTACAGGAACTATCACAGGAGGTTCGAAGCTGAACATTTACAATGGGTTTCAGCATAGATCTTGCAAATGATACAATGTTTCATTTGTAAAGAACAAAGTCATTACTTTCCAAATACTAGTGCCAGGCTAAGCACCTTGTGATTCCCCTTTTAGATTCACAGCAGGCAAGGGCTTACAGAGATGATATTAATGGGTGTGTAATGTTTTGAATGGGAAACACTAGCCTTAGGAACGCAGGTTTGACTCCATAACTGTCTTGTCTTCATTGGCGCATTCCCTCTATTTTATCACCCCATTTTCTATCTATGGACTGTCTTTCCCCAATGTCTGTTTATTTCTCTGCCTGTGTCACTTCTACCTAACTTGGTCTGTAAAAATGGAAACAGAGAAAATGATACTTCAGTTTGGGCAGAACCTTGAGTTTTATCTGCTGGTCAGGGTCTAACAGGCATAAAAAGGGGAGATGGTTGGTTCTGGTTTCTTGACCTCTTATAATGTTTCTGAGGGTGAATGATAGTCTAAAAGATGCCTCTTTTCCCAATCAAGTCCTGATATTAATGAACTACAGAAAATGAGAACTTATTCCACTTTTAAGTAACATCTGCCTCACTTGGGTACACATGGCCTAAATGGATAGATTTTTAAAAGCATTTTATTAGCATACTGAAAATTCCCATTAAACGCTAGAGAAGTCACCATGCTACACACTGTATTGAAAACTGCCCTTCTTGAGACTTCAAAGGATGGGCCTAATACGTTTTTCTCATCTATAATATCTATGATTCTATTACACTTAGCATAACTTAATTCTTTTGGTATCTCCAAAATGAAAATTTATTACATAAAAGTGAAGTTTCTTGAAAGCACAAGACGCAAAATCACATTTAATGAGGGAAGAGATGATCTTAAGTGGTACAGCTCATTCCTAAAAGGGACTCAGGTCAATCAGGGATTCTAGAACATGCTGCCTTACCCGTTCCCATAGGAATAGGAATTTTAACTATCTTCAGATCTTAACACCTAAAATTTTTTGGGAGGAGGGACATCTTAAGAGAAACTTGCAAGCATCTTTCAGATGTGTATATTTAATTGTAAAAAGAATGTTGTGGTTATGCCAATTTTCATGTAGAAACAATAACACGTATTTCTGTTTCTTTACACACACAATGTGGTCCTACCAAAGCTCCTTGTTTAGAACTTGGGTCTCTGGAAAAGCAGACAAAAGCACTAGATAGAATGAGAATTGTTTTCTGTTCACAACAGCATTGTGCTATTTGTTGAAAGGAAAGACAAATAAATAAATAAAGAAGCCCGCCAGCAACGGCCTAATAGTTTGGATTCTATGAAGTTTTATATCTTTTCCTTAAAGTTCTGGGTCAATGCCAAAGTCCAGTTTCTCCTGTGCCAGTTGTATCCATGAAAAAGAAGTAAAAAAATCAATTAAAGTTAAATATTCTAGAAGAGCTGCAAAATGTATGGAAACAGTATTAAGTTAAAGCCTTTTTTGGTTTTCCTTGGCAGTTCGCCTCCAAACTGTGTCCAAACCACTTTGTTTTGCCATGGAATAAAGGAAGCTGTGTGTTTTCTTTCCTTGGCAGGTGAAGGCACCACTCACACAGAGGGGAACATTTTTTTTCCCTTAGGGTGTGGGGGTGCTGCAGAAACTGGCTGACTGATGACATCATCCTGTAAGGTAAGCTGGCTTCAAGGGTTCAGGAATCACTATTAGTTGCAGCAGTTTTCTCCTCCTCCAAACACTTAGTGATGATGAAAAATGTGAATAAATAAAAATGCCTAATCTGGGTACCAGATATAGACTGGTGTTTTCTGTAATGTTTTGAGGGCTTCATGCAAATCAGTGCTCCAAGTGAAGGATGCCTGGATTCTTGTGTGTTTTTCAGCCACAAATTCTCCAAGCCACAGGGTTCTTTTTCACGCCCCCATGTTTGTGGGAAATATAAATTGATTTAATCTAGCTTTTCCTTGTGTATGGGGAAGAAGTATATACAATGTGGTGGCTATTCTTTGTAGTTACATCTGGAATGAACTATAATCCAGAAATGAAGGGCACACTTGTTATGTGGATATAGAGGCAAGAAGACAACATGCCTTTGCACCAGACCTTGAGCCTGGAAGGCACGCCTTTAATCTGCTGGGCCACACCTTCTGCTGGAAGGACAGTGGAAGAGGGGAAGAGGTGTGTTCCTTCCTTGCCTGCTTGCTCTTGCCTTGTCAGTACATCAGTTTTCCCCACTGGTGTTGGAGGTCTTTGGGATTCCAGCATATACAGAAGACCAGCTGAGACACCCAGACTCGTGGGACTGAGCAACTGCCAGACTCTTAGACTTCTCATTCACAGCTAGCCACTGTTGGACTCAGCCTGGACTCAGTCATTCCAATAAATTACTATATATATGTATATGTATATGTACATGTATATGTATGTGTATGTATATGCATATGCATATACATACACACAAACATATATATGTATGTGTGTATGTATATGCATATGCATATACATACACACAAACATATATATGTATGTGTATATATACATATGAAGTCATTCTGTAAGTTCTGTGATTCTAGAGGACCATGACTAGTACACATGGCATTTCAAATGAGCCAATCACTACAGAACAAGGTCATCTATTCAGTTGAAGCAAGATTATTTTGAAAGCAGAACAGCCCTGTTTAGGGGGTAGAGGTTGGTTATATCTGAGTGCTTTTTGCAAAAATCTTTTAACTCTACCTAATAAACAAATCAACTCTATAAATGGTGAATTTTGACATATAGTCATGAGTGTCAGGTTAGTGTGTGGGGAGGCATATATCACTCATGCACACTCAAACATTCTGATTTTTAATTTCTGACTCATCTAGTTTGATAGAATAATAAATGCAGTATATCAGCCTCTCCATGTACTTTGCTGTCATTCATCAAAATTTATAAGATCTAGCATATTGTAATATTTACTGAAAGAAAGAAATACATTATTGACAATATTAATGTTAAAAACACAAACTACATCTAACCTATGATTAAGTAAATTAGAATCTTAATACCATTCTGATTATAAATACTTGTGTTTTTTCAGTGATTTCTTAACATTTTCTCAATAGAAAATTCATTATAAATTAAAAATACACTTTTTAGATTTATAATTTATTTTTATTTTATGTGTAAGAATGTTTTGCCTGCATGTGTGTGTGTACACCATGTGCCTATGGTATCAACAGAGGCCAGAAGAGGGCACTGGATACTCTGGAACTGGAGTCACAGAGGGTTGTGAGCTGCCACGTGGCACTGGGAATTGAACTTAGTTCCTCTGGAAGAACAGCCAATGTTCTCTCTCCCTCCCTCTCTCTCGCCCCTTTCTCTCTTTCTTTGATACAGTTTCACTATGTAGCCCTGCCTTGAGACGCCATGCATAGATAGGCTGATACCATACTCATAGAAATCCATCTGCTTCTGCCCTAGTGTGCAATTAAAGGTATGTGCCATCACATCATGTCCAAGATTGAAGATATTTTTATTCTAAATTTTTTTTGTTCTCCCATGTTGTGTTTACTGAACATAAAAACACATGTCCATATTCTTCTTTCCTGTCTCTGTTTCCCTCATTTCCCCATGTACTAGGACACCTATCTCTGTATCTTTGTGTCAACCTCGTTGTCTCTCACTCCTCCTCCACAAACCCACACACGTCCTATCAGCATTTATTTTCTTCCATATTTTTTTTCTAGTCTCATAGAGCTAGGGCTAATGATCATTTAGGTATCTATCAATCTATGTATATAACCATCTGTCTATATACACACAAAATGGGAATATTTAGAAGACTTGGGTTTGTCAGGAAGGTTAAACAGTTGTGTTGTTCAATTTTTTTTTTAAATGGGTGCAGAAAAGATTTTTTTTGAGGAAGTTGTGCTGGAGAGAGGAAGGGAAATGACCAGGAGTTGCATAGACAGAGCTGTCACTGGGAACATTTCACACATTTGGAACGTGTTACATGGTGGGGGGTGGGGTGAGGATTTAGGCTTTATAGGACAGCCTGCTAAAAGTGCAGAACGATGGGAGTACAGTGTGAGGAAGGGACCGGCAGGCATGCTATGATTCATTAGGTCTCCAAAGATCACATACTTTGTAGAATAGTTACAGTGTTTTGACTTTACCTTATAGGTGGCAGAAAGTCATCAAAAGATTTTAATAGTAGGTTGGCATGTTCTTTTGTGCATATAAATTCATCAATACAGCAGATAGGTGCTGGATAAAAAGGAATGGGGAAGGAAAAATACTGACAGCTTAGTTGCGGAAGTGGTTGATGGAAGTACTGAGGACAGAGTGAAGGGCCAACATGACAAGCGTCGGCACACTGGAAGAGGAATACCTGAGAACTACCATTAGAAAACAAGTGTACTTTAGTTCATGGGATTGGGATGTTTATAATAATAAGGGGCCTGTGAGGATGAGTGAGGTCAACAGGAAATTTGTTAGACATTATAATTATGTGTGTAGTATATCTAGAAGGGCTATTCTGCAACCAGTTGACTGTGGGTAATGAACTCAGAAAACAGTTGATGGAATTGAAGTTTCCAAGCTTTTAAGCATTCACAGAGTGATTAACACCATGTGAGGAAAATATGGAGCATGAGGAAAACAGAGCTTGTAGTAAATAAGGCTGCAGTCATCCTTAACTGATAGAGGATGAGAGTCCAGTGACTGAAGAAGTAGAAGAAAGAAGAGAGCTTTTCTTTTCCATTTTTAACAATGAAATGATTTTTCCTGTATCTCAGGCTGGCCTCAAACTCCCTGTATAGCAACAAATGACCCTGAGTTTCTGGTTCCTCCACCAGACTTTGTGTCTGCTAACACCAATGATCTTACAGCTCATCACAAAGAGACATTTTCACCTTCTTCTCCCTCTCCCTCTCTCCCTCTCTCCCTTTTTTTTTTTTTTGTGGTGGTGGTGTAGACATATGACTACAATGGCACACATGTAGAGGTCAGAGGCTACCCTTCAGGAATCACTTCTCTCCTATGATGTGGGTTCAGGTTGCCAGGCGATTTTACCTGCTAAACCATCTCCCTGGGCCCACGAAAATAGGACCTGATTTGATAGAATTCAACACTTGTGAAGCTTCCACTACTGAATAGAATGAAATAACTAAAATTCCTTAGAACATTTAAGAAGATACATAAGGTGGACCTGGAAATACTGAAGCATTTCATGTTGAAATTTCTAAGGAAGATAATCTGAGTCCATAGCTTGAGGATATATTTTGAGTTACTGCAAGATATATTTTTTTAGCTTAAATCCAAGGCTAGATTGTTTGAAAGATTAGCCTACCATCTTCTTCGTGTATACTGAGAAGTTGGGAAGTATAGGTGATTGCAGTATACTAGAAAACTGGATGGACAACCCAGTATATATACATATGTAAATAAACTCTGCATTCAATTTTATATCCTTTAGTCTTTTTTTCTAATATTATTTTCTACTATTATTGTCTCTGGGGTCAGAGTTTTGTAAGATTTCCAGCATGTTCCTAGAAATATTTGTGTATTATATCCACTTCTTTGGATAAAAGAGGTTTTAAAAGGGCATCTACCATGTCAAACTGGATTTGCTGTATTTCTCTTGCTCCCTATGTGCCCTATCCAGGAGAATTATCTAGTGAAGAGCTTCTGAAAATGTAAAGTGCTCATTACATGGAAATGAGTAAGATTCTTGCTACCAGCAGGACTCAGCATTGCATCCTTGGAGTGGCCAATCCAGCTGTTCTTCAAAGGCAGGAAACAGGAAACTCTGGATGACAGGCAGAGGCACGCACTGAAGGTTTCCATGGTGATTGTTATTTATTTGGGGATAGGAGATCATGCATCCCAGACTGGACTTGAACTTGCTGTCCAGGTGAGGGTGAGTTGAACTCCTAATCGGCCTGCCTCAACCTTTGGAGTGCTGGGACTGTAGGGCTGTACCAGCACACCGTTTATATGGCACCAGTGACAGAACACACATCGTTATCCATGCTAGGGGAGAACACTCTCAGACGAGCTGCACTCCAGCCCCTTCATGAAGATTTTAGTGAAAAAGGTGGAAGAAGATTTATTGGGAATCCAAGACTGTCCCTATTGTTTCCTTTATTCAGAGAAAGAGAAGAAAATTCAGTGGAATTGTAGAGAATGAAAAGAAACTTATTATTTAGGAAGTCCGTAAAGAGTCCCAGCCTCTTAAACGTGCCTATATACTACTGGACACACTCAGCCTTTAAAACAACTGTTGGAGGTATTTTCCTTCTGTTGTAATGAAGGATCAAGTCTAACGTTGGAAGTCAAATGGCTAGTCATCTATGCCACTCAGAGTAAAAAAAAACAATGTCAATGGCATTGTTTACAACCAATAGATTTCAGCTATAGCTAAGCAAGTGCTAAAATTGAGTGGGAGAGTGATCTGTGTATGTCATTTAGGGCATGCTGTGAAGTCTTGTGACTGTTCAATAATCCATCTCTATTATTCCTTTTCTGCTAATATCACTAGATAATTTAGTGCCACAAACAAATGCCTTTCTGTCTGAAGCTAAAGTCTCTCACTACTTTTGACTCAAGAAAAAGGAAAATGAAACTATTTTATGTCTTTAGTCTTGATAAAAGCAAACTTAATAGTAGGGAGGGCAGGCATGATGTAAAGATAACAGATGGCATAGATGCCTTCTGTTAGATAACTCCAGGAAGTGTGTGTGGAGCTCTGTACAGATAGATGGAAGTATGGGTGAAAGATTACAAGAACTATGTATTTCATTTGGTGACTTTCCAACTCAACTGTTCTTCATTGAGTTTTAACCCTGGCTACTGTGATACACTGTCTAAGCCACTATTTCTTCTAGACCATGATTTGAAGCCTCTCCTCTGGCTTGATCTTGTTTGGCTGACTTCATGAAAATGGACTTTGGTTAAGGTTTCATAGCCATCTTTGTGGCATATCCCACCAGGAAAGCCTGGTTACTGTCTGTCCCCAGCTCTCACTTCAGGGAGGTCAGCTGTCAGACAGTATGAGGAAGTAAGTGAGTGCACAGCCCAACTGATTATCTCAATACAGTTTCAGATTTAATTATCAATATTCTACTTTTCCTGACTCCTCCAGAATACTATGGATTGTAGTATTCTGCACTGATACTCCTCTTTTTTTGCAATCATGCAGACAATAAACAGTGCATTAAAAAACCCTTTGAACAACAAAAGAATTAAAAAACAATCAATCAAACAAACAAACAAACAAACTATTTCTTGTATGAATGGTTGTGATGCCTGGTTCAGTGGTGGACTGTTCACTTGACATGTTCTAGGGCCTGGGCTCAATCCCTAGCATCAGGAGCAGGGGGATGTAACGCTTGGGTTTAGGCAATAGCTCCATGGTACAGTATTTGCCTAGTACAAGACTGGCCCTGGGTAAATGAGTCTGGAAAGCAGAGTTATTTCTCTCTCTCTCTAAGAGAAATCAAATCTGATTTCTCTACACTTAATTTTTAACGTTTCTACTGTATCCTATTTTTTTAGTGGGGAAGAGGTGCAAGGTGCACTATGTGGAGGTCAGAGGACATCTTGAGGGAGTTGCTTCTCTCTTTCTACCATGTGGGTCCCTGAGATGGAACTTATACTGTCAGGCTTCGAGGCAAGCAGTTTTGCAAACTCAGACATCTTACTAGTCCTGATTGCTCTTCACGTGATCCGTGACATTAAAGGATTATCATTTTTTCTGCTCCTTAACTATGTGTTACTACTCATAGTTAGTGTTAGCAAATCTAACTCTTTTTTTTTTTTTTTTGGTTTTTCGAGACAGGGTTTCTCTGTGTAGCTTTGCGCCTTTCCTGGAACTCACTTGGTAGCCCAGGCTGGCCTCGAACTCACAGAGATCCGCCTGGCTCTGCCTCCCGAGTGCTGGGATTAAAGGCGTGCGCCACCACCGCCCGGCCAAATCTAACTCTTAAAAATTGGGCTTTTGGTTCATAGCTCATGTGTTTCCATTCGTTTGGCTATTTGTCCCTGTGCTTTTTCCAACCTTGGTCTCAACAATTCTCGCTCATACAATCCCTCCTCTTTCTCGCCAATTGGACTCCTGGAGCTCCACCAGGGGCCTGGCTGTGGATCTCTGCATCTGGTTCCCTCAGTCCTTGGATGGGGTTTCTAGCACAACAATTAGGGTGTTTGGCCATCCTATCACCAGAGTAGGTCAGTTCGGGCTTTCTCTCAAAAAGTCTATTGTAGTCTATTGTGGAGGTATCTTTGTGGATTTCTGTGGGCCTCTCTAGCACTTTGCTTCTTCCTATTCTCATGGGGTCTTCATTTATCATAGTCTCTTATTCCTTGTTCTCCCTCTCTGTTCTTGATCCAGCTGGGATCTCCCGCTCCCCTAAGCTCTCTTTCCCTTGACCCTTGCCCATCCAATAGCTGAGGAGTCCCCAACTGGATCAGGCCCTCTGGATAAGTGAGACAGTTGATTGATTAGCTTGATCTGTTTGGGAGGCATCCAGGTAGTGCTGGCTGTTTGAAACCTGGGGCTTATTATACAGGGACACTTGGCTCAGCCTGGGAGGAGGGGACTGGACCTGCCAGGACTGAATCTACCAAGTTGAACTCAATCCTCAGGGAAATCTTTGCCATGGAGGAGATGGGAATCGGGGGGTGGGGGATGGGGGGGTGGGCTGGAGAGAAGTTGAGGGGCGGAGAACAAGGGAATCCGTGGCTGATATGTAAAATTAAATTAAATTATAAAATAAAATAAAATAAAAAATAAGGATTTCCCATAGACAAAAATAAAATAAAATAAAATTGGGCTTTGGATATGGAAATATGTCAAAATGTAAGTAGTGAGCTTGGACCCAAGCTTAAATCAAAGGGTGTGAGGTGCTGCATCATGACTATTACAAATATTTTCTTGCTCAAAATTTCATCTCCCTTTCTCTGGTCAATTTTCTTCTGGTCAGTTTTCTTCAGTCTGATTTTCTTTTCAGGTTTTTTTGTGTGTGTATGTGTATGTGTATATTTATGTGTGTATGTGTGTGTGTGTGTGTGTGTGTGTATTTGTATGTGTGTGTGGAGAGAGTGAAAGTTAAGACACAGCAGAGACAGTGTACTCAGAAATGACATGGATTAAAAAATGTTAGAGTATAGAAACCATTTCCTTCTTTAAAATTCAGACATATTTCATAAGTGTTAAATGCCCTTGGAAACAACATTTACAATTGTTTGTAAACAAAATCTTTTCATTTCAAATGAAAGAGAGAAAGAGAGAGAGGCATCAATGAAGAACATATTACCAGAGGCACCTGCCTAATGCGGTGGTATAAGTGTATAGATGTCTGTTGTTAGATCATTGTTTTCTAAATAAAGCACACAGGAGTAGAAATTTGAGTCTGTCCAATGGATATTTTAAAAAAATCATTCAATTTGGAAAGTAAAAAAAGTTTCTTCTCTGTTTTGAGAAATAAATTAAGCACAACTATGATGTTGTTGCTACATGGAGGTAACATTTTTCAATGAATTCCTTCATTAGTAGCATATTGGGTGACTTTTTTCATTTATTTGACCAAATTTTTCAATTGTACAAACCCAAAGCACACATAACTCTAAATTCTCCACTGCCTACTTTTAGACGAGCATTCTGCTCATTTGTGATTCCTGTATTCCCACAGAGTGAGAATCTGACTGTACAAGAACAAGGATTTTAGAATATTGTCAAAGTTTACGGAAAAGTTGTTATGTTAGGCATCTCTAGAGAACGAATTATTCAGCTGGATTACCATAGGATTGACTCATTAATAGCCTAATTTGAATAATGACTAAGTTACCCTTTAACATGCTTGATTGTAGCAAAGGCATTATTGAAATATCACAGAAAGTGGGTTTTTTTTTTAAAAGATTAAATCAGTTTCCTGACTTGATCTTCATAGCAACCAGAAATACTGCACACTATTAAATTTCAAGTCTTCTTATTGTAATGTATTTTTATGTACATTGTATCCAAATAGTCACATGATTTAAGATTCTACTTTGGCTTAGTAATGTATATCCCAAGAACACAAATGTAGGTAGCCATACAGAAGTGCTGGTTTGTGGAATAAGACTCAGGTTTGGTGAATATACATCACCTAAAAGGAAGAGTGCTAGCTAGGAAAAGCAGAAAACAGCCTGCTTTTTTTGAATTTCTTTTTTTTTTATTAAGAAATTTTTATTCATTTTACATACCAATCACAGATCCTGTTTTTAAGATGCTAGGATTGGTTAAACTCCTGAGTTTCTAACTTCTGAAAGGAGTATTCATCATGTGAGAAAAGATTTAAATGACACAAACTTAATGAAGGTGGGCATACTTTGGTCTGTACTGATCATTGCTGTGTTCACTGAAAATGAGTAGAAAAGTATATATTGTATGTTTTGAAAATAGTTTCAAATGTAAAATATTCTACACATAAAGTTTCAGGTCCATATATCATCATTTCTTGTGGAGAACTTAATGTCCTGATGGGAGGGCATGAGATACCCTTTTATGACAAATTTTATTACATTTCTGAGTGTAAGATTTCTCATGGTATTAAAAAAAGCAGCAGAAAAGCTCTAACATTAACACTAAAATGATCAAAAGGTAAAACATGTATGACAGAGTATGCCTATAATCCCAACACTGGGGAGACAGAGGTTGGAGGAACATGAGCTCATGGCCAGCCCAGGCTCCGGGCTAAGACCAAAACAAACAAACCAAGAAACAAGCAGAACAGAAATAATGGAGAAACTCTTTGGGAGAAACAAATTTAACTAGCTCTTACTTTTAAAAGTGTTCTTATATGACACTCATGGGGAGAGGGACACAAGGGGACGTAATAAAAATACTAACCTGAAAACCCTTGCCAGCATTAAATGTCAGGGCCAGACTCGCACAGTGTTTCAGTGTAGAAATACTTAAGGAAAGCAGGGGACCCCTCACCAGATTCCCCCAGAGACAGCACAATGCATGCAGTACTTGTGTTCTGTAGATGTCTCCATCAATACATAGTAGATGTCTACTAATTCTCAAAATCATGCTAGAGAAAACTTTAACCTAGAGGACCATGATCATTCCAGGAGTAGAGAGCATTATGTACTGGGAATTTATCTCTGAGAAAAAGAAAAACTGTACCTAATTGGAGCTGCGATTCAGTGTGGGGGCAACAGGATAAAAAGTCTAAGGACAGATGGGGTCTTTACAGGATGGTGGCAAAACAGGATTCCTTTGGGAGGATTTTTTTTAATTGAACTGGTACTCATTTCATTGTATATATACATATAATAAGATCTTAACAATAGTTTGTTATATAAAAAAAGCAGGGGGAAATACAGTGTTTATCCCTTTTGGATACCTAGAGGAAATTTCCAGTGAATTCTGTGATGATGAGTGAAAAATTAGACTCACAGGAGAGATTGTTCATTTTCCCCACTAAGGAATTAGATTTTAACTCCATTCATTCATTCATTCATTCATTCATTCATTCACCTATTCACTTAAACACTTACTGAGTGACTCTAATATAGGAGTCGTCTTTGTAATAAAGCTCTTCATAACTCTGTCCATGTTTTTAAGGGAAACTTACCCAAGAACTGCAGCAAGGCCTTGGCTACCCGGCTTAGAATCAGTAAAGCCCTTGGGCAAGGTTTTTGAAAATTTGCCAATTCTAAAAGAGCTGAAAATAAAGCATGAGAACAATCAGAGTTATCTTTCCTCAGCAAGAGTATAGCCCAAACCCAAACAGGGCCAGTTTGAGTGCTACTGGGAGACAGCGCCTCTGAGAAGAACATTAGAGCATCTCAAATGGCATTAGAGCATCATACTCAGCATTCTCCAAAATGGCAGTACACAGACTGCAATCAATGGATTCCACTCAGTGGGAATAACACACTGAGAGAACACAGCACTGCATCATCTAATGAATGACATTCAACAGCACAAACATGTATTTGAGCTGCTCTTGTGTTTGCTCTCTTCGTTTGTTTTAGATGAGGCTAAAGGAACAATAAGACAATGCAACTAACATTTCCCAACAGTGCAAAATCAAGGCTGTCTTTGTCTTTTTCTTTTAGCATTTACAAGTCTGTGTTATCTACAGATTTATTGCTCAATTTCCCCACATAGATGCTAGGAAAAAGGGAGACTTTCTCCTGTACGTATTGAAATTTTAGGGAATTCTCAATGTAATTTTTTTGTCTTTCCACTATTTCTAGTTTGAAGAGAAGATGCAAAAGATCAGGATGTCATCTTGCTTCTCTATCGGACACACTGGCTGCATTTCTGTCTTCCTCCCCCTTCCCTTCTTTTCTTTCTTCTCTTTAGTGAATATTTATACAACATGTTAAAATACTAGGGATGCAAACATAAAAACAGATATTATTGTTAGTCTCTTGCAATATATATTTATTTGAGATAGCACATTTACCAAAAGAACAACACAAAACATAAAAGTAAATAAAATTATCAAATGTGGTTCCAATGAGCAGGGTACTCCATCCTGCATAGTTGGGAAAGAGCTCTTTGACTGACGAATCATAAAACTGAGGAATAGATGGCAGACAAGAAGACAGGCAAACAAAGGGATGGGAACAGAGAGTTCCAAGTAGAGAAAATTGCAGTTCAAAGATTATGCTTGGTTTGTGCAAAGTATAGTTAATGTCTAG
The DNA here is from genome assembly GCF_049852395.1 of Peromyscus maniculatus bairdii. NCBI lineage: Eukaryota > Metazoa > Chordata > Mammalia > Rodentia > Cricetidae > Peromyscus > Peromyscus maniculatus. Next base: position 129,243,782 of record NC_134857.1, read on the forward strand.
GCTGAGTGAAGACTATAGCACAAAAGGGAAACCTTTTCTAGATCATAGCTTATGGTGTACCAGGTAAAGAGTAGCTCATGTAGAGTCTTGGTGGCTTGTTACATGCCCAATTTTTATTTAAATGAGATATCATTTGAGAGTTGAAAGTAGAACAATGGGATTGCATTCAAATTATTACAAGATAGTCACCCACTCAGGCTGTTGTGTGGAGAATGGACTATTGTCTGTTACAGTAGGTCAGGAGGCTGTGAAGGTTGTTTCTAGATAAAATTTGGAGGCAGAGCTATGAGGACTATGCAATGGGTCAGATGTGGGAAGACTGATGGGAAGGAAGGCAGGATTACTTGTAAGTTTTTGGTTTTGGCAAGTGGATGGTTCTTTCTCTCAATGGTCATGTAAGACTTGTTAAAACCAGGTCGGTTAAGTGAGTTCATGCAGGTAAACATAACATCTTTCTCTGGGGCAGGTCAGATTTAAGATGTTTGTGAGATATGTAGATAGTGATATGACAATATGCAATTGAGGCATAGTGTTGTAGCCCAGCAAAAATGTGAAGGAAGAACAATGATTTAATCATAGCACAATCATGCTAACAACAATATATTGACTGGGAACATGAAAAAAATATAAGCAGTATTTGTAATGTGTTGATTTTGCATTTCTTATGGGTAGTGTTATCCATGTTTCCATTTACTACATGAAGTGGTGACTTGCTTTGACGAACTCCAGCACCCACAAAGGAACTGGAATTATAGACTGCATGCTGCATGCTCCCCCTATGGATAGAAGCTACTTCTGTTTTGTTCTTTTTAACCAGTTTGTTTCTAGTTGAGCACTTCCCAATGTGGGTGCAGATCAATTTCCAGGAATGAAGTAACCATACATTGTTATTAGGCTAATATAGTCAGTGTTATAGCCTCCATATGGTTCTTCTTGGTCACAGAGGTCCATATTCTCAGGCATGACCTGACTTAGGTTTTTGTATGTCATGGTATCAGTGGTGGCAAGGACAAAGACAGGTCTACATTGTCATCTACATCAGCCTGAGAAATTTCCTTAATCTCTTAGGAACCTAGACTCGGGTACAACCAGAACCTAAGGAATTTTAGGACTAGTTCATATGAAGTAAAGGGGAAATTTTCATAAGAATAGAAAGAAAGGCACTCAGTGGAAGAATGACGCACAGCTGGAAGTGTGAGTGTTGGCTTCTCACAGGAGAGTTATACTTCAAGTGTCCCAGTCAATGGGCACCTGTCCTAGTCAATGGGCACCTGTCCTAGTCAATGGGCACCTGTCCTAGTCAATGGGCACCTGTCCTAGTCAATGGGCACCTGTCCACAGGATCTTGGAGGCTTTTGAGATTACACTGCTCATTTGGGTTTCCTAGAGATAGCTCTCTTCCATGATTGATCTCCTTTTCTTTCTTTTTCTTTTTAAAGTTTTAAATTTTGTGTATGTGTGTGCCGACATGAATTTAGATGTTAACATCTGTGTGCAAGAGTCTTTGGAGGCCAGAAGACAGCATCAGATCCCTGACACTGGAGATAGGGAAGGTTGTGAACAGCCATGTGAGTGAGTGCTGAGATAGAACCCAGGTCCTTTGGGGTAGCAGGAAATGCTCTTAACTGCTAAGCCATCTTTCCAGCGCTGCTCTCCTTTTCAATAACTGAACTATCTGGAGATACTTTGGAGAGATCACATTTTGATAAGATAAAGCCAGGAGCCACTAGGGCTGCACGAGGTGGATAGGATATAGCTTCTCTATATGAAGGAAAGTTCGGGGTAGGGACCAAAACAACTGTAGGTGTATAGTTGGGAAGGAGAAGGACTTTAAGCAAATATTTCTAATTGTGCTGGAATTCTTGATTTTCAGCTGAAAAGAGAGTTCAACCAGACTCTGGGGTAAACGTCTCCTCTCCTTCTAATATCCCCTTAATTTTCTCTGTCTTCTTGTCTTGCTTCAGTGCTTCTAGACTCCCTCAAGAAGTTCTTTTGGTCAATTCTTTAGCTTAAAGATATTCTGATTTTTCTTTCTGATACATACATACATATATATATATCAAGATTTTAAAATATATGTATACATACAGATTTGTGTGTTTACATGATGTGTGTGGGGGAGTGATGTGATGACATGTGTCATGATACATATCAGAGGACAACTCTGTAGAGTTCATTCTTTTCCTCAACCTTGCCACAGTTTCTGGAGATAAAGTTTGTGTCACCAGGCTGTGTTGTAAGTACCTTTACATGCTGACCCATCTCTTTCGGCCCCTATTCTTTCTTCAACAATGCCCCCTCTTCCTCTGGTGAACTCCTATTCATTTTCCAGATTTTAGCTCACAGAACAATACAGGGTAGAATTCCAGGTCTCTCTGAGGCTTTCCCTGCCACCTGCCCACCCTCCTTATGAAATGATCCACCCAGCCATTGATTGACGACTACCCTGCTTTTAATTATAACCTGAATCTCTCCGCTTTCGCTACATCATCTAGATTGGAAAACAGCAAGCACTTAAGTAAAATGTCTTCATGATTTCAGAATGACAAGAAATGTGGAGTCTTTAAAAGGCAAGATGGAAAAAGAGACAAGCAAAGCTATTTTACCCAGGTTGACTTCCAACAGCATCAGTAGAATTAGTCGAACTATCAATGCCATGTGCTTTGTCGTGGTGACATGGAAGCACAGATGGGCAGTGCCTCTACAGCTCACACATCTGCTTTTGAACTGGAGCGATTCGGGGACCCAGACTGAATTTAATAGGGTGAAAATGTAGGACACGATGAGCTCTGGGAAAATCGGGATTCTTTGCCCTGAGCACGCAGGGCACACAGTGGCTTCTTAGACTAGCTCATTGAGAATCATTCAATTCAAGGGAGCAAGGTCACTGCTTTCTTCCCTGCACCTTCCATATGATGTGGGAAAAATATTCTCCTGCCTGCTTATTAAAAACCCATCTTCTCCCACTTACCTCAAAAATGCACCTTCCTGTACACATCAAAAACTAAAAATCTGCCATTTCTATAAATTAGTTCTGTGAGTTTTTTTTTTTTTAGATTATGTTGACAATGGAATTTAAAGGTCTATTAAAAGTCTTCCACATGGAAAAGGTATACTAATAAGGTCCCTTCAATCTAACATATATTATGGCCTACAGGGGCAGGACTGTTACTTTTACCATTTGCTCTTCTGCTTTGTTCTTTGTTAGTGGCCACATTCCTATAACATTTGAATGTTTATCAAGCATGTTCCCTTAGCTCATACTTCACAGGAGCTGCATGGATATTAATATCCTCATTTTGTAAATGAATGAATTAAAGCTTAAGGAGCTTAAATATCTTCGAAGCCACAATAGTTTAGTGGAAAGGGCACGTGTGTTAGAACTAGGAGAGCTGGCTTTGTATATAGATGTTATTAGGTATTGATGGGAAGAACTTGGATAACTTACTTATTAACCCCAATCTCTCATCACCCCTCGCTCTTCACCCCACCCAGGCTTCATTTATTTCCCCTGAAAATGATGGTGGTACAAGTGATTTCAGGTCATTGTTGGCTTGAGTAAAAGACAAGATAAATTTGAAATTTTCAGTAATTATCTAATAGGTGCTCAGATTTGCTTTAAAACCAAATCCAGTATTTTTTTTTTCATGGTATCATGCTACATAACAATACAGATGAGTAAACATGAGCCAGATCCTAAAGTTTTGTTAGAAACTTCAAAAGAAATAGGTAATAAAAACTAAAGATTCAGGACACCTAACATTGGTAGACAGAGAGCTGAATGTGGAAAGGAGGCCAGAATTGAAAATTGTGGCTGACGATGATCCCAGATGTAATGTGTTTGTATCTAAAACCTAAGAAGAGAGAGCTTGATGGCAGAATATTCTTTCCTGTCTCTGAGTAAAACTCCTGAGACAGAGGGTAAGACAAAGCCTGAGGCACCCCATGTGGCAGTGTGCCTGACTGAGGCAGGGGAGGGGATTTCCAGGAAGACTGTAGGCCTCTTCTCGGAACGGAATGACTTAGCATGTGAGTAGCCATTATCTTGCCATGTGTGGACAGACAAGCTCCAAGTACCTCATACCTCAGATGAAAGGAAATCTGTGACTCTTAAGGCTTCAAAAGGAAACCCTAATGCCTCCCCCTGAAGCACCCCTCTGAGAAGATGTTTAGAAGAGATGCTAGTGGCCATTGTCATTCCACAGCACAGAGGAAAGAACCAGGATTCCTCACCAATAACAGGACTTCCCTCCTCACTCCCACTTTGGTAGGCTCGGGAGATTGGGGACTAGGGGCCTCATGAACACAAGGGAAGTGTATTACTGAGCTGATCCCTCTGACTCTTCATTTCTTTTTATTTAATCTTTCTAATTTCTGGAGATCTCCCCTATAAAAAATTAATAGCACACTTAGCAATGTGGCCAAGGTCAAAGAGTAATCAGAGGAGACAGAAGCTGAACTAGCAAAACATTCCATTGTTTCCATTGATCTATATGCTTTTTAAATATGACTTGAAAACCACATGTATGTATCCATGTGATATGTACTGTATGTAAGAGCTAGCATGCTGCAAGGTATATTCTAAACCTCAATGAGATTTCAGGCTGAATTTAGCAGTTTCACCCCCATCCTTGTTGGAGATGATGCCATTTCCTTATTTGATTTTGAGTCTAATTAAGATATATAAAACCTACTATAGACAGTAGATATGGGAGTGAGGGAAGCAGTCCAGGTTCCCCCTGTGCTGCCATCTCAGATCCTTTTATTTCTACCTGCTGGCCAGTCATTACTCAATAGCATAATTTCGAGTTAATTGGAAGGCATTTCCTTGGGGCTCCTGATGCAAACAATCTTCACAGTCTCCCCAGGATAGAAGAACACAAGCAGGAGGGGAAAGGCATGCCTGGTGGCAGAAAGAAAAGCTTTTTCTCAATTTTGCACAAGATGAGGACATTAAACAGCTGTCTGTATTAAGGAATAGATGAGGAACATTGGTCTAATTGGAACTTACAGAGATAGTGACAAAGTCAGGGTGGGAGAGAGGGCGATTACCATTCAGGTGGTGACCATAGATAAAAAAGAGGCCCTTGTTGCCCATAGAATACCAGTGGGAATTCAGAAGCTGCTGTGTGTGTGAGAGGCTGCAAAGCTGTGGGCCCTGGGGAACCTGCTTCTCATCAGCTTTGCTCTCCCCAGACAGCAGGTTTCCTGCACTGCTGTGTGGCCTTCTCCAAAGTCAGCTGACGTCATGCCCCCTCCTCAGGACAACTGTGCCTCTTCCTTTTTATCTCACTCAACTAAGCACCTGCAGTATTTTACAATTTACTCTTTGTGCCATTAATCCTCATGAGTCTATAGATTAAAGGAATATGCATGTGTGTGTACATCAATGTAGCTGTAAATATTTGAAACTGAAATTTGCATGCCAAGTTTCCACCAAACATAACTGGAACTTGGAATGTTTAAGACATGAAAGCTATGAAAATTGGGATTTATTAAGGCATAGAAAAAGCTTGTGCTGGTAAGTAGCAAAGAGCTTTTCAGAGGAAGTCATGGGATGGCAGGTGCATGTATATATTTTAGAGTTTTTTTTTTTTTATAAAAATCTATTTTTTTTTACAACCTTTGGAAACGTTCTGGAAAATGAGAAGAGAACATTATAATATTTCTGATACAGCAGTGGGTTAAGTGTCATTTGATACTATGATTTTAACCGGTTCCTCAATCAGCAGACAATTCCTAAGAGCAGTGAGAAATGGCATGAGAAGTGTGGAAGCACACGGCTGTCTTTGCAAAGCTTGCTGCAGGATCTGAGAACCTGGAAGGTGTTTAATTGCACAAAACAGGATGGAATGAACTCCAGGAAAGGTGCACAGGCCAGCGGAGGGAGACACAAGAAGAAAGCTTCTATTCGGAAAGGGTCGCCAAGGAGGCTTTGCAATATACATGAGGGACGGAAGACATATTAGTTTTAAATGGGATTGGGAAGCCATTTTTAATGGCAGGGAAGTAAATGCCTTTGTCTTTCAATCAGTGTTTAGTGAGACTCTGCTGTGCTTCTGGTTGTGTTGTGACAGGTATGAAAAACAGTCATTGGATAACGGATACAAAGGTCCTTGCATTTGAAGTATAAATTGGCAGACAGCTTACAACAGTTGGTAGTTCACATTCTAGGGGAAGATGCACAATCTGTTTCATCACTAAATACTTTAGTGAGTTGGGGCAAATTCTCTTTTATTTTTATTTTTTTCTTGATACAAGTCTTATATGTCACAAACTAGCCCTGAAGTTACCATATAGTGAAGAATGCTTTGAACTTCTACTCCACATCTGCCACTGATGGGCTAGAATTACATATTTTGCCAACTGAGTCCTTATCGCCAGTTCAACTGTGGAAACTCGTTAAGCTTTTCAAGGATGTAGTACCTTTTTGGGTAAGTTCAGTTTGGTAACTTTTGTTTTTCTACAGGGTCATCAGAAAGTCTAAAATTAAACTATGCCTATGAGATATTCATTCAGTGACTAATGTAGAGTAATTCTTCAATGAATTGGAGTCCAACCCATGTTCTTCACCTCATGTTGTCTAATTTCCTAATGTGTTCTCAGCCCATGCTGCTATCAGCTCTACACTTTTCTACACTTTCACTTTTCTGTGTGAAGATGCTGTTCCCTAAGGTGCCTCTCAGTGTCACCCTATAGTTTTTCTTCATAACTTTTTCAAATCAAACCAATCAACACATCCTGCAATTATTATTTGTTTCCTTTTTTTTTTTTTTTCTTTCTTTTTGGCTTTTTGAGACACGGTTTCTCTATGTAGCTTTGTCTGTCCTGGAACTTCCTTCTAGACTGGGCTGGCCTCAATCTCACAGAGATATGTCTGCCTCTTCTTCCCTCCCCCATCAGTACTGGGATTAAAGGCATGAGCCACCACCACCTGGCTGTGTATTTCTTTTCTAACTCATTCACTCTCCTTTGTCTTACTTCTTTGTAGTTTCAAACATTGGCCTGAAAATTCTTCCTTGTTGGTGTGGTGATACCCGGTGATGGTGATAGGCTTCTTTGTGAACTCAGGTGGATGCTAAATTCCAGACATAGAAACTGAGATTGTTCGGCCCCAGGACCTTCCATCCTGTTCTGCATTTGCCCTAGGTTCAGATAACATGCAAATTAGGGTGTAGCTTTTACTGGAAGATCTTCAAATATTCAAAGACTTGCCAGGATACATAGAGTGTAAGACCCCAGCCTGAACTGTTCATCTCACCAGGGAAGGCTCTGTCATTGTCTTCCCTTCCCTGGCAGACCGGTCTCATTGTTGCTCTCAGGTGCTATGGGTCCTGCTGAAATCAGGAGATTAGCAAGGCAAATACTTTTCCTGGGTTCAAATACTGGCAAGCAAAGGAACAAGGTTCATAATAACACCAAGTGACCAAGTTCTTGTAATAACGTCTTGAGTGATCAGCCCCCACTCCCCATCTATCTGCTCTCCCAAATTTTCTGAGGTTGTCTTGTTTATCTAATGTGGGGCTCACCAGAACTCACAGAAGCAGGAAACTGCCGAATCTAAGACTTAGGCTCTTCAGTGCATTATTTCAGTCTGTCTAAAGTCAGGGTTTCAAAGCTGGAGTGTAAGCTGGTTGCACCAACTTGTTTTTCAAACCCACTGGATGGTCCTAGGGTTGTGTTTATTCCACTGGGGGTTCTGCCATTTTAAACAATGTATTCAAGGTTCAGAGATTGGAAGTAGATTTGAAAAAACCCAAATTATCTCTATGTTATAATAAACTCCCCATGTGGATGCAGCGTCTGGGTTGTGTATCACTGGCTGCCACCTCCATGCCCACATGGCATGCATCTACCCTGCCCGCCACTGTTATCTGTGCAGCACGCTCAGGATACCCTCGGGGCTCCCCCCCAACAATAAATCATAACATCTGTAATCTCAGTACCTAGGAGAGGTGGAGGAAGTTCAAGATTGTCCTTGGTGACATAGAGAGTTCCAGGACAGCCCAGACTCCACGAAACCCTGTCACAAAACAAAACAAAACAAAACACAAAACAGAAGTCTCATTCTGGTATAGAAGCCCATGAAGGTAAATCAGAATTAGTTGGAACCAGAAACACTCCATCATTCTGGCCAGGCCTGCTTTCTGGGTTCCTTCTATTGAGGTTGTCTCTCTGAGGTGGGAAACTGCGCAAGCTTACACGTGTAGGTGCTGTGCGACATCTCTGCTGCCATTGTTTGGCGTTGTGTTTTGGCTACCTGCCACTGAAATGAATGGCTTTCAAATTGCTTGAAAAGTGAAATGGCACTTTTGTATAATTTTAGAACAAGGGAGCCACTCTTAATCTTTTCCAAACTGACTGAGACACTTGTCAGTTACTTGAAGGGGTTTATAACGTTGCCACCTATGCAGTCATTGAGGTTCTCGAAAAGCAAGTGCCGCCAGGAACAGGAACACGTCTGCCACAAAGTGTAAGCCATAAGCCATTATTCAATTTGAACCTGATTCTGAGTAGTCAGCCCCTCCCTCTGGGAACCAAACCTTCTTGCACACACTTCCTAGGTTGTCACGTTGGTCAAAAACATCAAGGACTTCTACCCACTTAATCCCCTTTGTCTGCCTGTCAGAGAGCCTGTCCATCAGGTAGGTTTTCTTTAATTGGACTTTGTACTTCCAGATTGCTGTTTCTCATCGGACTTTACAATTCATTGCTAAGTATCATCCTTATAATACACGTAAAGGATTCCAGCCTGGAGTGGCTTCTCTCCTCATCTGGTGGGGAGTAACTCTAATTCTGTACTTAGCATCATGTTTTACAATGAGACTATTTATACTTTTCACACTCGGGGTGGGCGGGGTGGAGTGGGGTTAAAGACTTTTTAGTCTTCGTGAATTTTGGAAGTTACTAGAAATTTAAAAAACACATTTAGTAAAATGAAAAGCGCAGGGGATGGGGGAAGGCTAAAAACTCTCACAGAAATAAATAAAAAACATCTGGACTGACAACTTCTATAACTTCCAGACTTCTGCAGCTTTAAGGGCCAAGTGTTAAAAGTCTGGAAGTAAAGATGTGCAATAGAAATGCTAAGTGTCACGCAAAGGCTTAAGGGAGCATTACCAAATAATTTAGGGTCAAATTTTGACTGTTTTAAATTGTCATAATCTGGTAATAAATGTCTTCCAGATTTTAGCATTTTTTACTTTGTCACTTTTTAGTTAGTTATGGAAATAAATATAAAAATATAATAGGTATTACTTGCTTAGAACCCTCCTTTGAGTTGTAAGAAAAATGTAGATGCATTTTTCCTTCAGGATCAAAGGCATGTGATTAAAGAATCCATGCTATTGTTATACAATTAATAAATGAATGGTTCTAAGACTCCAGCACACTCAAGTGACAAATTGTCTAAAAAGTTCAGCCTCTGTTATGAAGCCTAACGCTGTTTGTTCCACTGTGATGAGGCTGCTTAAGCTCTTTGATGGATGGTACACTTTGCTTTCTTTATAGTTTCAGGCAACGCTTCTCCCAAATTCTGCTAGTGGGGACTAAACCGTTCCACGGTTTTAAGAGACATTCCATCCTCCAGTCTTTCCTCTCATATCATTTCAATATTATGACTCCATGACATTGATTTCTTACCTGGTTATTATTTGATGGAAGTCTTAGGAATTCTTTCAAACTGCCACCGAATTATTTTGAATACTTGCTGCTGAATCTTAGAATATCCATTTTAATGTTGATGTACAATACAGAACTCTTTGCAAATACTCATTTAGTGAATCTCAGACCTCAGTGTAAAGTATATGTGTCATGGCAGTAAGCCCTTGTGTTATTTTCAGGGCCTACTTTGAGGATGACCCACTGAATCATTAAGAATTGTACATCCTCTGATGAAATGGGATGAGGCATAGACACAGTTATGTGCTAATCAAATCAGAGTTGTCTGCTTATATGTTTAAAAATCCACTTCTAAAATCACAACTTTTCAAAACAGATACACCTCAAAACAAGAAGAGTGAAAGACAGGTGTGCAATAAATTGTAAAGGTACCAAGTATTTCTCATCTTACTCAAATGGAATCTGCAGTAATTATTTTAATTTGATATAGACTGAGAAAGGGGGAAATAACAGAGGAAGAACTGGGGAATGAATGTCTAAAATGTGTTTGAAGAAAGTGACTTTTTTTTCTGCCCCCCACCCCATCCCTGACCTGTGTGTACATGGGGTGAGTGTTCACACGCCAAAGTGCCTGGTTGGAGATCAGATCCCCCTACCTTGTTATAAGCATCAAAAAACATTCACTTCCAAAGAGCAAGTAGAGAACTAGATAACTGTGCAGTCTGATCTGATGTGGTAAATTGGCTGTTCCTATATTATTCTTGTATCTGTCACCAGTCTAGCATTGACGCACTGATGACCGAATGTTGGGAGAATTTACTGAACCCAATAAACAAATGCTAGTGCATGGGTGTGACACACACACTGCTCGAAAAACAGGTCTTTCTGTAATATCTGTTGTTTAGATTTGTGGAGAGATTGTGGTAGGTACAGGGTGGGGGTAGATATGGGAGGAGAAGCTTTTCAGAGTCCTGATACCATCCCTGCATCCATTCCATTCTTGTCCTCACTTACTCTTAAGGTCCTGTTTTTCCTTCTCAGTTTACCCTGTGTGCTAAGGTTTCCTGGTTCCCAGGTTAAGACCAAATGAAAACAAACAAGAAAGTTTATAGCACAAAGCAACATGAATACAAAGATCAGCTGTGGAACTGAACACCACATAAACAAAGACATTCCCCGATAAGGATGACCACCCATCCTTCAGCCTTTAATAGCACCTGGTGACAGGCAGACACCTCTTCAGTGGCTGTGGAATGAAGCCTGTAGAGGAGCCTGGAGCCATGATTCTCCCACAGTTAATGACTTTGCTTGCATTGATTGAAGCCTAACCCCAGCTCTTGGGAGGTGATTTTGCTTGGATATGATGATTCTTTCCGAAACGATCAATAGTTATGAATATACAGTCATAAAACTTTTTCAATGAAGAAAGAAAATATGGTTTAAAGTGTAATCAAAAATCAGTGTGACCGTTTGAATCTCTCATGTGCTGCAGAGTGTTCCATTAGTGCAGCAAGAGGTCACACAGTTATATACTGTCTCTTAAACAGCAAATGTATAATAGCTTTCGCTGCTCTGAACAAATTCATAAATCAATGAAGCATGTAGATGCATAACTTTAATTATGATTTCTGCTCAGATGGTTGGTTTATATAATGTAATTGTTTACTCTTTCCCACTACTACACTGGAAATGCTTCGTAGGGACATCTCATATTTCATATGGTTCTCATTAAAAAAAGAAACATTTATTTGTGTATGTACATGGAGGTCAGAGGATAACTGGTGGGAGTTGGTTCTCTTCTCCTACAACGCAAGTTCTGGAGATCAAACTCAGGTTGTCAGGCTCACCCATTAAGCCATCTGGTTGGTCTTGTTCTCAGCTTAAGAACATTTTTCTTTTTAAATGACAGCCAGGAAGAGCAGTCCTTGAGACCTGTCCTTCATTGTGATGTCTTTCCTTGTTGTCACTATTGTCATTGTTATTTTATCTATGGGCTTTATTTTCTGCTGCTTTGGGAATCTATGAGATTTGGTTCTCAGGCTCAAGAACCTTCACCTCATTTCATGCTTCTTGTAGTTTGGTTTCGGGAAATTACCCACAGGTTTTAATTCGTTTGTCTTTGACTACGCTCTATCCACTCCCACCTCTATGTACTAAAGCACTAACTGAACGTTTTGGGTCTAAGAACTGGGACAGATGTAAAGAGGAGGGACCACTTTTGTAAAGTTGGGATCTGCATAGAATCAAGGCACATTTCAGTCTCAAAGAATACTTTGTCTTGATCTTGATTCATCAAGGGCAGGGGAACTAAATAAGGGACTGTGCTGTGTGGTGCAGAGGTAAATCCCCTAGGTTGCAGGCTTGAGAATACTCTTTGTGAACCAGATCCCTCACATGATTGTCCTTGTCCTGTTTCTTCATAGCTTGAGGTATTAATCTACATTGATTCTAAAATAAATTACATACACACACACACACACACACACACACACACACACACACACACACACACCAATGTAGACTAATATATATATACTTCATACCAGCTCCTTTCAATAAACGATAAAAAATAAATAACCCCTTAAAATAATATTTTATATCAAGATAAGCTAAAAACCTAAAACAATTGATTTATGATTTTTGAGAAAATTTTACATGTAAGGGATATCATATTTAATGACAAAATGAATTCAAAGATTATTTAGCTATCTACAGGAGAGAAAAGGGAAAACGTTACTAATACATGATCTGAACAGTGAATTTGGACAGGAGACTTCAAAGTAGCTGTTCATATAGAACAATTGCTTCTGGTTTTTAAGACAATTTGTTGATCTTTATTCTGAGTTGCTCTAGCTTTGCTTATTTGACAGATGCAGGGCTCTTCTTACTTGAAATTTTAGTTCATCCTAAGGTTCACAGGGGAAATTTGTTATCTAATTAACATATGCAAATACTACCAATTGCAGGTACATACCATACAGCAAATGCAAAACATAGTTCATGAATCGAATGAAGGTTAATTTTGTAAAAATATTTACTATGTATAGTGTTCGGCCTGCATGTACTCCTGCAGGCCAGAAGAAGGCACCATATCTCATTACAGGTGCTTGTGAGCCACCATGCATTTCCTGGGAATCGAACTCTGGACCTCTGGAAGAGCAGCCAGTGTTCTTAATCTCTGAGCCATCTCTCCATCCCCAGAAGGTTAATTTTTAATAAATGGCCACTAAGTTTAAATGTGAGGAATGGACAACATCCCTTTGTGAGTCATTTGGGAAGTTTGATTTCTTAATATGGCCAATGGTTTCTTTCTCCTCCCTCAGCCTCCACAGGCTGACACAATGGGAGTATTTATAAGAACACAATAACTCAGTTCATGAGTTATTGTCATCAACATTCTTCAATTATTTATTCCATTTTCCTTTGTAACATAGTGTCAATCTATACCAACCCCCACGGTAGGTTATTAGCATTAACTGGCAATTTTTTGATGTTTTATTCTTTGAAATGATCACATGAATGCTTTTTTGTTGAGTTATTTTGGACTGAAAGTTTCCGTCTCTTTAAAATGTGCATGTTAAAGTTCTATTTCCTCAGCGAGGCACACACCTTTAATCCTAGCGCTGAGAAGGCAGAGGCAGGCACATCTCTGAGTTTGAGGCCAGCCTGGTCTTCAGAGTGAATTCCAGGATAGTCAGGGCAACACAGAGAAACACTGTGTCAAAAAAAAAAGTTCTATTCCCTCTTCAGTGTGATGCTATGAGTTGGAGTCTATAGTTTAGATGAGGTTGTGAAGGTGAAACCCTTATGGTGGGCATAATTGATTTTATATATATGGCCAGTTACTCTCCTATGAAGTACAACAAGAAAGTACTCACAAGTTCTGGGAAGGGGTCATCACCTAGATTATGCAGTGTTCCTCCACCTCAGTATTTGATTTCCAACTTCTGTAACTAAATATCTTTTATTTGAGCTACCTAGTCTTGAGTGTTTTATTATAATATCCTAAGCTAAACATGAGGAAATTACAGCTCTAAATTTTGTTAATCTTTCACAAGTCTTTACATTTTCCTATTTCACAAACATTAATCAATATAAAACATAGTTTGTTGATACAAATAGATTATTATATAACAGCTATAAGCATATATTTACAAGTTTCCTGTTACATGCATTAAAAATCTATTAGAGGTGGCATACAACTTTATTCCTAGCTCTTGAGATGCAGAGTAGGTAGATTTCTGAAAGTTCCAGGCCAGCCTGGTCCATGTAGTGTTCTTGGCCAGGCTGGACTGCCTAATGAGATTTTGTCTAAAACATTATTTGAGGAAAATAATTACCTGCATATTTTTGTTTCCTTGGGATACCTCATGACATTTCTAAACTAAAACACAGAACAACTTGGAAAACAAAGACTTGATAAAAAGCAAACTTTTGCAGAGAAAGAATTGAGCTTAAGGCAGATTTCACAACTTGCTGTCTGTCTGTCTGTCATGGGGTACTTGGCTACATTGTGAGTTTTGACATTTTCATCTACAAGGAAGAGAACAATGGTACAAACCTCATAGGTGATTACAGAGATGAACTAAGATGCTAAATGTGATCAGAACCTCTACTAAGAAAAATGAAGTTACTTCACAGAAAGGAGACATCTACTGATGAGGAAGACTTTTTGACATCACTGAAACACTTCACCTAAACAAATTTCAAATTACTTACATGTATATACACATTATCACATGGAATCTTTTCTCAGATACCATTTGTGGTAAAATAATAGACTGGTCCATGAATCATAAGAAATGCATAGATTGATAACATTCAGTAGTATGCCAAATTCAAATAAAGCCAATACATTTTTCATGAAAAATTATTGGAAAAGTTATCAGTTACTGTGACAAACTTTGAGTGGAGATTAAATTTGACTCTACCAGTTCCAATTGGAGTAACATCTCAAGTTCTTCAATACTTGTTTGAATTTCCTTATTTCTTTTCTGTTTCTTTTTTAGTTTTTAGACTTAGTCTCACACAGTAGGCTAGCTTTATGATCCTTCTGTCTTGACTCCCAAGTGCTGGAATTGCAGGCCTGTCACCAAGCTCAGTAATTAGTTGCAGTTTCTATGGTCTCTTAACACAGAGACCTAAAACATAGTCTACAGTTACATGTAGGTTCTTGAACAAATGAATACCTAACTGATGTGCTTAATAGAGTAACTTGAGCATGTATCATAATGATTCACCAAAGGGAAAATTTATGTATCAAGTTTTCGTCACTATAAAAGATTCATGTGTGCATGTGTATGTTTACACATCTGTATGTAGCAGACCAAGTTCCATCTTATTCTCAAATGCCTTCCACTTTTTCTTTGAATCAGGGTCTCTTACTGTCCTGGAATGTCATCAAGTAGGTTAGGCCAGCCGGTCATTGAGGTTCCAGGAATCCTCCTGTTTCTACCTCCCACCTCTCTGTTGTTGGGATTACAACACACATATCCATGCCTGGCTTTTTATGTGGGTTCTTGGACTTGGGTTCAGGTGTTCAGGCTTGCAAGGCAAATATTTGGCCAATAGAACAATTGCCCCAGCCCTAGTGATTACTTATTTTTAAATAAAAGTACTTGGTATAATGTAAATCCAGTTGTTTATGTGGATACCAAACAAGCTTTGTATTCCAGGCTGAACCTTCGGGAACTCTAACTCTACTAACTTGGAAAGTCGTGTTCCTCTACAAGTCCTCAGTTGCACAGTCTGTGCTGAACACATTTGCAGAACATTAGCCCTACCCACCGTCTGCTTCACAGGAAATCAGTTTTTATTGAATTCAGACTTCCAAAAGGAAAATATGCAAGCCTAATGTCAACTGATATTTGTTTTAGCTTTAGTTGGAACTGAAATCGATAGTGTTACTAGTCTTTGCTGAACTAATTGGTAGTAATTCTCCATCTGTGTTGATAGCTTTGAACACACACATATATAACAGAGACGTAAAAGTATCTAACTCCCAATGAGCTCCATAAACATATTTTTAATGGAAATCTAGAACTATCTAGTAGTATAGTAACATAAGGTGACATGAGTATCATGTTCATTAATCTATTAAAATTCCTAAGAACTAGAAAAAGTAAATAGTAAACTGTGACTTTAAACTTGGAGAGAGTCTGCTGTGTAAGATAACAGAGATGCTCTCTCGATTGAGCAAACGGGTGGCCAAAGCGAGACACTCTCAAGTGTTGAAGTGCCAGGCAATAAAGCCAAAGTATAAAATAGGCACATGTAAGAAACAAATCACAGCCTCCTAACAGGAGAAGAGCCCAGGTGATAAATCATTTCTGTTCCACTGGTCCTGTGCGAAGAGGCCAAAGAGATGACACATCTTCAAATAAATCCAGAAGCTCTTCTCATTTAAGCCATCTCTGTTGCTATATTTATTCCAGAAACTAAAACAGTATCCTAGCCTCTCCACCCCCCACCCTAGCAAAAATCAATATTGAGTTTCCTTCTAAATCTAAGGTTTAATTTTTTTTCCTCTCCAGGCAGGGGACTCAGCACTGTTTTTAAGCCAGTCCATATCATTTTAAACAACCTTAACTTAAACATTTTACCATAGCCCCATGTTATTTCAGGGATGCTTAATCAAGAAATGATTGTCTTTTCTGCCATTCATGGTACCCACTTACTATTGTTATCTTATAACATGTACGAAAGTTATCAAAGAAGGCTCCATGGGCTTAAGCACTTGCCATGTAAATGTGAGGAACCATAGAACCCACTGAAATCACTTGTGTAAAAGCTGGACAAATATAGTGACTGTCTGTAATCCCAGGACTCAAGAGGCAGAGAAAGATGATCTCCAAGGCAGGGTGACTACCTTTACTAAGAGAATGGGTGTGCCCTGGGTTTAGTAAGATACCCTGCTTTGGTAATAAAAAGTGAAGAACAATTAAGGAAGAAAGCTTTGGGCCTTCACAGGCCCACAATACACGTATGTGCATGTGAATCTGCACACACATATGGGAATATACACATGCATATACAACACACACACACCCCCGCCCCCCCCCACTATCAAATACATAGTAACTTTTGTCCCATGATAATTCCTGGAGAAAATGCCTAGGTAACTTGGATTTATCAGGCATCAACAGAAATAAAGCTTGTTCTAGAATGAGTTTCTATACAGACACCTCACATTGGGGAGCACATCTCCTCTCTAGTCATCCTGGCTATGGCCCTAAATTCTAAAACACCCTGGAGAAAACCACTTTCTTATCTGGAACGCTACAGACCAGCACCATCGATTTAATTTGGTCCTCATGGGTTTATTGTTGTAGAAGTGCAGCCAAACTGCCTCCTCTTCTTACTTTTAATTTTAATCATAAATGAGTGTCAGAGACAGCTTTGGCCGTAGATAATGTGTGACTGCTTCTTAGAATGAGTAATTTCCTTTGACACTGCAATCTAATTCCCTTCCTATTCAGGCAGGACCATGGAGAGTCCAATCAGATGACCCTGCTACCCTGGTAGAGGGAACAAATTGCTTCTGGACCAGAGAACTGATGTAGATTCCTGACCTGAAGCAAGCATACGGTGGGCAACAGGTTTAGAGTCTTCAGAAAGCAGGAGCTTGTGTATCAGAGGAAAAGGTTAGCATGTCCTCCCATGTTAATTACACATTGAAAAAGCACAAAATGACACAACAAAAAATTAATTTCCTTTTATCCAGTCAATATTTTGAAATGAAGGGCTAGAACACTATTTTCTCATCATATCTTCAAATCACTCTTGGTACAAAATGACAGAAAATTAACAAATGACTTTCTGATAAAGATGCAGCAGTATTCAAGGTGTGCTTTTTATATTTCTCATCCATCTATTTACTAAATAATTGAGCACTCAGTCTGCGAAATCCAGTTCCAGGCACTGAATTACTGACATGAGTGCTGCATAGTTCTTCCTTGGTTCCTTTGGTGGGAAATGCAGGTAGAAACATAATGGCAGGAAGATAAGAAATAGAAATTGTACTAACAAAGAAACATCAGCAAAAAGTACACACAGAAGATGGAACAGGTAGACTCAACAGCTTAACCTGACTCCACAAGCATAACTTGGAATTTGCAGGTGAGAAACAAGAGAGAAAGACATTTCAGGTAAAAGCTTCCTTATGCACACATGTAGGGAGATGCAGAGACTCCGGGGCAGTCATTGGAAGTAATTTGAATTTTGAAATCACAAATAAAACAGACGGGAACTAATGCTGTGGGAGTAGGTCTTTGGGGAGCGAGAAGACTGAGATTTGAAACCCTGGGAAACACCACAAAATGCACATCAAATGAACGACGAATGGAAAAAGAGGCTCCAATGAGGAACAATAGCAATTAGTTATAGTTTCAAAGATCACATTGTATTTCCTAGACACTGTGTTAGGATCTGGGGCTACAAAACCAAATAGCTAAGGCTCTGACTAGTAAGGAGCTTCCAGTCAAGATGAGACACGCAATGTATCAAGTATGATAATTAGTTTTATGGGTTTATACACATCTGTAATACACACATGAATAAGAAAATGATCTTCAGAGTCAGATGGTCTAAGTTTTATTTTTGATGTTGTGAGTTATCATTGATAAATTAATTATAGCCACAGGAAGATTTGTGGATTATCAGAATGTCTCAATGTGTTTCTGTGCAATGAAGTACCTTCCAAATAAGGTCATTACAAAAATAGAAGCTAAATATCCCAGGGGCAGGTTTTAATTCTTTGCATATGGTGCTGCTCAGCTAATATCAGTCATACACATGGGCATACACAGGGCATTATGGGATCACAGAGGGGTACTTCTAAATTAGATTAAGATTCAAAGAAGAGAGTAGACCAGTATCTAAGTTTTGTGGGATTGCTAAGAACACTCTGGTATTTTAGAATCATGAGTGACATAGCAAAATTAGAAACATTTAATGTTGTCAGAACAAGGGCAGTGGGCACTTGACGTGCCAGAAGTTCAGTACAGTGTTCAATGACGGCTGTGTCATGTACTTTCTTAGAAAGTTGGAATTGAAGGCAGGCTGCCTGGGTCCAGTTTCTAGGTTGTCTGAAATTACCTGCTTGGCATAATCTCAACTGACTTCTCTGCAAAACAGTGACAGCAGTATCTTCCAAGAGTAGATTAAGAAGCACCCAGAACTTTATCTGGCATATGGTAGATGCTATGCATTTGCTGATACTGTTATCAGACATCCAAGTTGGTGGTAGAGTCAGTTCAAAGGAACAGATGCTTTTTCAAAGGAGATTCTTGAAGCCCTGTGTATTCTATATCCTTTCAATATCAAATCACTGTCTGTTTGTTTTTTAATCATGGTGAGCTCAGAGTTCAGTACTGGTCTTGGGACTGTCACTTAATATCTTACTTTACACTGCCAACTATATCTCCATAAAAGCTTGTTGGATATATGTTAAGAAGAGTTTTGATTGTGTAAGTCAATAGTAACTTTGGGTTAGACAACTTCAAAATAATCATATGTAAAAGTATGCCTTCCCCACCCCCTTGGGGGAAGAGGAAACTTAGAACAGAAATTTGAGAGCACAGACTTGAGGGCACGGACTCAACCTGGATCTCCATTAGCAATATGACTAAATTTGACTAAAATTTTCAGCAAACACACAGAATTCATGTGACTCCTCTGACATCATATGTTTGGATCTGACTATTTTGTACAATCTGTTGCTTAGAAAAAAAAAAAAAAAAAACAGAAGAGTACAACAGTGTCTTAGTTAGGATTTCTATCGCTGTGAAGAGACACCATGACTGCAACAATTCTTATAAAGGAAAACATTTAATTGGGGCTGGCTTATAGTTTCAGAGGTTTAGTGCATTATCGTCATGGCAAGAAGTATGGCAGCACACAGGCAGACAGCGCTGGAGAGGTAGCTGAGAGCTCTCCATTTTGATCCACAGGCAGCAGAAGGAGACTGTGTACCACACTGGGCATAGCTTGAACATATATAAGACTTCAAAGCCCACCTCCACTACAACACACTTCGTCCAACAAGGCCACACCTACTCCAACAAGGCCACAACTCTTAACAGTGTCACTCCTTATGGGCCAAGCATTCGATCACATGAGTCTATGGGGGCCATAACTATTCAAACCACCACAAGCAGTGTACTAAGTATATGGCATGTCTCTTTAACCTTCTGTTGCTGTCTATCAAAGTCTGTAGACAAATGGGAATTTAAGAAAACAGATATGGAAGCCCAGTGTAGTGGTATATACACCTTTAATCCCAGCAACTGACAGCATAGGCAGGTGGGTCTCTGAGTTCTAGGCAAGCCTGGTTTACATAGTAAGTGCCAGGACAGCCAGAGCTACATATTGCCACCCTGTTTCAAAAACAAAACAATAACAACAAAAAAGAAAACAGGTATGTACAATGAGATAACTTGATAAGCTTGAAAGTAGAGCATGTACATGAAATCACTAAATCTCATGGAGCTTTTGGTATCCTCTAGTACAGTATTGGAGAAATTATTTTGGCCACTCTACGTAGTTAAAAGGATATTTATTTAATGGCGTAACTCACAAATTAAGTAATGGGTAGGTCTCAGGGTCTGGGGAAGGTGTAACGCAGTCCAGCCGTGTTCTCTGGAGCTCTGCACAGTCCACCTTCACCGTTCAGCATCCCGGCACCGAGAGAGTGCACAGAGAGAGCGCTGGCCCATCCAGCTCTTGGGTCCCCAGGTGCCTCCCCTTGCCCCGCCTCGTAGGTGTGACAGTTGCCAGAGTCTCAATGGGGGTTGGAACTTCCAGATCCAAGCTGGAATGGCTACCCACTACATCTCCCCCTTTTTGTCTAAATAAGAAGGTTCTACACTAATACAAGACTATATACAAAGGAATGGTTATCAAATATTGTCCAGAAATAATGAGGGATAATGACCTAGATAAGATGTAACTACAACCAATGCAAACAATATCAAGCAAGAAACACATACTAAAATCCAGAGAAGTATAGAGCATAGGTAAACGGCATGTTATAAAGATTATTCAAAGGTGTCCTATCCTAAAGAACCTGAATCTAATACTTAATATGTTCTATCTAAGATATTATATATACTAAGTTGTAACTATAACTGCTAGTCTTCAATCCCATCAAAGACCTGAGAAGGAACATAATGGTACCTGAGAAATGGTAGATGGATGCAAGCAACTTTCGGGAGTCTTGCAAGAATAGACCAAGACAGCTGGCAGCCTGGACAGTCACCTAATGTTTCTCAGCATTGTTGGTGCATTCAAATTGGCTACAGGCCTAGAGTATCTGACAGACCATTTTCAGAAGCAGGAATTCTGAAAGACCATCTTACCCTGTCTTGGCAGAGTACAGTGGTCGCTTTCCTTGTGTCCCGCTTGTCTAGAAAGGACAGCATTGCATTTGTAGTGTCAGCCATCAAGGCAAGGGCAGTTCTTTGCCCAGTAGGCCATTTTGTGCCAAAAAGACAAACTTCCAAATGGAAATGTCTTAGAAGCCCAACATTCTCTCGGGATCAATTGGTGCAGCCAGGAGCAATTGTGTCTCACATCAACAGAATTCTAAGTTATTTAAATGCCATATTCTCTAGGTCTATGAAGTGTTTGAAGATTACCTGCCCATCTGACCTATGTATCTGTAAATCTGGATAACCTAACTAACGTAACTGTAGAGATGACAGGCATAGGCGACTATAAATCTATAAATCTTATCTACCGAAATAACCTAAGGACTAAGGCTTCACGTAAATAAGGTAAACAGTCTATAAGCAAATGTATGGTGAAGAACGATGACTTCAAAATTGTGACAATACACAAGATATTTATAACAGAGGTAGGAATATATAGTGCGATATGCAATATGACAATAATCCTAAATATATATAAATATACCGAATATCCTAAACAGAAGTAGAATATAGTTGTAATTTCCTCAGTTATGATAAAAGATAAGTTAGATATAAAACCTTAAACTCACAAATATAAGATAGATAGGACATCTTCTTTAATATTGTAACTATAATTCTTGCTCGATAATTGTTTTGTTATATGTAATTTTACCATGTTAAAGTTAAAACCTTCCTTTTTAAAAAAAGAAAAAAAGGAGAAGTGCTGTGGATATTGCTCTATATAAATAAAACACTGATGGCCCGTGACCAGGCAAGAAGTAGGTTGCCAGGCAGGAAGTACGTGGGACAAGGAGAGAGGAGAATTCTGGGAAGCGGAAGGCTGAAGAGGGAGACACTGCAGCCACCGCCAGGACAAGCAACATGTAAAGACTCTGGTAAGCCACCAGCCACGTGGCAAGGTATAGATTTATAAAAATGGGTTAATTTAAGATAAAAGAACAGTTAGCAAGAAGCCTGCCATGGCCATACAGTTTATAAGTAATATAAGCGTCTGAGTGATTATTTTATAGGTGGATTGTGGGACTGCGGGGCTTGGTGGAGCCTGGAGAGAAGCCCTCCAGCAACAGTACAGTACTTCTCAACTGTCCTAATTCTACAACCCTTGGTGACCATCAACCATAAAATTATTTCATTGCTACTTCATAACTAATTTTGCTACTGTTATGAATCACAATAGAGATGTCTGATATGCAACTGCTGTGAAAGGGTCATTCAGCCCCCAAAGGAGTGATGGCCACAGGCTGAGAACTTCTGTTCTAGTATAAAGGGAGAAGGGATTTGTTTTTTTGAGAGAGATCTCAGAGAGAATTAAATTAGCAAGAGACCCAGATGAGGGAGTAGTTTTCCCTCTTACCTGAAGGATGGTTTTAACAGAAGCACCTGTGTGTTGACAATCACGCTTTTTTAGGACCATCTGCACATCCCATTAACAGACCTCAAGGACATGTGCAATGAACATAAGAAAATTGCTAAGTCAATTAAGATATAGTCCCAGGTTAGGTGGGAAGATCCGGGAACAGGCACAGTGAACTGGCACCAGGAGGAACACATCGGTTTCCCCTTTCCTGTACCTGGCTGATATCTGAAGCTAGAAAACTATTCCTAATCAACATGATAAATGCAAAGTGTTACAAGGAGCCGGTGCGGAGCTCTGCCCTTTTCTCATCGCTGATTAGTACCACAATCAGCTACATTCATACTTTTATGTGGAGATTTAGAAAAAGCACTATCACAGCTCGTATAGGTCTTCAGAAACTGTGTTGGGAATGGTGCACAAGGAAGGGACGTGAGGCAAGGCTGAAAGCTGCGGATAGGACTCGCAGAGGAGAACAAAGTACTGAGAAATTCTGGGGTCTGGGTTCTAACTGGTTCTGCTGTTGATCACATGGCTTATCTACTAATCATTATAAGAAGTGCTGAACTCCATGAGGAGAGGCAGTGCCCTGATACTACGACAGTTCGATGGGCCTGCAGTAGGATTTGATATATGCAGAAAGAAGAAAACAAGGAATACATCTCATTATCAAATGTGAAATAAAAACAACTTAGAATGGTCAGTGTTAGGAGAGAAATGGAGGTATTGAGAATTTAAGCAGAGGTTAGAACTATACATGGAAATTACATTTAACAAAGTATTTGTTCATCTGAAAAAGAGAAGCAATTCAAAGTACTCTGAAAGAGACTTTAAATTCTTTTGTATGTCACATTTTTTTTCCGTGAATAATGTGTTAACCTTGTGTTTTTGTGAATAGGAATCAATTTTGGTTTGGGGGCAGTAGCTTATCTTAGGTAGACTTCACTGCGATATGTTGTGTGTATTATCAATGAATGAATGATAACAGTGTGTATCACCAAAGCCACTGAGCCGAAAAATTGTGTGTATAAGATCAGACTTTAGGTGTATGACAATAAATTATTTGCATGCTCTGACCTTTAAAATTGTTTCTGTAAAATGGGATGGTGCTATCCAGTTGTGTTTGTGTGTGTGTGTGTGTGTGTGTGTGTGTGTGTGTGTGTGAATCAGGTGAAACAATTCTCACATACTAAGATATTGTAAGTGCAGAACTCTAAGCAAAGATGATTTTAAAAAATCTCATTTATCTTGTTATTATCAGATAATTCTTGGGCGTTGAATTCAAGCCCATTTGGTACTATATTTGGATTGTCTACATATACAATCTTGAACCAATTACTTACAGTTCCTTTATTTCTGAAATGAGGCTTTGGAGATGGCTACTCACAAGTCAGGAGGACTCATTAGTGGTCATAGAAAATGTGCTTTGAGCCAAGAGACATGCTAAGCCCTCGGCCTCCCCCACTGTATAATCTTCACCCTCCACACCCTCCATTTCCTCTTTCCTGGAAGATCTTTCCCCTGTTCCCCAGCTTCCTTGTCTTCCTCACCTCCATCCTGAGAGGATTTCTGCTGTTCCTGACTGGCACCTAATCCTTCTAAGGCCATGACTGGTGATCAATATGTGATAATGACTTCAGACAGAGGTAAACAGCCATTTTTTCACAAGTGCCAATTCTGAGAAAGCAAAAGTGTTAATAGGCCATAATAAAAAAAATACAAAGAACACAATAAGAATTATGTGACTGTACAATAGGTACTTCTTTTAAAACATAGAAGTGGTCATATCTGGGAATATATTTAGGGAAATTGTAGCATGGGAGCCATTTTTAACATTTATTATAAAATTATAAATATCTTTTAATCAATTAATTTATTTTATTTTGTCAGAGAGAATGTGGATTTACTGAGGAAAAGTGAGAAAAGAAAAGAACTCCCTAAATGGGAGGGACCAAGGGAAAAGCACTGTAGAAAGGTGTTTTCAAGTGACCACAGTGAAAGGCTGGGTAATAGATAATTCATGTGAGAAGTTCTAATAGGCACCTTACATGCCTTGTCTACCTGATGCTCACATGCTGAGGAAGACACAGATGTTTTTGGAGATGAAGAAGCCATGCCACTGGGACAGGGAGCCCATCACATAAGCTCACAGCTGGAGAGGCACTCAGCTGCAGGACCCCGATTTTATGTTCCTTAGAGTTACACTGTTCTGGGAGCTTTGGGAGAGGACCTCAGAAGAGTGGGCTGCTCTAACACAGTACATACACACAAAGCACGGGAGGCTGGAGAGTCTAAGATCAAGATGCAGAAGACTGTGCCTGTGATCAGAACCGGGTTTTTGCTTCAAAGAAGGCTCTCCCTAGCAGTTGTGTAACACCACAGACGGACCGACAGACTCCCTTGTTAAGGAGGCAAATACCTTCCGGCCTGATGGCTTTTCAGAGGCACCCCTTCCTAATACCTGGGTGTAAAGTTTCAATGTACACATTTGAAGTAGAAACAAACATGTATTCCCTATCATGGCTCTTGCTTCCTGGCCTTCAGTCTTGTAGCCAAGCTGGATCTTTGGCTGGGATTGTAAGAAAACTTATACCCTGCTAAATTGGTTGGGCTTGTTAATGATATATTTTATACAATATGTTAATGGTTCAAGGATTTTTCATGTTTTAATATAGAAATAGAGGTACTGAAATAATTTTGTAGGTTGGATACTTTGTCATGCAAATTTTATCTTGTTTCAGAAAATTCTACTTTGGTTAGCTAATTTTCTTCTCATTGTGATGGTATACTTATAGAGAGACTCCTTTATGGAGGACGGCCTTATTCTGGCTCATGGTTTGCACTGATTCACAACCTTCCTAACGCTGCAGCCCTTTAGCACAGCTCCTCATGTTGTGTGGACCCCACCCATAAGATTATTTTCACTGCTACTGTGTAGCTGTAGCTTTGCTCCTGCTATGATTTTTAATGTAATTTTTTTTTTTGAAATAGAGGTTTGTCAAAGGGACCATGCATGACCCACAGACTAAGAACCATTGGTTTGGGATCTAGAGCTCATATGGTGGGAAAGGCATGGCAGTGGGGAGGCCCTTGCAGCTCACCTCCTTGCCTGCAGGAGGGTGAGGTACGTAGTTGTATCAGGTTAGCAGTCAGGAACAAGAAAGCTAAAGGCAGAGCTGGAGAGGCTACAACATCTGGGAGTGAGGCTACAACATCTGTCCACACCAAGAATGAACTGTTTTCTTCATCTAATCTTTGTACCAAAAGGTTACAGAATCTACCAAGGCAGTGCCACCATCTGAGGGCCAAGTAGTCAAACACATGAGTCTCCTGACACTTAACATTTATAGGACAACATTTTATCCCTAGCCCCCACAGGCTTGCAGCCACCTCATAATGCAAAGTGAATTCAGTCCAACTTTGAAAGTCCTCATTTTCTTTCAATTCTAGCAACCATTCAAAAGTCATCTGAGACTCAAGACCATTTCATAACTGTGAGTTCCTGTAAAATAAGGCCATGTTACATACTTTTATTATTCAATGACACAGAGGAAATATTCTCATCCCAAGAGGATGACTGTGAAGAAAGCAAGGAAAGAACAGGTCAAAACAAGATAGGAACCCCACAGGGCAAATACAAAACCCTACAGCCTCCATGTCTGGCATCCGGGGCTTGTGCCAACATCACCTGGGCCCCTACGGGGTTGGTGGGTTCTAACTCCAAAGTCTGATGCCTATACTTACATAAAATTTTCTCTTGGGTCTGCTCTTCTCTGTTTCATCAGCTTTCTTAGGCAAGTATTCTATGACCCTGGATCTTCATTGCACCTTGGATTTGCTTTCAAGCTCTGGGTTTCCTTACAGGGTATCTGACACTACTACAGATTGCCTGGTCTCATCAACCTTTTCCCTTCCCACATAGGTGCAAACCTCCTTGCCCTCCCTCTCAACTCTTGTGCCCTGAATGCCCACACAACTAGTATCATGTGGACAATGCCAAGTTTTGTTCCTCGTTTGAGATGTCGCCCAGCCCTCTTGGATCATAGCTGCAGTGCTATGAGCACATTCCCATATACACCAGAAAAAGAAAACATTTGCTTAGTCAATTCTCTTCTATCAGGACACTCCGAAGCCTTCCATGAACGGGGTCTTGCCTTCAAGATATTATTCCTATTCCTTCAGTACAGAAAGTGTTCACCTTTAGTTGTATCTAATCTCTTTAACAATGTCTTCTGTCTGTCCTGCCAGATGTGCTCACTTTGGTCACTGCTTCTGTTTCTAGAGCTCTAGTTGCCGAGGCTAATTTTATGTGAGGGACTGAGTGGGACTCTTTGTATTTACAATTCCTTCAGCACTTGCAGGTCCTGAGAGCCATAGTCACTGTCACTTCCATTCTACTGACCAAAATGGAAGCTTAGGGAGTTGAAGTATCTTGTGCAAGCACCAGCAGGAGGACTAAAGTTTGTGAGTTCAAATATGCTAAGGCCAATCTTCTCTTCTGTCCCTTCAGTTTCTGCGGGGCAGGTCCTCCCTTTTCTACTTCTCTGTGTCTTCTGTAAAGACAAGACCAGGCTGGGTCACTGGACACTGGACATGCTGACCTGTCTCTGCTTCCAAAGCTCTTTCTTTTGCCATTTTCTGGATGTTATTTCTAGAGATCTTCCCTCCCATGTCCTTGTCACTGAGATTTCAGCAGAAAACTTGTCTCATCAGTGACACCTTCTACTGTGGTCCCTCTATCACATTAACCTCTCAAAACATCGTCTATACATCTCCACTTGGAACTGGGAACATGTTTGGGTGGCTTCCTTAAACTGGGTGTGTGATTTTTTTTATTTATGAGTTAATTAGAATAAAGCATTTTCATTAAAACTAAGAAGAAAGTACTTTCTTTACCCTTGGAAATATAGCTTGCTCCCAATTTTTTTATATTAATAAAGGCATTTTACCTTTCCAAGGAAAGAAAGAAAACTGTCTTCTAAATGCTGACCATTTTATGAATAATTTGCTTGTTTACTGCAGGTCTCATTTGAGTGGAATGTGTATTAGAGCAAAATAGCACTCTACTGTAAAACCAGTCTATGCTCATCGCCTGGGGGACAAGACCTAAGAATCCACATCATTAGCACATCTGCCTGATGGCATTCTTCACTCTACAATTGACTGGTTAAACTCTCTCACAACATAGTGATTCTTGAAGCTAGTATGGATTAGACACAGCACCTAGCTGCCTCACATGTGACTTCCAAGAGAATTAGCAACAGCCTTCTTATTGGCTTAGAGAAGTCAAGAACTTGCTCATTTACATAGTAATGTGATGTCAGAATGCAGTTGTGGCTCAGGCCCCTACTCCTGAAGCTTTCCCTCCATCAGACACCTACTGGGACATTGTCTGTGAGTCCCTAGTTAACAAGCTCTAGCCTGGGAAGTGCTTACATCAAAGTCACTCCTCCTGCTCCTACCACATTCCTTGCTTGTTTCTTGGGAATCAGAACCCAGCTGTGGGTGTGTGCTATGAAACTTCCCTCATCCTTGCAAAGGTATAAGAAGAGACACCTACTTCTGCCATTCAGGCTTCGGTTCTTCAGAACCCCTGCATGCTGTCCATGGGACTGGGACCTGTACTTATTGAGGAGAAAAGCAACAACAACAACAACAAAAAGCATGTGTATTTTTAAAACATCAAAATATAAATCCACAAAGCCCAAACACAGGTGCTTTTAAATTTCAGATGAAATTCCACCTCCTCCCCCTTTTGAAAACCAACGCTGTTGCTTTGATGTATTACTAGAGAAAATAAGGTGAAAGGCACATATGTTATGGGCACTTGGTTCAATTTTCTATGAAAGTATTATTGTTATACATTTAAATATATGTTTCCTCAGGGAAGTCCAACATTTAGGGTACATTTCAAGCTTGCATAAGTTTCAAAGTCCATGTAATCTTTCAAACAAGTGCCTTTATCTGAGATCAAACCTTATCCACGAGAAGGTTTGAGTTCTATGTTTCTGAAACTCTTGAAGCACGGATATCAATAAACTTGATGGATGTAAATCAACTTGGGGGCTGGGAATGCAACTCAGTTGGTAGAGTGCTTGCCAAACACTGAGTTTGAGCCTCAGAACTGTATAAGTTGGTGTGGTGGCTCATACCTGTAATCCCAACACTTGGGAGGTAAAGTACGGAAGTCAGAAGAAGTTCGGAGTCAATCGAGTCAATCTAGACTATCCAACAAGTTCAAGGCCAGTCAGGACTATATGAGACCATCTTAAAAATGCCTGCCTGCCTGAATGAATGAATATATAAGTAAACAAACACACTTGGCCTTTAAGTAGCTAAATAACCTTTTTAGTATATGAAATATATCATTCAAATTCTATAGCATGATTTATGATTTATTAATCTTACCAAAGAGAATATAATGCTTAACACTCTTAATTACTATAATATTATTTCTTTTACTGACAATAAAATAGTAGACTTTGGAGTCAAGAACAGACATTGTGTGCGTACATATTCCAGATACAGATGCTTTATTTAGATGGTTTCCTTCATAGTTCTCACTACTCAGCCTCTATTCTCGCTTTATACTTCAACACAAAGCAGAACATTCTGTTACATACCCCATATCATATGAATTGCATATTCATATCAATGGTATATTACAGTGAGAGTACTCGTTAATCACAGAACCCACTTGTTGTACCAAATCATCAAGTGCGAAGAAAGTTCAGGGAACAGTTAAGCTGGTGTATATAAATGGGTGTCATACAGACATCCTTATATCAACAGGAATGGCTTAACCCTCCCATGCTTTCTAAAGTTGAATGGCCTTGTTTAACTTATTCTCAAGTCTGATGTCTAATCATTTGCTGTGATCTAAATGCTCCCCCACAATCATCAGGGATGTGATTGTTAGGTTTTATATCATAATGCATACTAAGCATTCACAGCTCTAACATTTTTTTATGTTTGTTAAATGTCAATGAATCTGTGGCATGCGAAAGGGCACTGCTAACATGGCAGCTATTTGATTTCTATACTTTGTCAAATATATGGACCTCTTAATTCAATAATCCATAAAGGCAATGCTCACTGTGGTTTCCCATTCATGAACCTGACCTTTCCTTAATGTCAAACATCATTTTCAACTAGCAAGGGAATAAAGCATATTATTTATATAAAGCTAATAATTATTAGGGAAAATAAATACAGAGGAAGTAATCATGAAAAAGATGAGCCCTTATTCATTTTTATCACTATGACTTGATATAACACTGTGCATACTCTTTCTCACAGTTCCAAAATATAAAGAAAAATATGCCATATCATCAAAGAGTCTAAATTTATCTAATCATTAGTTCAGAGTCTAAGTAGTGACATGAATTATTTCCAAAGCCATCATTTTACTTGCAAATGTGAGTTCTTCCTCAAAGTGACCTATTGTCTTGAGTTTTTATTCATGCATTTTTCTTGTTATCCAGGGCAATTCTATACTACCTGATTTTTTGTTTTTGAGAAGCAGCTAAATGGATTATGAATATCTGTGATTTAAAGGAGAACTCCCCCCGCCCCTTTCACCAGCTGGGTACTTGGGTTTGATGTGAACAAAAAATATTCATCATCAAATATTTATTGGGAGCACACTCTGTGCCAGGCCCTGTGCCAGGCATTGTGGGGCATGCAAATACGTCTAAGAAACAGTTCCAGCATTTGCAGAATTGATGCTTTAGTCATGTGTGAACTTATCAGCCAAATTAGTCTGTTGTTAAACTTTCAAATGCTACCAGTGACAGTTATTAATATGTGTTCCCAGTTCTACAGAAACACCCTTTGAGCCACGCTTACATGTTTTCTCAAAAGCGCACAGCAGGTGTCAATCACACAGACCTTCAACACTTGTTTTGCACTTCTGTGAGGTGCAGGTAGATGTCAGCCTCCAACCTGGGAAGCAGCTCTTCCAAGAATGTGAAAAGAATGTGTTTGTTGTTGACAGAGGCATCTGTTAGCAGCTGGCAGAAACAGTGATTAGATATGCTGTGTGTTACCAGCTTTTGTATACATAGATAGTCAAGATGGGATGTAATAGGAAAGATCCAGGGGCTGGAGAAATTGCTCAGGGATTAAGAGCACTTGCTGTTCTTACAGTGGAACCCAGGTTCAGTTCCCAGCATCCATATGGCAGTTCACAACCACCTGTAACTCCGTTTCCAGGGAGATCCTACCTCCTCGTCTCACCTCCTCAGGCACTGAATGCATGTGGGGTACTTACACACATTCAGACAAAACATTCATACACATGAAATAAAAATGAATAACTATTAAAAGGGAAGATCCACTATTTCCACTGTATTTCAAAAAAATTCCAGTTTTAAACAATCATTCCTGACTTAGGTACATGCAAAATTTCCATAATTACCCCTGCAGTGAGGGTTGACTCAGATCACTCATATCAAGTAAAATACCTTTCTTATTTTGGGATTGTAGTTAGATAAATTTTTATCTCCTGTGTCTTCCCAGCAGCAGAGCAGTCTCCAAGGTGGAACATGCCTGCGCATGTGTTGATATAAGTAAGGATGTGTGACCTTCTTTGATCGGATCTGATGTCAGTTGTATCATTTGGTGACATGTGACCATCTTATCTGTTTGAATTAATCACCACAGGATCAGCATGTGATTATCTTTGGACCCTATTTTCCTGTAAAGCATTAATATATTTAGCTGTTTTGGGTCATCATCATGATGATGAAAGATGAGATGCTAAGCACAGTTGGAACAACTCATATCTTAATAGCTGCTAATCTCATGAACATCCCAGTTGACTGGCATATGGCACATGCCAGATAGAAGCTAAAAAATAAAAATAAAAAGCCCTCTTGGATGATCAAAAATATTGTTATTTATTTAAGAGCAATTTAATCAAAATAACAGTTTTATTTCCATTTCACCTTGACTCAAATTAAAAATTAATCACCAGAAATATGCAAAGCAAAGCAAGGAAATCTGTGTCAGGAGAGCTGTCAGATAACAGTCTGAAAAAAATAAAAAAGAAAAATCACAATGTCGAACCGTGCATTTATTATGTACTGGCTGCTGCTAGAGTTTTAGGTGAGGCAGATTAGAAATATATTATGGCATGAAACTGATGTTCTTTTCCTCTGATTCTCTTAACATTTTTAAAATAACAGTTGCTTAAAAACCTACATATCCATTGCTGAGCAGTGATGACGCACACCTTTAATCCCAACACTGAGGAGGTAGAGCAGACAGAACTCTGAGGTTGAGGCCATCCTGGTCCAAAGAGTGAGTTCCAGGACCATCAGAATGACAGAGAAACCCTGTGTCAACAAACAAACAAATAGAAAGCCCTATGGGGAAAAAATAGGTTTTTATCCAAAACAAATAGTACAAATGTGGTGGTTTGGACAGTTCAAACTAAATGAAATTTTTTTTGAATTACTATTCTATAGCTAGAACTTTTACCTTGAAATCTATAGGCTTCTCAGACAGGGTTATGCAATAAAGTAATCCTAGTTAACAAAATCCCCAAGCAGCTTTTGGTGAAAAAAAAAATGGCACCTGATTCAAGATAGAGACTCCTAGATAAGGCACTGGGGAAGGACAATAAAGAACAAAAGGAGAGACAGTGTGGTCCAAGTTTTTAATTACCTACTTACTATATACTGCATTTCTCTCCTCTTCCTAGGAGGTTATCAGAATCAACAGTGTGTGCTGGGCATGGCGGCGGCGTTCTGTTGTAATCCCAGTACTTAGGAGGTGGCAACAATAAGATCATGAGTTCAAGGTCATCCTTGGCTACAGTTAGTGAGTTTGAAGCAGCCTGGACTTCGGAGACCTTCTCTCAACAAACCTACCAAAACAAACTGAAACAGAATGACAAAGAAAAAACAATGCTAGCCTAGTGACAGCACTGCCTCCTGACGGTGACACGGTGACACGGAGTCACACAGCCAGGTGTCTGGGTGTGAGTGAGGGTGTGCTCTGAAAAGAATGCACTGGCATGGCTTTACAGGGCTTCTTCCCCTCGCTCTCTCTTTACTTAGGGAAAAACAATCAATGACTGCTATGGCTAGACCGTCACACTATCCTGCAAAGAGAAGCCACACAGTGGCAACAGGAGATGGTAACAGCGAGGACTCCAATTACGGAGTCAACCCTCTTCTAGCCCACTCTTTGCCCAGGTTTCTCTGGATCCAAAGAGAACCAGATGAACTGGTTCAAGCTACTATCGACCTGTCTGTTCACAGAAAGGAGGTAAATGAATTTGAAATTCTTGGATTCATCTCTGTAGATGATGCAAATTACACAGGGAATGAATAGGTCTTTTCAATAGACCAGGCCTGAAGCTGATGAAGTGCTCACATACGTTTTCTGTGTGGGGGAGACCAAGGTGGCTAGAGATTCCTTAGTTAGGTCAAGTTCAGGTGAGCCGTAGTAGAGGGTACCGACACATCATTCCCTCCACATGCTTTTCAACTAGAGGGAGGGACAAGTTGTTTATCCAGGCTAACTAAATTATTTTTAAGACATGACTAAGTGAGGCAGCATATGTTGTTACAGAAACATGCATATATATTCAGGAACAAGAGGTCATGTGATAACATAGAAACAGAAAAAGGAGAACTTAGTATTCTTAGAAAACTTCTGATCTGGTACCAAGGCTTCTAGGCCAGTGGGTTTTGTTTGTTGTTATCACTCTTGAATACTATTACCTCTTTTAGTTTTTCAAGACTGTTTCTCTGTGGAGCTCTGGCTGTCCTGGAATTCACTCTGTAGAGCAGACTGGCCTCAATCCCAGAGATCCACCCACCTTTGCCTCCTGAGAACACTAGTATTAAAGGTGTGTGCCACCACCGCCAGGTCCAATGCTGAGCATTGAAACCAGAATGTCAGACTGTCACACACACAATTTGACTGTCCTCCTTCACCCCCTGCCCCCGTTTACCCTTTTCATTTATTTATTTATTTATTTTTGCAAAAAACTTGTCTTGAAATTTGTATTTACAAATGAAATTAAGATTAATGATGGTTTTATTGCCATAACAAAATTTGCCCTTTTCAGGCATTAATGATAAAATCAGTGTCATTAAAGATCGTAAAATCTGTGTTTCTCAAAACTCCTCCTCCAGGTGAAAACCGTGGATTTCCTGCAGCAGGGGTTTGGGGCCATTGTGGTCTCAGGAAGGTCACGTGTTGGGAGATTGATTTGGAATTGAGAGAGCTGGCAAGACAAGAGGTGGAACGAGGTTGGGAGGTGGTGGGGTAGGGGGTGAGTGCGTAGGCTGGTGGAGGTCGGTTCAGGAGCTATCACTTTTCACCCTCCAAAAGGGTTAATGCTTGTGTGCTGGGTGTGAGTTATGTGTACAGAGACTGAAGAGGGAGTCACCCCAAACCTGTTTGAGTCTCTACTGTGAGTGATATTGCCACCTTTCATATGATGGAAGGCAGAACGCAGATGTGAGGTTTGAACTTGGACTTTCAAGCCTTCTAAACCATGTACCAAGCATTTCTGTTCCATTTGAAATGCTTATTCTTAGGTGTTTTGATATAGCAACCGAATATGAACTAAGATCCCAGATGAAGACTATCGCCCTTTAGTAGTCTTCCAATGACTGCAGCCTGCTGTAAAGATAGGATGGTCAACCACTTCTGCAAAGGGAAAGGCTTGAAGCCGGGGCTATCTTCTAAGTATTCCTGCCTGCACTTGAAGGGCCTGGCAGCAGGCCTGTTTTCTGGGCATTCCTTTTAAAAGCCTGCTCAGTCTTTTGCCCCCCTGAGCCTGCAGGTTGGTTTCAAAGACGCGATTTTCACCACT
This sequence comes from Peromyscus maniculatus bairdii, assembly GCF_049852395.1. Lineage (NCBI taxonomy): Eukaryota > Metazoa > Chordata > Mammalia > Rodentia > Cricetidae > Peromyscus > Peromyscus maniculatus. The sequence goes on from NC_134857.1 coordinate 129,278,022, forward strand.
CTGGTGTAGGGTCAGCTGCAGCCGTCAAACGGCTCCGAGGGTTATTCAGGCCTAACATAGAGGAAGACAATAGCTGAAGAAGCAGCTAATGGACCTTGTCAACCAGCCTGAGACTGAGCACCAGGGTGACCCCCGCATTTTAAACACTCTTTAGTATTGATTCCAAACTCTTTCAAAGTTTAACACAGGGCAATGTTGTACACGAGAGCAAAGCCCTGGCACACTCGTGGTGTAACATACAGAGGGCGTGACATTTGATCATATCTAAGCTTCTTCAAATGCCAAGAGGAATTTGGAGAAAGATATTTGATATTGACTTTTAAAAGGTCCACATAGATAAAATTAATAAATCTTATTAAAGTTTATTTTAGGGATATTGATTTTAAAGTTGAAATGCACCCACAAAGAAAGTCCCATGATAAGGGTAATGTGTAAATTCCTTTAAAACCCATAGTTACTGTAATTATACGGAGCATTTTACAAGCAACGAGGGACTGCTTAGGATAGATGACTGAAATTTAATCAGTTTCTGGCATAGGCTGCCTTCCTTTCCCACCAAGAGAATTTCCAGTGCAGGCAGACCTGTTCAGAGACTGAACCTTGCTTATCACACTCGATCTGTCTTTGAGTACTTTCCACAAGAAAGGCTTCCTCGAATCTCCCAAAAGATAAAGGAACAGGGCAGTTTTTCTCAGTAGCATGTACCTTCCACCCATCCCATCCCATGCCCTTCTCAATAAACTTAATTCAGTTCTCCAGCCTGGCTTTTATATTCATAAGAAGCATTCTGTATTGAATGCATAATACATGGGCGTGCTGATACTGCCACAGGAGAGCATCCAGTAAGAAAGAAGGCCTAGACTTTATACTCTTAGGGAGGAAGTGTTTGCCTCAAGAACTTCTTTCAAAAACAACTCATTTCATTTTCAGTTTTATTTGTATTAAGTGGTGTAGGCCTGCCAGTCTGGTGAGGAGAAAGCTGAATTTGATGTAGTTTCTTTTAAAGCAAGGAGGAAGTGGAAAAATAATCACCAATGATAAGTGTGGAAATTAAACTACCTCTAGAGTTCATGTTTTACAAGGTCAAAATCGATTAGTTTATCTCCCAGCTGATTTAAAACCTATCTGATTATTTCTGATGGCTTAAGATGTAATTGTCTGGAAGTCTAAATAGAATTTTTAGACTTACCATTATTAAAACCTTAGGAACTGAAGATAGAACTGTCTGGCTTGATTACCATACTTTTACTGTTGTGAAAAATAAGAACTCCCAAGTTGCTATTTGTTGTTCGCATTTTTATCATAGTGCTTAATAAATCTCTGTCCCTAGTACAAATTAATGCTTTTTTAAAATTGTAGTTCATTTAAACGTAGGTTCTTTGAACATAGTAGCATTGCAGTGTGACATCTGAGTCCCAGAGATCAATTGATGGCTGTTGAAGATCATGAAGAATGGCCCATTAAAGCAGTTAGTGTATGACAAATAACAAGGTTTGTGTTTAGTGTGGAGATTTATCAACTAGACAGAGCACGTGTGCCTGGAACCTGAATGAAAGTCTACTCAAACCTACTTATTAATCAGCCAGTGCAGCATTTTTAACAGATCATATTATTAAAAAACTCTAGATATATGAAAACTGAGCTCTGATGTGAAAGGTACTATCCCTGAACCACAACCTTGAAACACATATTTGTTACTGCATACTATAGTCTGTAAGAAAGAAAAACAAGCTTTTCATTTTTTTTTCCTATTTTTCTGAGGGCTAGCTAGCATCCTTTGCTTGAGACAGACCTCTGGCCAGTGTCTAGAAAGCTGTATCTGAATCACATACTTGATTCTCTGTCCCGATCTATGTAAGATGTAATTACATTAAGGTAGTATGTCCAACTTAAAGTTACCCTATATATATGTAGAGATCACATTAAAGAATCTGCTTAAATATCCAAAGCCATTTGTGGAGTGGAGAAATGAAGTACTTCCAATAAAGGGGTAGGGGAATGCCCTCCTGGGTATCTAGAATCTCAGCAAGATTTTCCAGCCTCAGAGAAATGTCAGATTTCTCATCCCCAATGGGATTTTCAGTGAGTCAAGAAGTTGATTGAGGACGATGGCTCTTTTGATTATCATCTCAAATGACAATGACAATCAGTGGGTAATGATTATCTGGGAGCTCTGCATTGAGAAGAGTAAGCACAGGAAAAAAAGCCACAGTAAATTAGTGACTTTTACATAGTAGGTGTGAGTGTCCTAGTGTTGGAGAGCTCTGGGCTTCTAACTTTTGCCTCCCACTGCTGGTACTTCCAGACCTCTCTATTCAGGAGCCTAAGAGAGGAATATGTGCAAGTTTAAAAAAGAAAAAAAATCAGCCATAGTTGGTTCATTCCAGCTTTGATAGTTAATTAAGTGTTTTACCAAATATTTTCAGTGGCCTAAGTGAAGACGTTTTGTTTTCTCCATAAAAAATTTAAAATTGACATTCATAATTTATTAAACAAATTTAAGTTGGGATTGTGAGGTGGCTCAGTCAGTAAAAGTGGTTCTAACAAGCCTGACAACTGGAGTTCAGTCCCTTGTACCCACATGGTGGAAGGAGAGGACGAACTTCCAAAAGCTCTTCTCTGATCTGCCTCTACCTCTTTCTTTCTTTCAACATAATTTTTAAAACCCACAACAAAGAATAACAGTGATGGAGGATACCCAGTCTTCCAGAGCATCTTGGCCGGCTGTGATTGTCCACACCTGTTATCCTAGCAGTCTGAAATGGAGGCAAGAGGCTTGAGCTAGTGGCCAGCCTGGCGTAATCGTGGCACCCAGTCTCAGCCTCAACCCTCGAAACCTTTCACGTAGACTTGACAGCCAGTGGAGCTGCTAGGGGAGAGTCCGCCCTCCTCAGCGAGCACTCCTCATTTAAAGAACGGTTCTTTCATTAACTGAGCTGAAGCAGTCCTCCTTGTAAAGTTGGCATTTGTGGAATGGATCAGCTTGCTTGAACACAGGATCATTCTAGTCTCTTTTGCCTGACAAGTCACCAAATAGTCAGGCCAGCAATACGGTCATGTCTTAGAGCAGCCACAGCTGCTGCTGCCTCCTCCTCCTTCTCCTTCCTCCTCCTCCCATTTCCTCCTCCCTCTCCCTCACCTCCCCCACTTTCTCCTCCTCCTTCCCCCACTTTCACCTCTTCCTTCTTTCCCTCCTCACCTTCTTCTCCTCTGTTTATTTTTTTCCTGTCCCTTCTCCTCCTACGTCTCCCCTTTTTCTTTCAAAAATAATTGATCCAGATTCTCATTCTTACTGGAGCCCAAACAAGTTTTTAAATTATTTTTATTTTTATTTCTGCTTTAAAGTTGTTCAGCACGTTCCTCTCTGAAGCAGTTTATCTAGTTACTCTTATCAGGAAATGAAGTCTTACTTGGCATCAAGTTTCTTTCTCCCCAGCCATAACCAATCCATCACCACAGTCTTTCGATACTCACCTCTAACATACCTTTGGGATCATTTTCAGTCTCCAGCTACTGCTCCACATGAGGTCAAATAACTTTACCCCCTACCTCTTCTGCTTCAACAGCCTCTGAAGGGAGCTAGCTCTCAGCACCTTCTCTCCAGCCCTTCAGCTGTACGGAACCAGGCCAACCGTACAGAACCAGGCCGATCTGTACAGAAGAGAATCGGTCCGCCTTTCTCATCACTTACATTGTTCATAGCTGCTCCTGACATCAGTCTTCAGATGCACCAAAACTCCCATCTGACTCTGGCTTTCTTCCCCCACCTTATTCTTTATCATGCGCTGACATCCCTCTTTACTAGTCCTTATTTTACAAACCTCTGTCTTACCCTAGGGTTGTGATTATGTGAATTGTGTGTGTGATAATGCTTTTTTCCTGGGATGATATCCACTCTGCCTCCCTTGTGCTACTTCATTTACTTGATACAAATACCACTGTCTCAAAGAAGCCTTCTTTTTTCTTGTTTTGCGATTATTTGCTACCATGAGTTTCCTTGTGTGATTATGTCAAGCCCATCTCCTCATTTTGAACATAAAAATCACTAACAAAATGGGGGAAAGATTAATTTTTTTTCTTTTTCTGTCTCTACCATACATGAGTACTGCTTGCTACACAATGTCCATGCCTGTTGAATGATATCCAGACTGATCCACTTCAGTTGTTTCCTGGGTCTATGCTTGCTCTTCTGTTTTTAGGGCTAACATGTTTGTCCATTTCTGTTCCTCACAGGAGATGGTTTTGTAATCCTTCTCTGACTTGGGCCCACACTGACACATGTCTTCTTCAGCGTTCTTTATAAATGTAGAGAACTGACTGTAATGTGTGGGATGTGACTGGTAATTGAAGAATGGAATGCTACCATTTCTTCCACTCTCTGTTAATTTAGTCTAAGGTGGTGGCATTCTATTTTAGTCTCCATGGCTCACTGTGGGTACATATTAACCTGGATCATGCAAGAAGCCACACGTCTTTTCTTCTACCATGGAAGTTCCCTGCTAGAAAAGGGTCATTGGAAGTTATGCGTAGTATCTTTGATGGCTCCATGGAATCATGCATTCCTTTATGTGTTCCAGGCTATACTTGTGGTTCTTTACAGTAAGTGGTGTTTTAATGACCCTTTTTGTATTCTTTCATCTTGGGTATATATACATGTTGTTTACCATGTTCATATTACATGTAGACAAGGAACATTAGGAGGTAGAAACCGCGTTACTCTGTAAGGTAGAAGTGAAAAACACACACTGTTTTATTCATACTGTGAATGTTCTTAAGATACAGACAGACTGTGAGTTTACAAATAAGCTTAACTGAGTACATGTTTCTGCATTTATCTGTTTTGTAGAAGAGGACAGTTCATCAAACTATGTGGCCAAAGAATTTTGTTATCTTAATTTTGAAATTATTGTTATGCATTAATGATTCCTGAATCATTTTTAAAATTAATTAAAAGCAAAAGTTAAAATGTCTGACATCTTGTATTAGCTGTATGTTATAAATTTCTGCTCTTTATGTTCATATAAAGATGAAAAGAACAATTTTAGGAAATTGGCCTAGGAGGCATTGAAGACAAAATAGTGCATGAGTCATATGCTCCTTTACAATTATTGCCTTAATCTAAGAAATAAAATTAATGGATGCAATAAAAGCTTGCGATAATTTGACTTATGATTGTTGTAGCCTATATATAACCATTCATTACAAATGTTCACAATTGCAGTTTCACTCAGAAAGCATTTATTAAGCCCTGCTTCTGAGATCAGCATGGCAGACACATGACCCTGAAGTATACTTTGACCATTCCGTCCTATTAGAACCAATGGGGAAAAGACAGGCTTTTTCTATGAGAAATTTGCATATTTCATAGCCTATTGCAAAAAAAGTATAGGTTTATATTAAGATCATGGCATGATGGTCTAGCACTGTGAGGACGTGGAGAAAAAGAGGGAAGGCTGGATTTACTGAGGAAGTGCATATCCGGAATCCTGTCTTAAATTCTTTGCAAGTACTGTGCAACACCACAATAGTGATCTCAATACAACAAATGTCACCAGCAACAGAAAGATAGAAGGGAACAGGGGCACAGAGGATCAAAGTTGCTGAAATGATGACCCATGAGAGAGGTGTGTCTTGGGTCATTCACAATCTTTAATAAGCTATGGACACTGTAGCTGCAGTAAAAGGCTTTCCTTTTTTTGTTTATTTTTTTTAAACCTTAGTGTATTTATTCATTTACATGTGTGAATATGCCACAACATACATGGTACATGTGGAAGTCAGAGGACAGCTCATAGAAGCTGGTTTCTCCTCCCATCCTGTGGGTCTCAGGGATAAAGCTTAGGTCCCTACAAGGGGCCTGGGTTGTCTTGCACTGCCGCTATTGGCGTCTCTGTCTTGGTCATTTCTGCATCTCGCTCATATCAGCTCCCATGCACTCCATTAGTTAAGTCCTTTCTAATACTGTCCCCACTTTACAGATGAGCTTGAGGTTTAGGCTGTTAAACAAGCTGCTTAAGTTCTGGAAACTTCTAAATGGCAGACCCTGAAACGGAGCCTACATCTATGTGGTGCTGGAGTTGGGCTTTAAATTCCCAAGCATTGCTGAAGTAAGTTTTTGGTGTTTACCCAAATGTTTATGTTGGCATCAAAAGAATTAATTCCAGGTATGCCAGATGTAGGGTTTACTCTCTGTTTATAGAACAACAAAGGAGAATGATGTTATGAAATGTTACTTGTAAATGTTGCTGTTGAAATTGTAACAATTGCTGTAAATGAGATACACAGATTGGTACTGATTAACAGTCAGCAATTTAACCTACGTTCTTGTTTGTTAATTGTAAGACATATTTTCTTAATCCGATGCATTATTGAACATACTTATAGCTAAAAACATAGACATTGAAACTGCAAAAATAGAAGTGACAGTAACTTCAGTCACGTGACTGAAGTTCATTAAACACAGTTATGTTCTTTAAAGGCAGAAAGTGATTTTTATTTTATTGCAGATATAATATTTCATTTATCCAATATATGCAATCACTAGAGCTTGGAAAACATAATGGTGTAAATGTCAAAATATGCTTCAGTTGGATATATGTATGAATTTATGAGACTATCATTGAATCTCTTCATTAAAATATATACCTTATAGTAATTTTATATTTATATATATGCACAGTCATACTATGTTTAATAAACACCTAATGTTTTCATACATTTTCAGATAAATGCATGTAACTGAATATGTAGGGAGACCCTTAATTATCTAGGCAGATCTTCTTAAGAATGGCAGAGTTTCAAAAATTTTAAAAATAGCTATGTTATTTTCAGGCCAGCATTTATAATTTACACACTTAATTTGTAATGCCTGAAACCATATCTTAATCTCTACTTAACTAACTTCAAGCATTCTGTACAGTACTGGTTCTAGAGGTAAGCCTAGCTTCATTGAACAACAGATCTTTTTGGACAGCTATATCCAGAAGAATGATGCTAGATATTAACAATACGAAGTGTAGTTCCCAGGAGATTCATAGTGTGCTATGGGATACAGAAGAAGATCAATTCTTAGAGATGAATGACACAGTGATGTGGTAACACAGAGGAGAATTCCCGTAATAAGATGATGTCAGCAACCGCTAAGCCTATAGAACTGTACAGTCTTTTGAAGACTTTTGCATGGAGCAAGTCAGACTGCTTTCATTCCCTTTCGGACACATGGATACACAACGAGCCTTTGAGTGCCAAGTCAGCCAGATTTCATTATAATCAGTATGAGAAACACTTGAAACCCTCTTCTCTTTCAACTTGAGCACAACTTCATATATTAAATTATAATGTACTTCTTGATTATCTTATTAAAACAATTTATGCATCTTGTTTCCTTTGCTTTTTCAAAACACAGATTTCACCAATATCTTTAGTTATTTATATCCACAAAGATTTAGACGATAAAAGCAAGATGATGTCAACCACCCGAGATTTCCTGAACCAGGGCACCTGTTCCCTGGGCATTGTGCTTGAGGAAGAGAAGTTGACCAGGTGCAAGGTGGGCAATGTTTGTTAGAGGTGGTGAGAGAGCTGCTACAGAAATGAAACAGAAAGTAAGAAGCAGCTGCATGTTTCTTGTGTGATGTAGTTCTTATCCTCAGAGCTATTGGGATTTTGGATAGGATATGTCTTTGTGGAGGGTGGTCCACTTTACAGTGTGTTCTAAACATCACCAATGTCCATTAAAAAGTGAGGCTACCCCTGTTTGAGAAGCACCACGGTAGCAAAAAGAAGCATGGGTATTTCTGGGCACTGGAGTGACACTCTGACCCCACAAAGATTTTAGGAAAGGCAAATTGGGCTAGAGAGACGGCTCTGTGGCTGAGGGTGCTTACTGCTTGCCGAGGACCCTGACGTGCCACCTGGCACCCACACCTGCCTAACAGCTCAACATCTCCAATTTCAACTCCAGCAGATTCAGGTCCTCCTCTGACCTACTTCTGCTATCACATGGTACACATACGCGTGCACACACGCGCGCGCGCACACACACACACACACACACACACACACACACACACACAAAGTCACACACACATAAGATAAACAAATGTTTTAAAAGAGCAAATTATTTTTGTACTTCTTCAGTGTTTACTTCTCAGATTCCCTAAATCAGGATGTGGGACAAAAGCTGTTCATATTATACAGCTTATCTTTTTGTCTTGAACTTTTTTTTTTTATAGCTTACCTTTTTTTCTTACCTTCCTTCCAAGTACCTGGAAGCTGGTGTTTGCAATTCAATGATTACTTAATTACAGGTTGGAGATGTGATACACACACACACACACACACACACACACACACACACACACACACACATATACACACACACAGACACACACATACACACTGCAGAGATATAAATCCAGATGAGAATGCCTCTGATTTGTTCATTATATTGAATGTTCATCTATATTTCACTCCTATATCTTCAGGAAAAAAATCAAAATCAAAAACTTACCAGAATACAATAGATATCTTGCAGAAGTAAAGCCAGGCCAGTCTTAAGGAAGATATGATACTGATCCTAGAGAGTTTCCTTATAGGGGAACGTTTGTTTAGTGCATATTTATTATTCTTCTCTTTAAAAAGGGGATCAGCCATGAAAATTGTAAAATATGACTGGCTTACAATACAATATATCCAACTTGAATCATTTTCTAAATCCAAAGACATTTTTAGATGAAAGCAAAGGCAGTCATTTCTACATCATTTTGTGAAACTTAAGCCTACCCAGAGGAAAGGTAATTTTGTTTGATCCTGAAGATCAAGTGAATTTGTTCACCAAACCATTTATTCCAAAAGGTAATTAAAATAATGTAAAATCGATCTAGTCTATGTTTAACAAAATTAACTAATTACGATCTGCTTAAATCATTTAACCTATGTAGCTCCTTTAAAAACAGTTGATTTTCTTTGGAAAAATTTTATGAGTGTGTGTGTGTGTAAAATAAAATACATAAAATAAAATGTATAAAATAAATAAAAAATAAACTACATATATACATATACATACACACACACACATATATATGTATGTATGTATGTATGTATTTGAAGATGCCTCCTTGTTTTCAGTTGGTCTTGAGATTTATTTTCCCCAAACAGAATAGACAATCAAGAGGAGAAACTGAGATTGTCCTTTAAGTAAGCAAAGGAAAAATAACAAAAAACAACAAAAACCTCCCATGATAAGGAAAAGACATATTCAGAGGTGAGGAAATAAGACTCTAGTTTGGAGCCTGAAATTCAGTAACTGTCACATGCACTCTTGATGTTAGCATGCTGATGCCCATTGAAAATATCCCAACACGAGCAAAAGGTACACCTGCTATCTGCCTTTCCGTGTTCAAATTGATTGTGGACAACATAAATACATACAACCTAGTGTTTGTTTACGTTCAACTAATTTGCACCTATTCAAGTTAGCATCAAAGATACTTTAAAAAGTTCAGCAAATCAGAAGAGCTAATTGCCTGCCACTAGCTACATTTATTTTCAACCTATCTGTTCTAATCGTGGAAACACTATGGAGATGTCAAAATTTCGAAGTTTATAGGTCCTTGTAAGTGTCCCTGAGAGCTATGAAATCGTTACAAAAGAACAGAGATTATCTGTGACAACCCCGGGCTTTAAACAGAGTGGTGAAGCTGGCAACCACGTCAGGGAGAGGTAACCTCAGGCCCTGGGTGACTTGCCGATCAACTGCCACCTATTATTAATTCATTATAACTCACTACTTTATTTTGCAGATAAAACCGTCATTTATGTCATTCCTTAAACCAAATGACATTATAAAAGACACCCTGTGCTGAAAGTATCAGCTGAACTATCTTTCTACACTGGAAAAAAAAAAAAAGAAAAGAAAAGAAAAGAAAAAATGCATGAATCTGATTTTTGACAGCAATCTCTGTGAACGATCTCTCATACTGAGGTTGGTTTGTGGACTTGTGATTTACACTTATCCAATGATACCAAATCACATGAACACACCTCTACATCTAATCAGGATTTTTTTCTAATTGAATTATGACCTTTAATCCACCTTCCTCTTGATTATGAATGACAGTGACCTTTACCTAATTTAAAACAGACACTCTCATGCAAAATTATGCAAACGGCACATGTAAATTCTGAATCAAAGATGAGCATAATGGACTGCTGAGAAATTATTTCAGAAGTGTTCATATTGCAGCCCAGTGAGGGCTTGGTGAGTGAGTGAGTTCTTTAGCCTGTGAGCAGTCAGTCTGAAGAGCTGCAGATCCCTATTGCTGTTTGTATTTTTTCAGCGTCTATTTAGAAAACTGGCATGTCAATCAATATACATATCAATTTTGATTATTCTCCTCGGCATTTTATGGCATTCAGGAAATGATCACCATGTAATGAAGTCAGATGAAATTATTTTTCAGGAGAGTTGGCGCACTGTGCTTGAATATTCAATTCATTTCATTTCGTATCATTTCTGGCGGCATAGAAACCTGGTGAAAGTCTGCTACAGCACGTGGGGCGAGTTGACTTCCTGGTACTGTTTTATCTCATTAAAGAGGAACTTCATGCCCATGGCAGCTGGCAGCCAGCAGTGTTTCTCAGATATATTTAGAAACTACTGTCTCAAGGAAAAAAGTTGAAAGAAGAAAAGCATGTTTACATCCAGTACCAGATGAGCCCTAACTCTTGATTCCCCTTCCCTGCATCGACTCTCCTCTCTCTTTAGATCAATAGAGACGATTATGAGCGGTCATCACTTAGGGCGAGCCCAGCTTGGAGCATAAACTAACTTAGAGCAGAATCCTATAATCCATCCTGCCCTTTCTCAGGTCATTCCATTATAAACTGAGCAGGTATTGAGAACAAGATGCCATTTTTCCCTCAAACTTCACATATTTTTCTTTATATACAAAAGCATAAAAATGATTAGTCCATGTCTTATATCCCAGACATACATATGTGACTTTGGGCACATAGAGATTATGTCACAGTAATAGATGATTGAGGGCCTGTTACTGTCAGAATTCCCGTGAACGGGACCTTGTAGAAGCATGGACTTTCATGACTAATACGGTGTGTGTGGGAAGGGGGTGGCAGATTGCTCTATTTAAAATAAACAAATTGACCCTGGCAGATAATAGCATTTTGCACTGCCAAATACATGTTTATCTTTTGCTATCGACGTAATCACACTGACAGTGCTCTTAATGTAATCTTTCCTAGGAAATTAAACGGGTTTTAATGATATGCTTATAATGGATTGGGGACAGAGTTCCAGGGAGAGAACTACCAATACTAGATGTTTGGGGAAAATACATACATGAAGCAACGTCGAGAGGATCAATGAACATCAGAAAGAAATCAATGGTGGTCTGTGTTTAAGGAACTCATTTACGTAGTACCCAGAGAAGCTGCCAAAAGCACACAAATCTATGTAAGGCCCTCCTCCCTTTCTCCCAAAGAGTTCTCGACATGCACCTTGCTTCACACACACACACACACACACACACACACACACACACACACACACACACACACACACGGAACTCGAAGTAAGAGTCCTCTTAGGAAGACGTGTGCATTTGTCTAATTCATAGTTCTCAGAAGTTGTCAGTCTGGCTTTTCAGAGTGGGTTCTGGAAACTCCCTGTAGCCTGGACAGATGCCACTCACCAAATGGACCCCAAAACCTCTGGAACCAGTGCTCATGCCTGGCAGGTCTGAGAACAGCGGTAGACACGCTAATTTATGGGCCTCAGAGGGGCCAGAGAGGTGGCTCAGCTGTCAAGAGCACTGACTGCTCTTCCAGATGACCCCGGTCTGGTTTCGGGTACCCATATGGCAGCCCATAGCCATCTGTAACTCCAGTTTTAGGGGATCCAATGCCCTCTTCTGACCTCCAATGGCACTGGGTGCACATGTGGCACACGCACATGTATGCAGGCAAAACGCTTGTGTACAAAAAATAAAGATAACTAAATCTAAAGAGCCTTAGACATAACCACACACTGATTCTGAGTCCTCGCTCCCAGATGATGTTGAGCCCAGAGAAGCACATTTAGAGAAAACTATTAATTTTAATCAAAATTATACATATGACTACCAGCACCGGAAGCACCGTTTGTTCTTGGCTGCGGTCTTGTCTCAATGCTGTAAGGATCGGAGAGTTTTAAATCCAACTGACCTGAGATGCCATATTAGTAACAGATTAGAGTCACCCCTTTCTTGCCCCATAAATCTATTCTTCAGGCTACAAAGGAAAATGAAACTAGGAAACATAGAAATTGTTATGTCTATGGATGGCGTTGAGCAAAGCATGAATTTAATTTTTGTTCAGAAATACAACAGAGTGGAAAACTATCTCAGTACAGGATTAAGCTGATAGCAGCTGCCTTCTTTCCCTGCTATAAAACTGAGAAGTGGGTATCTTTAAAATTCATGTTATGGATGAGGAGGCTGAGGCCTGGAGAGATGAGAATTGCATCCCTGCCATAATTCTAGCCTAGGTCCGTGTCAGAAGCCAGGCAGCTGCTTTGTGCTTACCTTGAAGAGTCAGCTCTGTGATTTAAAATGCCTACTTTTCTCTTTCTTCTTAATCAAGAATGTGAAACTTTAAACTATGGCCACACACCCCTCTCGTTAATTAGATAGAAACATACACAGTCACCCGCAGCCTCTTGCTCCATCCTTCCCTGAACCTGCTAAAATCCCAGTGGTTGGTTTGCAGTGGCTTTTTTCACAAGCTAATCAAAAGGATTTCACGATAGTGTTTAATATCACTTTGGCTGAAGGTGGAAAAATGAAACCATTTCGAGCTGAGACCAAACGCCATAGTCTGAGCTTTGCTATGCAGTTGGCACCGAAGCCCCTTTGTTTAGTGTCTTCATCCACCCAGAATCTTTGGAGGCACTGGGAGATTGTTGTTCCTGTGGGTCTTGGTCAGGAGAAGGGTTTAGGAAGTCCTTCTACTCTCTGGCTATCCCTGCTGCTTGCCCCCAGTGTCTGTCTTGGTTTGCGACTGTCTATGTGTTTTCTTGAGGCTACATTTGATTGCGGGTATCTCAGCTCTTTCCCAGGAACTCCCTGGCTGGAAAAGCTTTGCATGCTCTCTGCTCCAAAGCCCATGGCTTCCACTGTCTTCCTTTCCACCTGCCCAGTTGCTTCCTGCTAACTCCCTTTCAGAACTTGACTCATGGTCACAAATGCTTTCTGTGGACTTAGTTACAGGGTTGGTAATTCCATCCTTCAGCAGCGTCTCCTTCTACTCTCCTAGCTTTTCCAGCCAACGCATTTGTCCTCATAGCTAAAGCTTTCAGGCAAAGAGCAATTTTTGTTAAAGATTAATTACTACTGGATCTTCACTGAGAGTTATTAAGATTTGATAGTACAAGTTCAAAAGCTGCAGACCGTGGTTAATAAGAAACCCCTAAGTCTGAATCCCTTAAAAGCAGCGATCCCTTTCCTCAGCTCAGAGACTATCACTCTCCTCATCCTTCTGCGACTTTCCATGTTTGTGTAACTTTTCTTGTCTTTTTCATTTTCCCATTCTTCCCACCTTTCCACTTAATTCTTTCAGAAGTTGTCCCTCTGTTTTATATCAAAATGAGAAACCATAGCATTTATCATTTGTATTTGGTGGGATAATTTCTTACCTTGTGCTTCTTTAAAAAATCGAGCACAAGTACACTGTTATATTCTGGGAGCACACAGCTCCAGGGTGGGGGCATAGTTACACTTTTTACAAACATAATTTACAAAATTGAAATATTGAAATTGTACAGAGAAGTGGATCTCTTATTGCCCCTGAAACAAAATTTGAGTATATAAATCAGTCTCACCACATTAAAAAGTAAGCCCACGAATTGTCCAGACACTAATCAAACACAGGCCCTGGGCTTAGCACAGAGGCCAGGTCTGTAAAAAACACAACACAGTTTCATTTTCATCCTGAATTAATTTAAGTAACAAGAATTGAGGACCTATTTTCTTAACCCCCTCCCACCTCCAAATTAGAGGTTGAGGTATATGGCATGAACTTCAGTCATTATGGACAAACAGAAATGAAGTCTGTTGCAGAGGTGGCTCTTTAATTTTTTTTGGGCGGGGGAGATTAGTGGGCACCATGAAATAATAGCAGCACCAACAACTACAGGGACAGCAAGAAAGCCGTGGTGCTGGCTGAACAGGATTGCAAATGTTGGCTCTTCCTTGCAAACCAGTCAGTCTTCTGAGCTACTGAGGTTTTATTTTTTCAGCTCCCCTGTAATAATGACAACTGTCCCTCTCAAGTGGCTGCTAATACGTTTGAGAATTAAGTTGTCTGAATATTTTTTGCAAACTTCCCTGGAGAAGAATATCTTTTGCTTTTATTTTCAATTTCAAGAAGCTGACACTATTTTTTAGGCAAGGAATTCAGCAACGGGGCTGATGTACTGAGCAACGAGGAGTGTCTCCTTTCCATGGTTTAGGGTCAGTTGTGACTCTTAACTAAATGTATCTCCCACCAGACTCTCTGCCCAACTTCTCCTTTCATGGCAGAAATACCACCCAAGTAATTTGACTGGAGAAATCAAATGTGAATGGAATACCTCACAGGCTAAGGAACTCACTCAGCAAGAGATGATGGCAGGATAAACTCAAATTTTAATTAATTCCCAGCTTTTCCCATACCAATGGCTGACATCTACCTTGCCAATCAGGACAAAACTGGTATATTAAAATAACCATAAAGATATGTTCTTGGGCTTTCTGCCTGCCAGTAGGTAGAGATTTTGGACATAGAAGAGTAGTCCATGTGCCCAATAGTCTTAATATAATTGAAAAGAATACTGGCAACATGCAATGGCATCAAAATTGTTTTTCATTTGTCCCCTAATATATGTGTATCTTGTACAATCGCTACTGACCTGTCATCTCCCTATCTTTTCCAGGAGATTGTGTGTTGATCCTGTGTAGGTATTGGTTTCAATTGTATAGATGATTCCATAAGTCAAATGACCAGAGTGTTTGAATCAGATTCCTGTGGGTGACAGGTGTCAGAGTTCATCTTTCCATACTGGGACAAAAGATGATAGGGGGAGGTTGAAGCTACCACACACTGGCAGACAGGCGGAAGGCCACTCTCACTTCCCTATAAGGAGAGGGTCTTCTCTTTATCCTCATAAAAGGGGTAACACCAATGACACAAGAATAGTTAACTGTGGTGAGTTGTTCACACTCAGCATATTTAAACATTTATTATCACACTATCTGTTCTCTTCATTTGCTTTGTAAATCTACTGGTAATATTTTATCGGGGGAAATTTCCATCAGATGTTCCCAGTGAACAGAAAGGTAAAAGAAAGGGCCACTGCTGACCACACAAGAGATTTTAAAGGATGTTTTGACAAGACAGTAGAATATCCTTTTTCTTATATGAACAGTTGTTTGCATCAATGTTTTAATTGTCATCAGAACGTCAATGGAGTTAGTAGCAAAGGTAGCTAGAGAAAGCCTTGGGTTAATTTCCGTCATTACCAAGCACTTTATATCACTAATATTCCAAACATATAAAGAGCTGTCTATCTTGTTTTTAGACAGGGAAAAGAAAGGGGGGTGGGGGTTCAAAGACTGTGAGTAGATGAACCAGTCGATTACAGATCTGATTAGTTCTTATACTCTTCTAGAGTAATCATTCCTGGCCAGTCTTCAGTGAAATAACTCTTAAAACCTGTGCTATAATGGTAATGTAGATAGAGAGGAAAGGCTATGAAGAAGCTGAAAATCGGAACAAGATCCCTAGTTCTGGTGAGTCAAGACAACAGAAGGGTAAACGGCATATGCTTGCTCTTGGGAGAGGGAAGGAAGTACCCTGACAAATAAGCCAGGAAGGTATTGTTATACGTGATTTCAAAGAACGAGCAGGTTCAGTCCCATGTCTGCCACACTCTGTGGCCTTGACAAAGTCAATTAACTTCTCTGAACCCCTCTGTCTTTATCTATAATATGTATATGATGGTCCTCTTGACCTCAGACTATTACTATGAAGATTCATATCAGTGCAAACAAAGCAAAAAGGGTCTGATGAGTGTTCCCTAGATGTCATCATCAGTCCAGACACGGCAATAACTTCCAAGGTCTGGGAAGTGTTTGTATAATAGGAAAGTTTCCGAGGAACTCTGAGTGTCTGCCGTTGAAGCAGGCATCGAATACCTGCTGATAATACAGATTATTTTCCCTCAAGCAGGGTTTCAAGTTTCTATGGCCCTACTGAATATTCCTGAAGTTCTGGACAACTATTAACACCCCTCATAGTATTCCTTTAAGATGATAATTTATCTTTTAAACTGTACTCAGTGAAAGCAGCAGAAGGGAGTCAGGTGGGAATAACAGCCCACTGTTAAATACAGCCATGAGGTTTATCAGTGCTCTACATTTTGCTGCAAGGCACACTGAAATGGAGTAAATGTAACTTACCCTGAGCAGTTGCTTGAATGAGTTACTAGAGAAATGGGAAGTGTACAGATGAAGCAAAGGAACCCAGGGGGAGTTGAAGGCTGTGGCCGTTTTATTTAGGATGCACAGTAAGGCCTAACTAAAGGCACAGGAGGTAGGTCTTTAGAGACTTTCTTGAGGTTTACAAAAACACGCAAGCATCTATAAAAATATCTGCTTTTGAAACAACCCTGTGAAATGATGGCTTGGGATTCCATGGGGAGTGCCTGCAAACCTATCATATCCAAATAATGTGGATGCAAAGAGAATGCCTAGTTGGCGGCATTTTCTCAGTCCCCAGGAGAGCCTCTTGGCCACTTTCTCTGCCTCTCCTTAGCTGGCCTGCTGACAGAGTATCTGTGATATTCCTTTGTTCTGAAAGGGTATCCTTTAGTTTCCCAGTAGTCTCAAGTTCACCCAGCTGGACTATCCCACACACCTCTCTGTCTGTGTAGTGTTTCTTGTGCAGGGCTCCTCTCCAAATCCCTTTGGATCTAGAAGAGTCTCCCTTGACCAGGAGGGAGGAATCCCTTTCTTCCCTGTAATACAGAAGCTCAAATAGAATACTCCAATGACAATGACTGCATAGGAGATATTCATGGGCAGTCACATGGCTCCAACAGATACATTCAATTAGCGTTTCCTGGGAAGCCTCAGTTTACTTTACAACTTAGTATTTCAAAGAGTTTTAAAAGAAACTAATTACTAGGTAAGTAATAAGTCAAATTCCTCTTTTCTCACTGTGAGGGCTTTTTATTACACCCTGCTATAAATCACACGCCCCCATCCTTGCAGAGAAGCTTTCATACCGATAGGACTAATAAAATGCCACGAAGCAGAGCATGTTTATCTGTTAAATTCTACATATAGTAACCTAACGAATGCCAGAGACAGAGAGACAGCCCTCTATACAGTAATACTTGTGTCGACGGCTTCTTTATGCTAACAATGACAGGGCTTCCTGCCTTGTGCTACTGTACTCAAAAAATCAGAGTGCATCTTTTCAACGGAACATTCAACACCAAAAGGAAAAAGAAACGCAGAGTTTTGACACTGAGATATTTTATGTGGGTAATAAATTTCTCCCCACAAACTCTACTAACTACAAGTATCTACCTAGATGATGGAATCTGGGATTTATGACATTAGAAAGATTGTGTATACCAGAAAACATTTTTTTCCTTCTTTTTAGGACTGTCAACTTTGTTTACTGCTTATGTTCAATTCTATCTCATGCAAGGAATTAAATATCCTTGTCAGAGCCATATGTCAAAATGCAAAATCATATTAACAAAGAGTACTTTCAAAGACAGATGACATTATTAAGATTTGGGTTGCAACTGGAATGTCTAATTATATTTGTACTAATTCAAAATATTTTTTTGAATTTGTAATTTCATAACATTTTAGTGTGATTTAAAGTTAAAATGACTAAGGAATGATTAAAATATTATTAAAAGTCACTTAAGGGAAACACATTTTCAGTATCACAAGCTGAGGGATTGCTTTCAGAAACAACAAATATATTGTGCAATCTATTAGCCTCTTCCACACATTTTAAATCCAAACTCAACCATTTGATTATTGAAATCATTCTTAAATAACGATCTCCAGTGGCGCTATATACACATCAGGGTTTAAAGAGCCTCTTTACATTAAACTTTCCTAAAATACAATTTAAATTTCAAAACAATACGTAACAGCACATCTAACAACAGTAACTGAATCCTAACTAATTGTAATACTTCTGCATAGCTTAGTAATTTGTGAATTGTGAAGAATAAATCTATTTGACAGGGCAGTTAGCAATAGAGTTTCCAGCTTGTTGCCATTGCAGCAGAATGAAGTAAGATCTACCGTTTCTTGCTGATGTTAAAAACATTTCAACAGTTAATTCTTTTTTATTCAGGGAAAATGCTGTAAGAAGGTTCCAGGTTCAGGCAAACAATACACAACCACCCTTCTCACAGATGAATTTTACACTTGGCCATGGTGCAGGAGAAGTTAAAACATCTAGAGGGGTTATTATTTTTTAAGAGGGAAAACTTGATAGCGAATTGTATTTCTAGGTTAGAGAGTAGGCACTAATCTTCCTGGCGTTGTAAAACCGGAGCTGGCTACATGGAAAATAAACATCCAAATACCCAACACTTAAACAATTGTGCCTACACGGTTAAGTAACAAAAGCATGAGGCACCTGGAATCGCAGCCAGCATTTGTGCCCAATGCCAGAAACAATGTAAAGCATTCTAGTGACATTTGACAATGAGCAGACAGTAGAGGCATTACACGCATCTTTAGAAGAATCAGGCTTCCTACCTTGAAAAGACAGATGGAGGTAAGTTCCTTTATAAGAAAAAGTTGTAAGCAAAACCAGGCAGCAGCTGAAGTCAATTGAGTCCTTTTTGCCACTGTATACATACAGCAGTTCTGCAATAAGGGGAGAGATAGAATGGGAGGAGCGGCTGTGAACGAGTGACCTCCTCAGGCTGAGTCCTCTCCGGGAACCACACACTGACAACCACAGTTTCTGATTTGCATGGATTATCTCCACTTGACCAGATCCACGGCAGATACATTTAAATGGAACTGGCACAATGATAAAAAAAAGATGGAAGAGGGGATGAATGAGTGAGTGAGAGAGAGAGAGAGAGAGAGAGAGAGAGAGAGAGAGAGAGAGAGAGAGAGAGAGAGAAACAGACACGAGATCGCAGAGCGTGGATAAGCTGGGGCGTGCAGAATTGTGTCTCCGAAGAGCTACAGCTCCCTCTTCATGCCACAGTTGTAAGATAAGAAGCGTTGTCATTACGAGCTGGTTAATCATAGTGAGAAACAGACCCAGATTAGTCCGAATGACACCTGCTCTGATTTCTCTGGACATTTTATGAATCTTATTATTTTGCCAGTAGGATTTTAGACTGTATACCAAAAATATTTTATCAGTACTCAGGTAAACAAATTTGGATAAAGTATCAGGTTGTACAAGATTAGTGCTTTGATTTGAATGGAGCAGATAACAAGGAAAGAACACAATTTGCTGAAAGATTTATTTGAAAGAGAACTGATTCCTGACAACTTTTAAAGAGTTACTTGCATGTATTACAATGCAAATAAAAAAAATGATAATCTCATATTTATGAATAATTGATTGTCTGGAGGTACTCAAATATGCTACTGAAAAGAGGTAGTTGTTTCTTTAAATATTTTAAAGTCACTGTTTCCATATTGATTTTTCCTATGCTACAGATTTGTCTTTAAATATATAGTTATTATTTAGTTCCCCATTTAGCATCTTCAGAAATTGTCTGGTTGGCTATATATTCATGTTATCATTTGAAAGTCGAGAAAGGGAAAAGAAGGCGTGATTTTAACTTTTACCAACAGCTGCTTGCTTAGTTCACAGAAGATCTAGAGAAAAGGGGATGTATTTGAGTCAGTTACCTTGTCTTTGCAGAGAGGTGTCTGCAATGCCTAAACAGCCACACAATTAGACTGATTCGGTGGAAAAACCAGTCAAACCAGATGTTTAATCAAATTGATCACAACTTCGCAGAAGCCAGTGTTGACTTGGTGAGAGCCAAGTGACACAGGTTGAATATGCTTTGATGCTAAACTGTCTACATAAACACATTTTTACAGAGAGGCATTTACAGAGTGAGGGAGAGATCTCTCGGCAACTGCCCTGCCCCTGTAGCTCTGTCTCTTTTCAGGAAAGATAAAGAATTTGAACACATGGCACTTGCAGAGAACTGACTTGGTGGGCAGATGTGGTACTTTAAAAGAAATCATAAAAAAAAAAAAGCTAACGCATTTCCATGAGATTGCAGGGAAGACCAGGGATTTCTGAAGAGGGCAGACTCAGCAGCAGTAACAGTGTTTAGGAGACAATTGCTTGGAAGTAACGGGTGAAGACAATACTTATTTTCTGTCTGTGACAACCTGTATCTGATTGCTATTGGAAGGGATAGCTGCCTTCACTGGCCTATCCCCCTCCCCTTTTCTTTCTCTCTACTATCAGTTTGAACACAACTTGTATACGAGCCTGACTTGTAACATTATTGGGGTCTTAATACCACTTCAGCCTCAAGCTCTTCAAGTCAGGGACTGTATAATTTCCTTAGAGATACTTCTCCAAATAGCCTGAAAGTGTCCTTTATTTAGTTTAGACATTTCATACACTTTTTTGCAGAAAAGATATTGAAATTATTGGCCAATCTTTCATATTTTCTATACTAGTTATTCCTGTCAAATTTGGAGTCAGGAATTATGTGTTCCAAACCTTTATGAAATAAAAAGAATTAAAGTAAATATAATGTAGTTGTTAGGTCATGCAGAGGATGGGAGACAAGTAGTAGTTGTGCTCAGTTGTATGTTCTCATGAAATCATAATTAGATATTTCTTTCTTGTATTAGGGACTTCTTTCTGAAGGTGTTTAGGATTTGAGTTGTAACTTTCTGGTCACCACTAATGACTTCAAAAATTACCAGCATTGTTGTTTAATAATTGTAAAATAGGGGCAACAAAATGCCTTTATTATATGGCTGGCATAGGTAATAAAGACAAGGTACCTGGTAGACATTTAACCAGCATAATCTGCTGTTATAATTACTAGGAATCTCTTTCCATTGAGTTAGAATGTCTGCCTCCGGGAAATGTTAGTATGGTGCCCATTGGATGTAGGAAGAAGATGATTTCTTTGTCTGTTCTTGGCTTTTTCTATTATATGAGGGAGGCTCATTCCTGATCCCTGACAACCAGAAGGAATGGCATCTCTACCTTTTTTATAAGAGACAGAAATAGAAGCACGGTTCTCAGGAGAGCTGGAGAGTGTTGTGGCAGCAGAGCCAACCTTCTGCACAGGAATAGGAAATGGCTGGTGTGGTACAACGTGAAGGGCACCCAGAAGCTCCCTGGTCCAGAAATATCTCCCCATCTGTCCCCTCCTATTCCCCGAAATGCCACCATTAGGTACTCATTTCTCTGTTTTACTGGCTTCCCATTCTCTTTTCCACTGCACACACTACTGGCAGAGTTTGCACATTAACACATTTACACTTGAGTGATACGTGAATTCACAGTAGTTTCACTTATTCTATCAGATAGCTTTTCTAGCAAGTAGGTGAAGATCAGCATCCCAAGAAGCCAGGCTTCAAGTCAGGTGAAGAACAAACTTGTTTGATGTGTGTAGTGCTCTGTGTGGTAATGAAGTTGCAATGTGCGTGGAGCTATTGCTACATTTCTTGTGTATGTAGGTATGTGTTTTTATGAATATGAATGTCGTGTGTGTGCAAGTGTGAGTGTGCACATGTAAGTATGCACATGTGTGTGCGGGTGCACATATGTGTGCAGGTGAACTTGTGTGTGAGTATGAATGGAAATCAGAAGACAACCTCAAGTGTTATTCCTCAGGTAACACCCACCTTGCTATTTGAGATAGGGCCTTTCATTGGTCTGGAACTTGCCAAACAGGCCATATCAGCTGGCTAGCAAGCCTCTGGGATTTGCCTGTCCCTGCTTCTCCAGTGTTGGGATTAAAGTGAATCCCACCATGACTGCCGTGTGTGTGTGTGTGTGTGTGTGTGTGTGTGTGTGTGTGTGTGTGTGTGTGAGAGAGAGAGAGAGAGAGAGAGAGAGAGAGAGAGAGAGAGAGAGAGAGAGAGAAGAGAAATACTTAATGTTTGTAAAACAGGGGTAATAAAATGCTCTTTACTATATGGTTGGCATAGAGAATAAAGGCAAGGTACCTGGCAAACATTTAATCATTAGACTCTGTTGCTGTAAATACTAGAAATCTGTTTCCATTGAGTTGAAATGCCTGCCTCTGGGAAGTGTTAGTAAGGTGTCCATTGCATGTAGAAAGAAGGTGATTTCTTTGTCCTAGGGATGGAACTTGGGCATTTATGCAAAGGGTAAATGAGTTCAAGAGTGCTACAGCCATAATTCCCACACTGGCTTGCTGCATCCAAAGCCTCCAAAACCAATTAATTTTAAGTAATATATGAATAGGCCATAGAGTACTTTGGGTTAGAAAGTAGATGGAGCTGTAGACTTCTGTTCTCCAAAACACATGTGCACTTTACTGACTAAGCTATTGGCCAATACATAGGAGAAGCTTCAGTCTGCCATCAGAGAGTCTGGAGAAATACTGGACCATGATCCACAAAGAGAAACAGGATTTATTTGTTCATTTGTTCATTCATTCATTTGTTTCTTTCTTCTTTTCTTCTTTCTTTCTTTCCTTCTCCCATTCCTTCCTTCATCCATTCAACAAAATAAGGACTGTTGGGTTAGACAAACCTATGCTGTATATGTAAAAAGTTATGGTGTTTACGGTCTCTTATTACTCCTATGTATGTATCACATGAGGAAATTGATTCTAACATGAGAAAAACACATGAAGGGAAAGGACAGAGCGAAAGAAACCAAAATATTGCTGGGGCAAGTAAGAAGGACTCTACAGACGGTGCTGCTGAGTGCCTTTGCAGACATAGTAGGTAGTACCTTGGGAAGAAAGAGGAGGCATCAGTTTTATTTCAGTGAGAGATCACACTTCCAGGGGCAGGGCAGCAGGGCATATGACCAGGAAGGGACACAAGTCCCACATGCTCAGATCATCATGGGGGGTATTTCATCAGGGATGAGACATGAATGCTGAGCAAGAACTAAGGAATGGGACAAAGAAAGGGGACAGAAATTTAAGCATCACTGCTCATTTGCCCCGGCATGCCTTGAACATGTGTTCCCAAACTCCCAGCCAAGCCAGCATGTATATAAGTGTTTCAATGACAAAGAATGCTGTCTCCATTGAGAAAAAAAAAAAAAGAGCCAATTAGCTGATTTCAGTCCTTATGAACTGAAATATTTTCGAGTTGTCTGCGAAGTCTCCAGTTCCATTCTATACTCAAAGTGCTCTATGGCCTATTCATATATGAATTAAAATTAATTGTGTTTGGAGACTTTGTGTGTAGCAAATCAGGGCGGGCATCACTGCTGGAGCCCTGGAACTCATTTAGTATTGAAAAACTACAGCACTTTGAAATCCTTAGTGAGATAGATTATGAGCATAAATGCCATTAATACTAATGATAGTTAATAATTAGAAAATCATATTTATAAAAACAGCAATGATAACAGAGTCAAACTAGCCAGCACACCCCCCAATTCTAATCCAAAATGCCACATTAGAAGCTCCCTATTCTCTTTTATTGCCTGAATCTTAGTTATTTTGACATATTTATCCAGAAATTATTGAAGTTTCTACACTTAACCCAGGGATGACAAATTGCTTCTTGTAAATATTACGCTTACAGTAAAATTCACTATAAGATAAATGATTACAGAGATATGGGACCCAGAAGTGGGAAATGTATTTGAATTATAATAAGGACTGGTTCAACTTAAAACCAATTAATAACTGTCATTTTCTCACAAACACAATGACAAGTAAAACCTCCAGGAAGGACACCTGAACCACAAAAGGCTTAAAAACTCTGCTTACTAACACAGTGACAGAATGCATTAGGATTCTGAGTTACCTTGTAATAATGGTTTTTTTTTTTTTTTGCTACCAGCACACCAGACTGTCACCATTGTCATAATGGAGACAGAAAGAGTGCTTTAGAGGCTGGAGAGATGGTTCAACAGTTAAGAGAACTTCCTGTTCTTGTAGAGGATCCAGGTTTGATTCCCAGCACCCACATGGCATCTCACAACCATCTGAAACTAGAGCTCCAGGGGATCTGACTCTCACGTCTTACATCTGTGAGCATCAAGCACACAGGTGGTGCATGTACCTGTCTATATTCAGGCCACTGTATCAGGAAAGCTTTAGGTAATGTACTTAATGAATGATTAAGTACATTGGGGTCTTAAAAAAATTTCCTTTCTTTTTAGTATAAAGCAATTTTTGCTTGGACTTCCTTCAGTCTACGCTGTGGTTTGAGGTTTAGTCTGTCCAAGCCCTGCCTTTTTCTGCTATTTTACTTTCGTGTAGTTAATTAGTTCCTGGGAAAACCTAGACTCCACCACTCTGTATATTCTTGTTGGCTGCTTTCCAACTCATCGACACGTTTTACTTGAAGAAGAACCAACTGTTCTTTCTACTTCCTTCCTTCACCAGACACAAACTGGGTGCATCCCCTCATATAGCCTCAGATATGCTCCTGCCCATGCTTCTAATTCCCAGATGTTCTTCTTTCTAGAAAAGAGTTTTGGGGAGTAACAGGCTCCCTAGCAATTGCTTATGTTGAATTGTTTCTCAGATCACTCCTTTGTTCCCACATCTCTGGCGTGTTGAGTACGGAACATAGGCATGCTACCAAACACAGAATTGAGGACTGCAATGGACTCATTAGACTAACTGCAACAGACAGCCTAGCAGCACAAACAACACGTTGACATACTTAGATCAATACGCCTCTGGAAGACGTTCAGGTTCAGTGCCCAAAGAGGTTCACATTAAGGAGGATTTGAAAGATGTAAGAGAATCTAAAAGGAGCTGGCTGGGAGGTAGTGAGAATTCCTTATGGTATATGGAGAAACAGAAAAATGGATGGTGCTTCAAGAATGAAGTCATTAGTGAAAATGACTCGACACTGGGATTTTGAATTTAATCCTTATCTCTTCCACCAGGACACTCCTGTGTTTCACTGCAAAGGGATATTAATACACCATTGTATTCTGTTTGCAAAACACTGTGAGTTCTGAAGACAACAGCATTGTTTCACAATAAGGGTCCATCCTCATTAATGAGTCCTTTGCATTTAGATTCTGCTGTGGGACATTGGTAAAGAAAAGAAACCTCTTGAAAGATTTTAGTTCCTGCAAGCTATTCCTAAAGAGATCCTAGTGACTTACATAGGAATAAACTTTTCTGAACTCTGAACTGGAAAGACAAATGTGTGTACAGAGCACTTGCTGTTACTCTAGAAGTAAATGTGAGTTCACTTGTAGAAACAGCAACTCCAGGGAAAACTGAAAGAGTTCCATGCTTTACATTAACATAAAGCAAAAGAACATATATTCATTTGTATATATATATGCTTAGAAATATTATTGCAAACATTTATAATGTCTAAAAACTTTACAAGTAATGGTTATCTTGTTTAGCTTTGGCACCTGTTACTCTTAAAGCTGATCTTTCGTTGGAAATAATACTTTACCTGAAAACATAAGTGATAGACTCAGAGTGTACCATGGTTCTGATGTATTCAAAAGAAAGGAAGTACACCCAGAACGCATAACACTCGCACGTTGAATTATATTTTAGTTTATCTTCGCTCTCTCTCTCTCCTCATTTCTTTCTTTCTTATTTTCTCATTTATTTCTCTCTTGAGATAGGATCTTACTACTCTGTTGCCCAGGTTGGCTCTACATTCCTGAGTTCAAGAGATCTTCTTGCCTCAACCTTCTAAGTAGGTGGGACTATAGGCACCTGTAGCAGGAATCTTAACAGTTCTTATTAATAAAATCAAACCTGAGGCCAGTTATTGGGGTGAAATGCTGGATGGTCAGAGAGACAGAACAAGCCACAGCTAACCTCACCTGGCAAACTTCTCAGCTGATCTTGTTTCCTCAGACTGGAAGCCTCTGTGTCCTCATATCTGAATGGCTCTCAGCTGAACTGGGCTGCTCAAAACCTAAAAGCTTAACCAGCCAAATGCTTAACCAGCCAAATGTTTAACCAGCCAAATGCTTCTAGTTTCTGGTCCTCACGCCTTATATACCTTTCTGCTTTCTACCATTACTCCCTGGGATTAAAGGCTCGCTTTCTGGGATAAAAGGCATGAGTCACCATGCTTGGCTGTATCCTTGAACAGATGGATTTCTGCCTCTGGAATGCTAGGATTAAAGGCGTGTGCTACCACTGCCTATCCTAAGTATCTAGTGGCTTTTCTGTTCTCTGACCCCAGATAAGTTTACTAGGGTACACAATATTTTGGGGAACACAATACCACCACAGGCACCCTTTGTGTACCTGGTCTTTTCATTAATTTTTAGCATGTGTACAATTTTTTACCCTACCTTCCACATTAGAAAGAACTCTTATTTTAAAATTTCCTTGTGGAGATTTGTTGCAGATATATTAGTTGTTCCATTATCTCATTACACAAATTACTTTATAGAAACAATGAAAGGAAGGAGAGGCTTATGTTGGTTTACAGTTCCAGAGGATTCTCAAGGTGCAGGGAGCACATGGCACAGTATCTACCTCAATGGAGGCAAAGCATAAAACAAGGGAACTTTTGGTAACCAGAGAAAGTATAACCTCCAAAGCCTACACCTTGTGACCTACTTCTACAAACCAGGCCTTACCTTTCAGATGTTCCAGAGCATTCTAAATAGCACCACAAGCATGGAACATTCAAGCATGAGCCTGTGGGGGACATGTCAGATTCAAATCACACAGTAGCAACCTTAAGAAGCCTCACAAATACTCACCATTTCATTAAAAATAAAAAAATAGGCCAATGCCTCTACCCTGCATTGGCCTACAGGTTCTACTGAAACTTCCTACCTCTGTCCTTAGATCTCTGACTCTCCCCCGGTGGCCTTTCTGGCTTTCATATGCACCAGTGTATGAAGGAAGTTGCTTTCCTGAGCCGTTGTTATCCCCTTTCCTCTGTGTAGCATGCTCTTCCCATGAAATCAAATCTGCGCAGACTTTTCAGTATTTCTTCTAAAATAGCTTTCATGCAATAAAGACTTCCCTGATCACAGTATTTGGATTCCGCCCATCACCAAACCTCTCTACTCCCTGACCAGCTGTGTTCACCTTATTCTCTCTGCAAAGCTTATCTCTTTGACCTCATCTATATTCTGCCTAGCCATTTGTCTCTTAAATGTCTTCCCAGGCAGAATGTGAGCTCCATGAGAAAAAGAGATTTTACTTCTCTTTAATGCCTCATGCCCAGCATTTAGGATAGATGCCCGGTAAATAATTGCTCAATTTAATAAATGAGAAGTTTATGATTTAATGCAAGTATTTATATGGAGATCTCGATGCTCAATGCTTCCCGTACTTCTGGGAAATGTTTCCAAATCCCTCTGAATTCCCATTAGCTACTGACTAGAATCCATATTGCTAATTCTCTGGAGTGGAAGAGCATAGATGTTCTAATTTTATAGGACAATGACACTATTCTGTTATGGCAAGAAGATCACATACAATTTGTACTTAGAAGCCCCTTGGTTTTCACTTGTCACTTTTGATTTGACTTCACTGGAGACTCCAGAACTCTGAGGGAAATAGTAATGAGGGAAGAGCAGCCACACCAACAACAGGTGTGCAGTGTGCAGCCTGGTCTTCTTAGAAGGATGGAAGGCAGCAGGATCAAAGAGTGCGTATCCATGCACTGGTAGTGATTTTCGGGTGAGGGACAGAAGGCATGTGTACTTACCGATTTCCTTTGATGAAATTTCAAAGAATTTAGGGGATCTTTTTACAGATTGGAAGTTCCAAGCATCCATTTATGTATATGCTTGGTGGCACAAACACACATAGATTTTGCAGGAGTTTTGGCAGTCATGCTTCCTATATAGGAGACTTTGAATGTCAACATTCAATGCATTTGCCAATTAAAACATACGCATTTACCTCTCCCTCTCCCTCTCCCTCCCTCCCTCCCTCCCTCCCTCTCTCTCTCTCTCTCTCTCTCTCTCTCTCTCTCTCTCTCTCTCTCTCTCTCTCTCTCTCTGTGTGTGTGTGTGTGTGCATGCATGTGTTATTCTTTTCTCCAAAATATATAAGATAATATAAAGCACTATGTGACAGGTCTTTTTTTTTCACCATCTTTAGCCATCAGAGGACAAAATGCACAAAAGAGAAAGCGTCAGAAACTTCCATCACCACATCTGTGCCATTTGGCTGTAGTGATTTTGCTTTCTTTATTCAATTCCAGAGATATCTGCACAACAACATATCTGTCTGTTGCAAAGCAGAGGAAAGCTGAAATGGAAACACAAGCAAACAGCAGGAAAAAAAAATGAGAGGCTGTTTCCAGGACAATTTAGCTCAACTACACCAACGTTTACCATAGTCAAGGACTTAACAATGTTGTGTTATTTTAATTAGGGTTGGAGTTTGGGTTTGACTCAGACAAAAATCCTCAAACACACATCCCCAGCATACCAGGACTTCCCAAACATTTTGGTCTACAAAATTAGGCTGAGAACATCATTCAAACAGGGTTTCTGAAAATGTTCTGGGGACTTTCTTCTTTGATTAAAGCTTGAGATTTGGCAAAGATCACAAAGACAGCCAGCCTTTTAAGAGCTACTTTGGTTAAAAGCTGTGGTGAAGTAAGAAAAGTGTTTACGTATACTGCATTGCAATAAAAACTCACCAGCCTATGTATCCAAGAGAAATTGAGTAAAGCTATTATTCATTTATTTTTCCAAGACACAACTGTAAGGAGCCAGAATTGAATATATGATTAACCTTGGTAATGAAAGATAATAAATGGGCATGTATATTAAAGGAAATTTTGGTAAACCCGGAAATTGCTAATAATAAGAATATAAGAATTTTAGTGGCCAATGGGAATTTCAATATTAGTACCATTTTCAGATCTCTGGCATTGTGTTCTCTTAGGGTGTGCAGTACAAGCAGGGTGGGCAGGGTGTGAGCTCTTTCATAATTGTTGTACCTAGTACAAAGTGATATACATTTACCTATGAGTGTATCTTACAAGGACATTTTAGAAATGTATGTAAAACAGCTTGGAATGTATGCATTTTATATGAAAATCTTAGAAAAGCATATTTCATTTATTTAACAAATGCACACAGCACTTGAATTGCTGAGGATACAGTAGGAAACACAGCACTCATGGAGTGTGTAGTAAAGAGTCTGATGGGAAAGAAAAATATTATCTAAGTCAGAAGCACTTATCTATATATCTATAAGACCCTATATGGGCTGTAATGTGAAGGATAAGAATTAGGTACTACATATATGTGACAGTTGTATGCATGGTTTACTTGGGAGACTTCTAACAATGGGAACAGGGTTTGTCTCTAATGCTTTGGCTGGCCCTTGGGAACATATTCCTCATACTGGATTGTCTTGCCCAGCCTTAATACAAGGGGAGGTACTTAGTCATACCACAAGTTGATATGCCATGCTTTGTTGACACCCATGGGAGGTCTGCCCCTTTCTGAACAGAAACAGAGGAGGAGTGGATTGGGGAGAGGGTTTGAAGAGTGGTGGGAGGAGGGAACGTGAGGAAAGGAGGGAGGGGAAAATGTGGTGAGGATGTAAAATAAATAGATTAATTAATTAAAAAAGGGGAAAAAAAGAATTAGATACCATGATATATACTGGTAGAGGACCAAAGCGTTTTTTTACAGATGATGGTTATGTAACTTTTAAGATTTAAGCAGAACAGAGCTGAGATAGAAAAAAATTTCTATCTGTTGGAACTAGCAGCATCGCGTATGACACCTTGGCATGGGAAAATATTTGCGTTGCTTAGGAACAAAAGGAAGGATGGAGTGAGGAAGAGAGTGGGAAGGGATGTGATCAGAGGGGTAAGAAAGCCAGGCTTCTCTGATGCATGATGCTTCAATTCTGACTTTGCTGCTCTGTATAGTAAAATTTGCTGCTCTGTATAATAAATAAAATAAAGCCTTAGAAAAATTTGCATATTGCTTCAGGATAAAGGTGGACAAACTTCTCACAATCTTTAGTTTGAGATTATCCTTGGCTGCTGCAAAGGGTGAATCAAAGTATAGTGGAAGAAGATAAACCAAGCAGGCAGTCATTGTTTTTATGGAGGAACAATACCAGAGATGCTTGGGTTAGTCTGTCAGCACTGAAAGCCAACAGGAGTGAGACATTTAAAACGTGACTGGGATATAGGCAGCTCTGGTGATTGGGTGCTTGAAGAAGGATTTGAATTGACTCATAGCACTCCATAGGACAGGATTTGATAAACGCAACACCTTGAGAGGAAGAGGCAGAAGGATCAGAATTTAAAGATCACCAAAGTTCGTAGTTCCTTCAAAGTCAGTGTAGGAAATATGAAAACCAGTGCAGTAAAAGATGGTTTCAACTAAACCAAAGCAAACCTAACGGCCACCAAACTTGAAGACAGAAGGATACTAAGGACCTTCTAAGAGAAGGCAAGAGAAAAGAAGGACTCCAGAATAACTTCTAAACTTCAGGTGTTAACAGTGGACCATGTCTCTTTCAGAGATGAAAGACAGAGAAGATCTAGACTGGAAGGAAAGAAAGTCTTTTAAACATTTTGTGTTTGTAAGAAGCCGGACACCTCCATGTGGAGACACAATGATCTCAGGTTGACTTATGTATAAAATGATTGCTCAAAGAAGAGGTCCAGGGCAGGGCACAATTTAGGCAATTTAATAAGTACCTTTCCTGTTGAATACCTTCAATGGATTTCTATTGCTGTAGGATGCATTTTTGAGGTCTCCAAGATGTCACTGAAAGCCTTCTACCATCCTGTCTTTCCTGGGCTTAGTGATATGTGAAATGATTTTCCCGGGATTCTCATGTGAATGAAATGAAATGTAAAACAATAGAGGAAAAGTAAGGTGCTATGTTCTGTGTACGATTCTTTCCCTTCAGAGATAGGGTACTCTCTGAATCCTCATGCTGTTTTTACACTACTATTTACTGAATAGACTGCATTGACTCCTACCTTGTTATGGTTACTTCCATCTACTAGAACAAATACCCATCATGGGCCAAATAGTTATTATCAGTGTCCTTATTGATACTCAAAGCCTAATCTCCAGAGCCCACAGTACTCCACATATGGTTAATAAACACAGTCCACATGCATACAAGGCTGAGAAAACAAGATACAAATTTGTGTGTAGGGAACTTTATAGATCACTGGGGTAGGGTATTATTGAACTGGAGTTTTCACAAGATAGTAAACTAAATATTCTAATGTGACATGGATCCTCTCTGAAGTGTTAAATGGAGATGTCTAGCAGATCCTGTGTTTGTTAATAGTGATTTTGAGCTCTTCTGCCATGTTGAATTCAAGGAGGCAGTGGAAAGCAGGGGAATACAGTAAGAAGAAGAAATGGAAGATCATTTTCCTTCTGTCTAATTTAGCCCTCACACATGCCATTACCAGAACAAATGGGCCCTATTTTCTTCCTACTTCTAAACATACTTAGACTTCTCCTTGGAGGTCACTTTCCCTCTTCAAGGCTGTCTTGGAAGTGGATTTTCAACTGATTTTTATTTCTGTAACAATAACTTTTGGAGTCAGGGAGTTCATTTCATGATGTATTGTGGCTGGGCCCCTCATTCTCTGGGGAATGACTTCGCCTAGGAATGAAGCCTGTTGTAGTACTGCCTGGCTCTTCAAGAGAAATTATGATTATGTCTAGAACCAATGTGGTTTCTAATTGGTAAAATGCTCAAGATCTCTGAGGCTTCTTATTTCTTGGGTGTAAACTATTCTGAATGGCACAGAAGGTCCAGAAGACTCAGAAGTCTTTGAATGGCTTTACAATTCAGAATAGGAGCCCAGTAAAGTCTGGGGAAACCTACTGTATCAAGAGGGGGAGCAATGAATGAAACAGCTTAAGGTTATGCTTCCAGAGTGTTTTCCCATTGTATTGAAAAGCAGCAATTGCAAGAGCTTGGGTTGTAAAGTCAAGTGCTGTCAGCGGCCAAGAAGGCAAAGTGAGCAGGAGAAGCAGCCCTGGTGCTAGACAATTGAGCGGTGTAGCCAGCCATGGCAACTGGGCAGTGCCGCATGCCCTGTCTGACCTAAAACCATGCACAGCAATTAGTAAACAAACCATGAAAGTGGGCCTCCAGGAATGTACAACAGATCTTGTTACACTTTGCTCAGAGAACTTCAAGGTCTCATCTTCTCCATAGAGCAGGCTGTAGAGCTTTCCATCAGTTGCATGGCTCTACTTGACCTGGAATGTCCCTGATCATGCCGCTTATCAACATCTCCTGTTCCCAGCCAGGGTGAATCCTCAGCACCTGCCAATTTTGATCTCAGGCCTTGGTTCTTGTTGGGTCTTCTCCCTGGAATAAGCTTCCTTCAGAGTGAATATACCCTCTATTAGTTTGGCCCAGTGTCTATGCAGGGGGAACCTTGTTAAAAGTGTTATTTTTTTTCAATTTTCTACTCACTGTATGCTATCTTATCTTCTTGTGTACACATGAGGGTATGTGTGTACGTGTACACGTGCATGTTATATCAAGGAAACTCAGTTTAATCTTGATTAGACATGTCAATGGACTTCAAGTAGCAAGTATTTACATGATTTTCTTTTAAATATGCTCCGTTGAACTACTTCTCTTTGAATCAGTATGCATTCTTGGGCATATTTTCTTATATTCCAGGCCACCCTCTTCAAATAACACACTGGCATTTCAGATGAGATGTAGCTCGGTTTGTCTCCTGAACTGCCAGGCTAGGTCTGACTGATGGGAGTCAACTGCAGTGTGGAGAGGATGTGCCTAACTGTCCCCTCTTTCCTTGCCCATCTTGCCACTTCCTACCGCTTTGTGCTTTTCGACTCAGCATTCTCCTGCTCTGTCCCTGCCTCTCAGGGGCCAATATAAACTATATTCACTGGGTGTGGTTGGTGCTCAGTATTAATTATTAATTTCATGGAGAAATTTTATGTATTCTGCAGAAATCCTCCATTTGGGGAGACTCTTACTGGACTAATGAGTCCTGAATGCAGGCTTCCAATCTGTCTTCTGCATAGAGC